>NC_090935.1:157368839-157681793 GCF_040938575.1 Ambystoma mexicanum | reverse complement strand
CTGATTAGAAATCAATCTGGTATTAAGTGTGTTATTAAACAACATTAATTATCTAAATCTCATCATTAACTAAATGTTGTTGTCTAGACTAAAGTGCATCATATGGACAGGCAGGAGCCAACACTTTTGAAAATGTACATAACACACACAAATGCTTTGGATGGATAACCTAGTTCTATCAGTTGTATATATTGGCGTTTCCCTTCCAATGGCTAAATTAAGGGGAAATAGAGGGTGGGAGTCCTGGAGTTTGGGAATATAATATCCTAGACTACAATCACTTTCTCGCACAGCTTTTTTCAATCTACACCATCCCTTATTAGCTGGTGTCACCAGTGGGAATCTACACTCTGCAGGGAGGAATGCTACACTGCAGTCACCTTAGCTGACAACAACAACTGACACTGGTAGTGGTGGCACTTGGTCAACACTCTGCGTGCCAAACTTCAGCAGCAAAGTAACAATAAGCACATGGCAGACAAACATTAACGCTGTTTCGAGACCCAATTTCAAACAGAAGTCTAGAGCAGCGCAACTTAAGACGTCACTGAGACATACTTTGATGTAGGAGCTTCCAAGAACTACCCCCGAGGGCATATAATACTCCTAACCATTTTCTACCTGATGGCAAAGGAATATACCTTGTGAAAACCCCTCTCATGTACACCACTTTTTTAAAATTGTGATTTAATTTATTACAAACGTTGGACACATATCACAAGTAATTCAATCATGTTAAAAATACAAATCATACTTGTCATTAATATACAAATAACATTAAGATTATAGCAATATAAAAGATACAAAATACATTTAACTAGATTCCTTTATTTCATTCATTTCTACTCCAGCAAGTTTTAAAAACTATTTCCATATATAAAAAGCAGCTGCGAGTACTACCATAATGTCCCCCGAGAATAACATGCTCCAAAGGTGTTCAGTAGCAATGCTGGAACTATACCTCACTAATGATTGTTAGGCAGAAACCTGTGCAGTTCCCTCTGGGACCACTGAAAACGATTTAAGACTACAGGTGTTTGGCAGTAAACCCACTTTGTAGCAGTCTGTACCACACAGATTCACTTGGTAGCTGTGGCTGAGCAGTCAGACTTCCCTCAAGAAGAGGCAGTATACAGAGTATTCACAATAGGTCAAAAGAACACAGTAGAAAAGCAAACACTGACCAGAGCTTGGTGTAAAAGAGATATAATTATTTATTTAAAAACACATCTAGTAAAACACACAGGCACTAATATTAAGCAGTTCAAAAACACGGTCACTAAAAGATATACACTCCCTTAGAAGAATATTAGACAAGTCTTAAGTAAAGCCCCACTTATTTTCAGACAGCGGTGGGCGCTTAACGCAGATGGCACTCTAATAATTCGTTTTAAAAGGGAGAGAAAAGCAGAGTATAAATTGAAACAGATCCAAACACTTTCACAAGAACACAGCAAGAGAGGAAGGCAGAGTCAAACCGTGAAGTTACAGTTCAGAAGGCCGGATCCACTTTAAGAGGATCAGAACGAAATGTGTCCAAGGTCACATGGTTGAAAAGTGCACAAAAGTCTCGAAAATGTTCAGAAAGAGTTGGACCAAAAGAAAGGGACCAGTTAGATGGTCAAGGCGGCCAGCCCAGTCCAGAAGGTTAAGGGATTATTATTACCTTGTAGCAATCTTTAGAAAGGGAGGCCTGGCGGACACGGTACCTTAAAGTGGTGAGAATACTCCAGTGGGGGCAGTTGTTCCTGGCAGCGGATGCAAGTCAGTGCTTTGTCCGGGGGAAGAGAGGATCTCGTCGGGGAGGAAGACAGGAGTCCGTTGCACTGCCAGGGAAGAAACCAGCCGCAGAGTTCTCAGTAAAAAGGAGCGGTCCTTTAGTTTGCGGTCCAGTGGTAAGTGGCTATCCGGTTGCTGGGGTGCTTGGCACGGGCAATTCGACCACAAGACGTCCTGGGATGCGAGGAAAAGAAGGTAAACTGGTTGTGCCCACCAGTCATGGGAAGAAGACTCTCCAGCAGGGAGATCTTCTCTGTCGTCGGAAAGTGGCGAGTCGGTTCCGCAGGGCTCCACCAGTAGTGTCGTCATAGCAGGTCGGGTCAGCTTCTCCCTCGTCGGATTCTCAAGTCCTGTGGCGACTTCTGAAGTTCCAGTCCCCAAAGCCCTGCTTTTATGCAGCACACCCCCATTCACTCAGCCTAGCTGTCAATCAAACATGCTAAGTGGTGAGCCGGACCAATCACACAAGAGTGCGACTTGAGTTACCAAGGTAACTCAGACCAGGGTGCCTAAACCCCCTCCCACACCCACTGTGGTACCCAGACAGAGTGGCACCACTTTTGGAGGCTTCTGTGGAGAAGCCCGCCAAAAGTGGAACAAAGGGCTCGACTTGGGTTGGAGTCACAGAAGAGAACGCAAACGCCATTTTAGAATCAAGTCCTGGCAAAAAATACCAACCGGCGAATTAATATTAAATAAATAAACGGGCGGTATGTTCGAGGCTATGAGAATTAAATAATTAAAGTCGGTAGCCTCGAACAATGAGAAAATCCCATAGGGATATATTCGCGGTCGAATATAAAAAGTAGTATTCACTGCCAACAGCCAAAACTCGATCAGGGGGGACGGAGACGTGCCCCCTCGACTAACAGACCCCGGGGCAATTGAATTGCCCCGACCAGTACGTCCACAATATGATGGTTTGTACTGGTTTCTGTTCATAATTTGGGACTAGTAAAGCCAATGGTGACTTTACATGCCCTGGGAGACAGTAGTCAGTCCCAGGGTATGGAGTCTATGGTGGGGTGTCACTATGACACCCCTGTGTCACTGCACGGAGGGTGCTGTGTAACACACATAGTAAAAACACATGAGACCCTATGGAGTAAAGGACCCCATAGCCCATAAAACACATTAACAGTCAAAGGAACACCATAGATCATGTCCAAGAGTGGGGGGAAAAAAAAAAAAAAAAAAAAAAAAAAAAAAAAAAAAAAAAAAAGAGTCTCACTCTTGGCAGGAGAAAAAAACAAACTCCAGAAATCCAGCAAAGCTGCTGGGGGACTCACTAGGTTAGGAAATTCTGCCTAAACAGAGAATTCTCCCTTACAATGATCCATAGCACCTAATATAAACATCAGATAGTTTAGGACAGGTAGTAGTAATATGGCAAACTTGATTCAATTGCTGTACCACAGTGTCTGCAGAGCCTCTCATCATGAGGCTGCCCTGTCCAAGACCCAGTAACCTCAAATGTAGGAAGCTACTTGAGCCTTAGCCAAAGTAGATCACGAACAGCCTTGCTCTTACTCACCAGTAAATATTTTTTCAGAAGAGGGAAATTAAATCCTTGACATAGTCCTTAAACTGGACTTTAGATGTTAAGTGGCCAATAAACATACATTTATCCAATCAGAAGCTTTGCGTTTTTAACTCTCTAATAGACACCCCTAATACTAAAAGGCATAAAACATCCTAAAAAAAACTCAAAACACTTAATTTTCGAATTTCTGAAATACCAGTCTTGGTCTTCTCCTTAGCCATGGAGGTGAAACAAGTGAGCAAAGTTGTATTTTCCTTATTCACATTGAGCAGTTCGAGATAGCAGAGGTAGCAACCATTTATGCTTTTGATTCTTTACTATGCAACCGCAATTTCATCTGTCAGTGAGGGAAAAGTCAGTCTAACCTCCTGGCAATCCACACCCAACGTTAGATTTGTATGAAAAATTACTAATGTGAATTCTTTTTCTACCCCATAAAAGAAATCATTTCACTCCCAACTTCAAAAATAGGAAGATAAATACTCCCACTTAAAATCTGGAGCTCTGCCTTTACTCTTTGGTACTCCTTCAGAAGAGTGCTGTGTAACTAGCGCCTAGATACCCCAGCGTTGTGTGCACTGTAATAAATGCAAAAATAAATAAACGTAGATTTGAGATGGTGAGGGACTTTTTATGGCTGGCTAGTAGCTTGTAACTTTAACCGTTAACCCCTGCTTTTCCCAGATCATTCTGAAGGCAGACGAGGGTTCACAGACTTACTGCGCATCAAATTCAGCCACCCATGGTTTAACGAAATCTAACTCCTCATTAATTGACTTCCCAAATACTCTTCTCATTTGTCAAGTCATCCAGGTACACAATCTCATTGAGTTTTACCAAAGCACTGAGCGGAATGGGATGGATATGAATTCGGAGGAATACATTGTGTGACGTCTGGATTTCTCTCAGCTAGCACTCCACCAAAACTACAAGCCAATGTCGGCAGGAGTGCTCTACCACAATGTATGTTGGGGGAACCCTCTGTTCCAAAAGCAATGCAAACAGAAACCCCTAAAAACATTACTCTAGGGCTAGATCCGGTCCAATTCATACCTGAGCAGTGATAACTTGGGTCTCCACTGGGCCACTGTAAACTCCTTACAGTCTATAATCTGCCACATCTGGCAGTCCACCTCAACATTTAGTCCAATCGCATTAGCCCTGGCTTTCTCACGCACGCGACCAGCATGTAAGCAGACCTGCAAAGTGTCTCATCTAGTGCGACACTCATTTCTATGCACTGAAGATATATGCAGATCATCAGTAATCTTTCCTAAACGGAGGCCACTCCATACAATCTGGTGGTCTCCTTGCTATCTTCCCAACACCATAAACACAGAATAGCAGCTGCTCGCTGCTATCCGTCACAATGGGTTCAGCTGTGGGCATCAGCATTCTTCAGCCATAGTCCCTTCATGTGCCACTCAATCTCAAAATAAAAACACGAAGATGACACTAAAAACCCATTGCACACATGGAACTGTCAAACATACACAAACTGAAAACCTAGCAGCTCTGCCAAACCTGTAAACTGATTCCAGTTATTCCGCACTGATTAGCCTTGCTGATGATTACCTGCCTGGGAGAATGCCCAATTGAAGGCTTTTCTATTTAAACGAGCTGTAGGCCCTACACCACTTAGGGCCAGTCTCCTAACAGAGGTTGAGCACTTACCAGGTGGACCTTCTTGTGCCCCCCATTTGCTGAGGTGCAGAGACTGGCCTCTTTCTGCCAATATTGAGGGGGATCTCGGCTGATCGTAATCTTGATCATGGAGCATAAGGCAAGAGGGGGAGTTGCTCATCAATCTACCATAGATATTCTAATTGGTGCACATCTAATTCAACACATATTCTAATGCACTCTGATGCAAATAAAACAACAAGCTCCAGCATGCAATTGTAAGCGTAAACAGGGCTGGCGAGAGGTGTCACGTATTGTACTTGGAAACTTGCAGGGATGACCAAGTACCCTATGAATTGAGATGAAGGATTCAGCTAATGGGCCAAATACCTGTGCTAAATGTTGAGGCAGGCTCCGCCCCTAAGTTCATTACCAGTATGTAAATGTCATCAATATGTTGACCAAAAACTTGGCTGCTCTGATGTAAGAAATGCTCAGGCTTACCAGTCATTGCCACCCTTCACAAAGATTTTTATAGAAGAGATGAATAGAAGTAGCTCTAAGTTGATGGGGGAAATGCATTAAAGAAGCAATATGAACGACAGTTCCCTTGAATTTAATAGGGCATTGAATCAACCAGTTCAACAACTAAGCCTCAGCCATTAGGTACGACAAAGGTCAAACTATCCCCGCGCCACCATCATAGCAAAGTACTCAAATTAGAGCTGTTCTCAGCACTCTAGCTATACAGCCTCTTATCATTAAGTACTCGGCTACGAAAGCGCAACAGCAGTATTGTAAAACACCGTAACACTACGGTTACAAAAGCAGCACTCTCTAACTGTACCTCCTCCACATCGAGAGTTTTCTCTGCCTTTCTCTTCATCGCGGTGTTGTTACCACTATTGCGCGGTCTCCACTCAAAACAGCTGAGTACTTTCCCCTCCTGCAAGGCTGCAAAGCAACACACGTGAGAAGCAACCTAACCTGCTAACCCAGCCCACTGCAACCAGTGCTTCGCTAGCGATGCATTAAAGTGATTGGTAAACTCTGATAGATTTCTGGATTCTCATTGGTCTTCTAGATATTTTGTGTCATTTGGTTGCATAGTTTGTATGACCCGCAGTAGTTTTCAACTTCGGAGGAAGACATTCATCTGCTTGGGTCGTTTTGGCTTTAACCGGTAATGGAAATAGAAAAAGGGAAACACCGACAACATGGCAAACTAGAGGGTGGTTCGCCATGGAAAGGTTAAGACAGCTGCCATCTTGAAATAATGAATATTTCTTTAAACACAGCACAAGCGAAGTGCTAGAAACTTAAGAGCTGTTATTTACCAACCAGAAGGTAATTTTCTCGTTACATTTAAATGCGTATGTATTTTTTAACGAATTATATATTGACGATATAGTGACAGGGACATACATCTAAAAATATCAATTTTAGATATATATGTTTATACAAGCCATTACCTCCACATCCACTCTTCCTCGTCCCAGTACTTACCACATGAGGCACCTGCCTCCGACACAGGACCTTCTTCTATTTCTTTAAATCCCCATAACTCCTCCCCCACATCCACATCACTCAGTTGAATTTTTTCTGCCTCAGGCAGGTTGGACTTTTTCTTCCAGGTGCGGGGCACTGGGGAGCACCGATTGCTGGCCCCCTGGGGGGGGGGGCTGTGTGGCGGGGCCCTCGGCTCCCTCAAGTGTGGCGCTGCTCCTGGGCCCCCTGCAGGGCTTGAGGTCACAGTTGAGCCGGATTGCCTCGCTCGGTTCTTTGCTGGGCTCCGGACCGCAGCATGAGAATTGTGTCCCGGGGGAAGGTAAGGAGAGGGGAGGACTGGGCTTGATGTTTTTCCCCTCTCCCCCTGTTTTGGCCATCTTGATTCGGTATAGGCTAGCCTTCCCTTTTGTTGTGAGGCCTCTCTGCTTCTTGTCGTGGGGTGATAGTGGCAGAGAGTCTTTGAAAGTGCGGAGGATCTGTTCTGTCGCAGGCATGTCACATACCACCCGCTCCTCAGACACACACAGCCCAGGATGCACCGGATGTTGGCTGCATTCTTTGCATGCAGCCTGTGAAAACGGCGCAGATTTGGACACGTCTGCAAGCGGCCGGAAGGGTACCGGCCTGGCATAGTCTCTACTTCGGGTTTGAGTCTCAGCAGTGCTGACTCGGCCCTTCATCATTCCTAGACTGACGCATTGGAACAATTTAGAGCATGGGGCTACCAGCTACTGGATACAAGTCTCAAGCCACCTCTCAGTCATGTGGAGAGTTAGTGGTGTGTTTGGGTCTGTGCTAGCTATGGACGCAGACACCTTGTCCTGTCTTCTTCCTCTGAACTGCACGAGGGAAGGTCAAAGGAGATGATTTTCTTTTCCCTTGTCCGGCATGGAATTATAGAAAATGCATCATGGAAGTAACGGCCATGCAGGGGGTTCCCAGTGTCTCTTCTTTTAGGGCCTAGGTCCTCCGGTGCTGACGTGTTGCTTTCACGCCTCCTCTCAGACTTGTGGGAAGTGAAATGGCACATGGTGGCACATGTCTGTGCTTAGAGGTGTTCTCAGAGCCCATGGTGCCGGTGGAGGGGGATGTCACTTCAGTGGGTTTTTCCAGTATAGGCATACCCCAGGTAGGGGGTTGCCTTTGATGTCTGCTATCCGGGATGGATTGCTTTGCCCCGCTTTGTGACAGTACTCTGCCCTTTGACGCCAGCCTGGTGGCTCCTCTGTCGGCTGAGCGGGCCATGGTCTGCTGGACTTCTGGGCTGTCTGTAATTTCCCCTCCATGTGGCAAACCCCAAACTTTTTACTGCTGCTTTACACCCTGAACTAAACTTTGCCAGAGAAGCGCAGCCCTCCGCCGCACTACTCTGGGCTTTCGCTTAATTCTTATGGGGAGACTGACATGCCCTTAAAACAGTCAGTACTGGGAGACTTCGTTTCCCTTAGTCCTTTCCTCATGTTGCAGCTTTTGTGCAACATGTAACAAGAGTGCAATGTAACTTACTTTACCGCACTCTTGGGTCTCTAGTCATTCCAAAGGCCCTAGAAACTCTTACTAGACTTATCATGAACTGTGCAGGTGTGTCAGAGACAGGACTGTTGGCAGCTATCGTTTATCCTATGTTTTGAACCCTTTTTTGCCATGTTATCCGCGCTTACCGCGTTTGACACAAATAGGTAGCCTGGCTCCAAAATGGCCATGCCACAAGGTTCTTTGTCCTGTCCTTTGGCCATCTTGCCCCTTCACCTTTCCCCAGGTCGAGCCGACCCAGGTCAGTCCTTATTTGGTCATGCACTTTCCCACGAAACCCAACGCTTTCGCGGGCTTCTGCATGCCTTGTGTGTGTGCCTCCAGGATGTGGGCTGGGATGTCTGTTCCCAATACACATCCTGGGTGCCAGAGAGTCTGGAGTGTCCTGAATGCCTGGGAACACCGTGGTCCGTGATTGGTCCACGTATGGAGTGTTTGTGAGCGGATCTCCCATTGGGTCCTCTCCGTTTTGGCGCAAAGGGAATTTTGGATAAGAGGAGGCCGAAAACACCACTACCATGTCGATCTCCTGAGTTCACACCGAACAAGGGATAAGGAGCCAAGTATCCTGCAACAAGAAGCTGAGTCGAGGAACCGCTGGTGACCCGCTGGAAGGTTTGGCACCCTGAGCCCGCTGCCGTCCTGCGAGACCCCTCTGCATCTGATCATCCTAGAAGGGCTGCAAAGGCGCTTCGACCCATTGGAATAGTGGGACCAACTATTCTCGGTACCTTCATCGAACCCTGCAAGTAAGCCTCTTCGGAAGTGTCCCTGGGCCAACCAGTGGGCTGACGAGCTTACACAGGACATTTGCTCTGTTACTGCTGCCGTTTCGGGGAAGCCCTCGGAACTTGGCCTACTGCTAGCTCTGTGTCCACGGCACTCTCACACCGAATTTCGTACACTTGGCATTCCCAGGTCTGAAGTGAGACAAGTGCGCCCGGACCAGAGTAAACGCGGTTGCCGTGTTGCCCTGCTGTGGTAACGGCCTGTGCACGTTCGCTGCCTTTGTGACCCCCTCGACCACAGGAACCCATTTCTTTTCTACTGCTGTTGCGAAATAGCGGATCCATACCACACTCTCACCCTGCTTCTGCCCGCAAGTGGAGGTCTTGCTTGAGTAGTGGAGACTTGTTCTTCATCGCTTCATCCACCTTCCTTAACTGTCAGAGACCCTTGAAGAGACCCTATTTATTCCATTGGCACAAGCACGTGCACGTACTATTGAGCGCAACGCTCCTCTCTTCGTAGGGCTTGGACTGCCTCCTAGTTAGGTGTATTTCTGATGTCGAACTGGGTCTAATGATTACTTGCACTGCCTGTTTTCCTCCAAATCTAGGTGGTCTACATATTTCGTGCTTCTAACTCCTTAGACCCCTTGGTCTTGTATATATATTGTATTGATGGTGATGTGTTGGTTTACGTTAGTATTATTGTGATTCTTTACTATGGTCGATGTTAGAAAGGCCTTGTAATAAATGTGTCTATATTATTAATATAACACCTGTCTGGAGTAATTTGTAAGTGTCCATGCTTTGTGTGCTCATTGAGGTCTTTCAGTCACCCTCACCCATCTTGAGACTTAGTCTTGACTGCCGCCATCGCTACCCTGATTGGTCTGGCTTGTCCAGAGGTTACCCTGTTCCAAGAAACTAGGCTGGCCTTCTAAACCTCTGCCCCTCCAGGTCAGAGTTCAGAAATCCATCTTAACACTGTCCTGTATCTTCCTTTTGATAGGTCAGATCTTTTTGTGGGCTGACAAGCATGCTGTTATATTGTGGCGCAGGCCTGCTTCAACGTCCTTTGATTTTCCTCTGGTGCAAGTGCAGTGACTGGCGGTTTTCCCTGGCTCCTCATCTCTATCTTCTCTGAAGTGTATGGGACCAGTGGGGTTCGGCTTCCTGGGTAATGGGCTCCTTCCGGATCGGGGGCATCAGTTGCGGTTCCTGTCTCCTGCTGTCCAGGTTTGCATGGTTAGGACTTTAGTACCCAGCTCACGGTCCAAGTAGTTGGCCATGGGATCCGTTCTCTCCGAATGGTTGTTGTGGGTTACCGTCTTGCCCGTTCCTCTCCCTGTTCAGGGTCAAGTTTTCTACTTGCGGGTGTTCCTGGTCCCTATGCCTTCTAGGATGTGTCACCTACTTATGGGTCTCAAGGCCCTGCACTGCTTGTCCGGACGGAACGCTTCAACGTGGGGGCTTTGCGGAACGTACTCTGGATGGTGTCCAGGCGGGGCGCTTGCTGGCTGTTCTGGGCTGGGTTCTCAGAAGGCAGTATGTCTCGGCTCACCTGTTGCTGAAGTTACGGGGCATGTGGCGTCTTGCGTGTTTTCCAGTTCCTTGAGCCCGTCTTCAGTTACGTCCCCTGGTGTCTTATACTCTCTCCCACTGGCTCCCGACGTCTCGGCTTTCGTAGTTTTGTTTTCAGTGTCCCCAGCGCTGCAAGTCTCCCTGCTATGGTGGTAGGGGTTCCAGGTCTACAGGCTGAGGTGTGCATGGTCCTTCCTCCTGTGGCCTCTTCCTACCGATGCCAGCAGAATGGGTTGGGGGGGTCTACATTGGGGGTCCTCTCAGCTCAAGGGTTGTGAGATCTGGGGAGAGCCGGCGATCATCCAATTGGCAAGAGTTGTGCCATTATCCAAGCTCTGGTGTACTTCGAGGAGTTGCTGGACGGTCGGCGGTTTTGGTCCGATCGGACAATACGACGGCCTTAGCATATGTCAACTGCAAAAGGGTTCCGGCCGCTTCTTGAATGCTCTGGCAGTGTTGATAGGCACCTGGGAGGAATCTCATCTGGTGTATCTGGTGGCCTCACGTATCACAGGGTTGGACAATGTTCAAGCGGATCTTCTCAGACGCCGGTTTCACTCCTCTGCGGAACTGGTCCTGTTGGCCGAGGTCTTTGCGGTGGCTTGTGTCGGATTAGGATACCCGGTTCTAGACCTGTTTGCATCGCCAGCCTCAGCAGAAGTTCCCCTCTTCTGCTCTCGGTTTCAGGCCGAGGGGATTGGGGGATGGACGCCCTCTCTGCACAGTGGCCTTGGGGTTTTCCTTTATTCCTTTCCGCCTATTCCCCTTCTGCCCCGGGTGGTTTGGTGCATCAGAGTGTCCAGGGTGACTGTGTTGTTGTTAGCTCCGTTCTCGTCACGCCAGAGTTGGCTCCCCTCTCTGTTGGAGCTTCGGTCCTAGGAACCTTGGCTGGTTCCGAGGTGGTCGTGTCCCCTTCAAGGGGATCTGCGGTTGGAAGTCCACCGGATGCAATGGGCAGTGTGGCTATTGCTCAGTCTAGGTTGATATCTCAGAGGTTCTCAGATCCTGTAGTTGAGTCCATTATGGAGGCTCTTAGACCCTCCACTCTGAAGGTGTTCGGCAGGCATTGGGGCCATTTCCGAGACTGGTATGGGCAGTCTGGGATCCCTCCCCTGCGTTCTGGCCTCTCTGCTATCATTCTATTCCTCCTGGAGGGGTTTTGACAGGGGCCTGGCAGTTTTTTTCCAGTCTTCGCTCTCGGTGGGCCTCCATGAAATTTCTTTTGGGGGACTCTGATGGTCCCCCAAAAGGAGGTGTTTGTGGGGAAGTTTCTCCAGGGTTTTTCTTCTTCCCGTCCTTGTGCTGATAAAGGGATCTCCCTCTTGTATTACGGTTCCTTCAAGGGCGTCCTTTTGATCCCTTTTCTGGAATTGATATCAAACACCTTACACTGAAATCTGCTTTTCTTATTGCCCTCGCTTCTGCCCGTAGGCTTGGGGAGATTGGGGCTCTCTTATGTCACCCTCCTTTCCTGAGGGTGCTGCCAGACTCGGTGGTGCTGAGGTGTGATCCGAAGTTCCTCCTTTAAATTGTATCTCGGTTTTCACACCTCTCAGGATCTGGTTCTCCCTGACTTCTTTCATGATCCGAGAACGCCTGAGGAGGTGGCTTGGCTTAACATTATGTCCGGCGGGGTGTGTTGGAGTATTTGGCTAGGTTTGCTTTTTTCCACCAATCTGATAGTCTTCTGATTGCATGTGGTCCGGCTGGGGCTGGGCATAACGCATCTGTGGTTTCCATTTTCCGGTGATTACGGTTGTAATCTCCAGGGCCTATCTCACTTTTGTAATCCCCATCTCCGGATTGGGGATTACAAAAGAAAAAAACATAAAAGTTACTCCGGCAACGCCTGATTGGAGTGTTCACGCGTCAGAACGTGTTCACAGCCTCAGGTTCTTTCTCCTACGTTCTCTGTGGTACGCGCATCACATGACACCCAGCTCTTCATCTGAGGGACAGCCCTTCCAACAGCACCATGTTCTGCCAGCATTTCCTCTGAGGGACAAACCCTTCTCCAGCACACGTGCTGCTACTACATCTTTGAATGTAGCTCCTTAAGGCAGTTCTTGTGCACCCAAACAGGCTGCTACTACCCTGGGGGTTGGCAGTGGACAGGGTCTCATAGCGTTGCAGCTCCAGAGGTGAGTGCTTGTATGATATGATATATTTTATTTATTGCGTGCCTATACACAAGTGATTCAAGTGTTTGCGCCTTGGCCCCACTTTTGACTTTGCCATTGTATCTTTCTCCCAGGCATCCCCTAGGACTACTCCTATCAGGCATCACTGCTGCAGTCCATGATGGGGGAGGAAGACAAGGCACCTGCAGTTGCTAGAGTACCACGATCATTGACACACCTTGCCCCGTTGCATGAGTTTGATGTTGCTGGGGCCCCGTCGTCGCTGGGTCCGAGATGGATCGCGTGGGTCAAGACAATGGACATGTTCTTCAAGGCCACATGTGAGGACGACAACATAAAATGCCATCCATCATGCTTTACTTGGCTGTCC
Source organism: Ambystoma mexicanum (assembly GCF_040938575.1). NCBI lineage: Eukaryota > Metazoa > Chordata > Amphibia > Caudata > Ambystomatidae > Ambystoma > Ambystoma mexicanum. The sequence goes on along the minus strand of NC_090935.1, from coordinate 157,668,986 downwards.
CGGTTATCCACAAAATTTTTTAGACTCTCCGGCCAACAGACAATTCATTTACCGCTACCAAAGCAGCTCTACAAGAATATTTCGTGCCCATGGCGAATGTGGACTACAAGAGGTCACTCATGAGGACTGCTGTACAGAAGAAGGTGGAATCTCTCAATGCTTTTCACAGCAGACTATGGCACATGTCGTTGGCGTGTGGTTGGTCTGACGTGAAGCATGAGGTGCAACTTATACAGGGCTGCTTCGCAGTCAAATTGAGGCGGCAGATACTGCGCAGGCCCGAAATCACGCCAGTGCGCATCCCGGAACTGGGGAGGTCCCATGAGCTGGCGGATGTCCGGGCCAAGAAAATGTGCTTGTCAATGTGGAGGACTACTGCGCAGTAGGGCAGAGGCAGTTTCAGAGAGCTGACAAATGCCAGCAGTGGAGCAGGAAAGAAGAAAAAGTGGTGGAGATGGCCCCATGTCCCAACTGTGGTTACGACCTGCCCCATCCCAAAGACTGTCCATCGAAGAGCCATGTGTCATGATGCCTACCCCCGGGCATCCGGACCAAGCCCATCAGCCCCGGGAGCAGGCATCCAGGTGCTTACAAAAAACCCAGCAGCCCCGGCTAGGGTCTGTCTGGGTACAGTCCTGGCGCCATTGGCACTAGGCTCATAGAGGAAATCAGTCCTGGCGCCAAAGGCGCCAGGCTCATGTACATTACTTACCTCATGCACACCATGCTGCAATGAAGTCAAGCCAACGTGAGGCCTGAATGGGAGTACTTTACATCAGGGACTATTTTTTACTCGGGTGTGGTTCTCGGGAACTTCTTACCTGGGACTACTTTGAAGGCTATTTAAACCACGCCCGAACAACAGCACATTCTTCGTGTTATTCTGCATCCAGCAGCGTAACGCTCACCGTGCCTGCAGTCAGCATCCAGTCTTCTGCCATGCCCGCCTCAAATCCAGAGCTCCTAGAAAAAGAGGAAAGAAGAAGGAAAGGATAGAACACAGACTTTATTTTAATTCCTTACCTGATTCCGGATCCATCACGTCTTCGAACTTGGAAAGGACAGTATTTATGCACGTGTCGCATCGCCAGCTGCAGCGCCGCGCCATACTCACCAGTCCTCACAGCATTTTTCGATTCGGCGCTGCCTCCATCATTTTCCTCGCCGAACTCCAGCATCTAGGGGACAAAAGAAATATAAGGTGAGCTGTGAGAGCCAACAAATACAATCTCTTTTTACCACCATAGACTTACCTGATTTACCACCGGAGGCATTATTCTTTAACATCCCGCAACTTCTTACGCCGCACTTGTAAGGAGAGAGAAAACAACAAGTTAAATACACGCATCTTTTACCAGACAGTGTTGGGTAATACAGATTCTTACCTGAACGCCATCAGCTGCCACAAGACAACCTTCTCTTGGACCCGGCTGCAACACAAGAAGGGAATGGGACAAGAGTGAACATCGGACATATTGAACTCTTTGGACTTTATACTTACGGGTTCTCGCCAGGAACCTCAGAGTCAATATTCATCCGGAACTCTTCCAACACCTTCGAACCAGTGAAGTAACTGGTATCTACGCGCCCCTGCATTCCACGCAGGATGGAGAGCTCATCCTTCAAAAACATAAGGTGAGATTACTGAAAGGGAATATCGGAGGTGATTAGTGGGGAGAACAGTGGGGTGCCATTACTAGAATCCACAGGTGGCTAAATCCCTTTCTCCACTTGCAGGAGAATACTTCTACGGGTCAAGCAGACGAGATTAGGCGGGCCAGTCCAATCTGTCATCTCTGCACTACGCTTCACGTTGGAGGAGACCGCAGCTGTCCGGGTCCGATCAACGGCCCCTGTCGGAGTCAGGTGAGCGTAACACCATGTGTGTGGACGCTGTGGCATAGCCAAACATTTTTCACGTGTCTACACGGCGAGGCCAGTGACACAGAGATCGCAACGCAAGGTAGCCCAAGTGGAGCAACTGAAAGCAGAGGAGGACGAACCTGAGGAACATGAAGAAGATAAGGAGGATGTGTTCTTCCTTCTCGAGCAGGTCTGTTCTGCAACGGTCAAGACGACGCCAACCCAAGTGCCTGGTCTGCATATTTGTGATTCGCTGGTCCCTGTAGAGATTGATACTGGGGCCTACATGAGCGTGATGGCGGGGGAGCACTACTGGCAATTTATCAATGCCCCACCCCTAAGCAAGACAAACATGTGCATATTCGCGTTCGGAGAAGCACACCCACTGGAAGGTGTGTTCGTGGCCTGTGTCCGTCATGAGGACACGTCCATCAGAGCCTGGTCCTTTGTCGCCAAGGTGAGCAAAGTGACCCTTATGGGGTGTGCCGCCGCTGACCTTGCGCATAGTGATTTTTGCGTTTGGAGTGTACCTGGAGGACGTCAAGACCCTGCTTGCCAGGTATGCGAGTGTCTTCACCGGTATCAGGAAGCTGGTGGGTGACCCTGTGTGGTTGCATATTGACAGCACGGTCCAGCCCATCGTGCTGAAACATCGGAGGGTGCCATTCCATCTGATGTAACGCGTAGAATAGGAACTGAACAATCTGGTCAGATCGGACATCATCGAGAAGGTAGATGGACCAACCCAATGGGTTTCACTCATTTTAATTGCAAGAAAACCCAAACAACCCAACGCCATATACATCTGCATGGGCATGCGCCTCCCGAATAGAGCCATCCAACGGGAGAGACACATCATGCCCACCCTGGACAACATCCCGGCAGACCTCCAAGGTGCACACTACTTTTCCAAGCTGGATCTCCGTTCTGGATACCATCAGCTGGTGCTGGATCCCGGTTCACGCTACCTCACCACATTCACTACACGCAAAGGCCTGTACCAGTATAAGCACCTACATTTTGGCATATTGTCCGCCGCAGAGGTTTTCCAGAATACCATCAGAGGGGCGCTCGCTGGCCTGAAAAGGGCAATAAATATCAGCGATGACATTATGGTCTATGCAGAGTAGGACAAGAACACATGGAGAGACTCCAGAATGTCCTAAAGCGCATCCAACACCTAGGTCTCACCCTACACCGGGACAAGTGTGCGCTCATGTAGAGGAAGATGGAATTCTTTGGATTCATGTTCCAGGAGGTTGGCATCTCCCCATACCCAGCAAAGGTGAAGGATATACGTGTCAGAGGTGCGCAGATTTCTAGGGATGGCCACGTATTGTGGCAGGTTCATACGAAACCTGGCTCCCTTAGGGGAACCGCTCAGGATCCTCCTGAAGAAGGAATGTGTGTGGAGATGGACAGCACTTGAACAGAGCGTGTTTGGAGACATAAAAGTGGCCCTAACAGCAGAGCACACAATGGTGTTTTTCAACCCAGAGAAGAGGTATGAGATCACAGTTGATGCCAGCCCGTTTGGTTTGGGAGCTGTGCTTTTGCAGTCAGATGAGAGTGAATCGGATCGACCAGTGGCATTCGCCAACAGAGCGCTTTTGGCTAACGAACAGAGGTATTCACAAATTGAAAGGAAGGCCCTGACAGTGCTATGAGGATGCAGACATTTCCACCTGTACATCTACGGTAAACCCGTGAAGGTCGTCACTGACCAGAGGTCCCTGATACCGATCACGACCGGCTCTTCCTCCAAGCTGCTGGCTACTCGATTGAAAAGTGGCTACCCGCTCTGCAAGAGTACAACATCTAACTGACATTCCGATGTGGGAACACCAACGCAGCAGACTACCTGTCACACCACCCTAGTTGTGGGAACGAAAGTACAGAAGAGGCGGAAACAGGAATATCTGCATAGATTAGCGGAATCCGCAACCCTGGCTCAATGTCAATTGATGAGATTAGAAAGGCTTTGGTCGAGGACGAATGTTTCAAGATGCTCTAGGCCTCTGGTACAAAGGGTGAGTGTTGGAGAGTCCTTGAAAAAGTTGACATACGCACCATAGAGGTGAGGAAGGCACTGCAGCAGATGTGGAAAGCTCGGGGAGGGCTCACATTCATGGAAGATGGCCTGGTGTTAGAGACTCGAAGATGGTGGTTCCTCCCAGCCTTGTGGACAGGTCATTGGAACTGGCGCACAAGGGTCACCAAGGAGTGGCCAAGACCAAGGTGCATCTTCGCATGAAGGTGTGGTTTCCGGGCCTAGAGGAGCAGATGGAAGAGTTTGTTCGCAGCTGTGTGTGGTGTCAGGCGGAGCTACCACATTGATGAGAGCCCTGCATTGAGTCGGTGGAGAGGAGCTGTGTGCCCTGGGGCACGATACACATGATCTTTGGGTCGACCTGCCAGGACAATCACTTCATATTTCTCATCGATCAGTGGTCGAGGTACCCTGAGGTCGAGTTTGCCGGCTCCACGTCCCTGGAGGATGTAATACCAGCACTGGAGAAGGCATTTGCCATGCATGGATTTCAAATGGAAATATGTTCCCACAATGGGCCCCCATTTCAGGGTCGAGGGTACGCAGAAAACCTGCGTGACCGCGGCATCACACAAGATCAAGCAGCTGTGGCCAAGGGCAAACGGGGAGGCCGAAAGACTGATGTGGACACTGAACAAAGTCTTCAGGATAGCCCATGGACGAGTGTCAGAAGTGCACCCTGTATCAGTTTTTGGCGGAATATCGTACACAGGGGTAGCCCCTGCTGAGGCGCTATTCCAACTGCCCGCAAGGACTTCTGCCAGACCACACACCACGAATACCTGGAGTCATTGATGATGACGTAGTCTCCAAGGGAAGAAGAGCCAACAAGAGAGAGAACAATCGCAGGGGACAGAGGAGTGAACGCCTGGAAATAGGTGACCGGGTGCTGGGGAGAATCAGAAATGTGAGTTGTCCTTGCCCTATGAGCTGACCACACTCAGAGCAATGGATACTATGGAGAACAACAGTGACCGCATCGGATGACAGCACAATGGCGACCAGGAACTCCTGTCTCTTCCAGAAGATGGGACAGACGCTGGGAAAGACCCCTGAACAACACCAAAAGCCTGAGCCTCTACCGACGTGGCCGAGTGTGGACAGCGACAGAGAAGGAACCAGCCAGGAAGGGTCGGTATCCAGTAACGGGGAAAACAGCCCGACTGATCAAGGAGGAGGTTTGGACTCTGCAGAGGACGATCCTGGCGGGGAGAGGCGCTATCCTGTACGAGAGCGCCGCTGGGCATCCCAGCTACCTGCATGACTTTGAAGTAGATCTCCCATGATACCCGATGGTACCCGTTGGTGCAGCTATCCAGATGGTATCGTTGAACTTGGTTACTTGTTACATGTTGTGTTATGTAATAAGTGCATGTGTTCCATTTGTTGTTTGTTTGGAAATATGAAAAGGGAGAGGTGTAGTGTGCCCCTTTAAGGGACGGTGTGACGCACACAGGCACGTGGTGTTTGCCCAATAAAGGTGGCCCCCCGCGGCGCATGCACCAGTTGGAGCAGGGGACCCGTTCAGAAGCACGTCTGTGTCCGTGTCCTCATTTACTGCTCTGGTCCTGACCTGGACCAGGCCCACTACAAATATTTCAAGCAAAAGGGTTTGTTAACCTCAGTTTGATACACAAAGCTTTGTCCTATTTGTTTCTTCACCTCTGCTCTCATTTAACGCTTCATGTTGAATCTCTGCTGATACTGTGCTTATGGAAAATATATGGTGTTATATATATATATATATATATATATATATATATATATATATATTTATGCCTCGCAGGAGAAAGCACTTCAATAAAGGGAGAGACACAGGGCAGAGAGTATGCGTCTTCTTTATTCTCACTCTCGAACCATGTATCGTAACTAAACCCACCCTCAATAATTGACATGTCCTGTACTTCTGAAATCCCAACAACATGAAAACGGGATGAGACGTGCGTCTCCCTTAAAACATAAACATAGGACATTACATCTCCCCCCCCCCAACACCCACATAAGATAATACGTGAAAACGGTACTCCATCTCCTTAATCCATCTTGTGGGTCTTCCGACAACTCTCTTTGATGGACTCACCATGACACTGCCTTCACCTTCACTGCAACTGTCTCAGTGTCTATATCACTGTCCATGTATTCAGAACAGCTTTCTTGTGAATTCAGTAAGGAAGGCATGGTATCGCAGTAAGAAAGACACAAGTGACCACAGTTCAGGGGTGTTTATTGAACTTTCACAAGGAAGTAAAAAACACTTATCTAAACCTAAATCTACAGATGGGAGCAAGCTACGACCATCAAATTATAATAATGGAGGCCTAGTGGAGTCTTGTAAAAATAATAGGGCCTATACTAAAAAAGCTATTGCCAATCCTTACCGCTAATTTACAAATAGTGTGGGGGAATGTTCATGCAAAAGAAAGAACTGTTCACAGAGTGATAAATCAGGATGTTTGGGCCGTTGGCCTCCCTTCCCCACGTTTTCAGCATGGGGCAAGGCGGTTCACAGTACAGTTGCAATTCCAGCAACAGGGCCTTCTGTGCCCAAGTCTCTACTCTCATCAAAGTCACATGATTCAGAGGGCCTGATGTACAAAACAAAAAGAACGTTATTTTCTTCTTACAATTATGCAATTTGGGTGCCTTACACTGGATCCCCCTTAACCAGGCTCAGATCCATTTTCTTATTATGGTGGATCCCTTTATTTTAAGGTTCCAAAAATATTCCTTCTCCGGTGACTCATGGTTCACCGCGGATAACCCTCAGCCGGGCTCAGATCCCTTTTCCACTTTCAATTAGTCTCCCTCAGCCGGGCTCGGACCAATTGCAGTTCACTTTATACTTATCGAAGACTTTCAAATGTGCACAGGGTTTATCTTGACCCGTTGCAGGACCACTTCGATAAAAAGTTCCTTTTTAACAATGCAGTCACCATTCAGTTGGATACCAAACAGAGACCTTCCAATGAGCATCCACGTGGCACCGGACCACTCTGTACACAGTATCTGATTTGGCTTTTTCAAAGTACATTCACTCCTTTAGTTTCCAATTGTTCCTGCCTCTCATTACATGCACTTCATGAAGTGTCCTTTGTGGATTTCTTCATACAACGTTGCCGCTTGCAACCCTGGATCAAACACAAGCTGATTTCGCATCAGTTGGCCTCATTACGACCCAGGCGGTAAGTTACCGCCTGGGTCGTACCCTTACCACCATGGTGTAAACTATGTTTACACCATGGTGGATGGCGGATCTACCGCCCCATTCCAAGGTGTGTGGGGCGGTAAATCCCCATTTCCCATTTTACCCTTCCCCATTCCCATTTTTGCCCCATAGGGCATAATGGGAGTGGGGAAGGCGCTAATTACGTCACCGTAAATTACGGTGGCGTAATTAGCACCATGGTCCCTTAGCACCATGGATTTTAACGCCTGCAAAAAGCAGGCGTTAAAATCACCATGGCGCTAAGGGACCTTGTAATCAGGCGTTAAGGGTCGGCGCCGTTTACGGTGCCGTTAACCCCTTAACGCCTCATAATGAGGCCCAGTTTCTCCGACTCACCGACTCTGCTGTTTTTACTGGTGCGGCTTTCTTGCAGGAGCCAAGGACAGTAACACGGCGGCAATTGTTCCTCCCGGCCTGGGTTATCGACACAGGAGTGCCCTGGATACCTTTGATGCACAGTGTAGGATTGTTCAGCTTCAGTTTACGGTCTTAGGCTTCTCACTTTCCAAGGCTCGTGAAATAACGGTTTCTAGAGGTCAAGGGTACTTCCCTCCTTGCAACCCTCTGCGGTCTCACTGCCTTTCTTCTTGTGTTAAACTATCATCTTGGAATTGCTGATTCCTTGTGTACTTTTCCTCACTCAGAGTGTTCTTTCTTGCTCTGCCTTTTAACTGTGTGGGGAAGTGTGATGGGAGTCAGGAGTGTGCATGACCTTGCCTGACCATGGTGTTGGGACATGTCAGGTATACGGCTCTGGTGTTAATCCATTGTCGCTCACAATTAACTGACTGTGAAAAAGTGTTCATGTTGGGAAAGGACGGGGGCTTTAGCTTCTAGGTATCCTAGCAGGTAGGATGGGGAAAAGGGTGTTTTAGGGAAGGGGATACAGCGTCTTACCCTTCGGTGTCCCACTTCCGCTCCCCGAATACCCTTCATCCAGGTGATCCGCTAACAGGAACTGGTTCCAATAGCAATGGTCATGTCCTGGCCACCTGGATGACAGATCCCCAGGGACTAGCGGGTGAGACACCTTCAGGTTTCTCGCAACTCACTATACTAGCAAACATTTCACCATTGTAATTGTCATCTCCACATTATTGAAGAAAGAGGAGTTTCTAGTTATGTTGCTACTGGGACCTTCGGCCGACACCATGGATCCTTTAATAGCAGTCACAGTCAGTGGCTTGGGGTCAAAAGCAGATATTTCCTTATGCCCTTGAGGTTGGTGCACCAATACCGAATCCCCCACTTGTAGCTCTGACTCTCTCACCCTTCGCCGCTTGTATGCATACCTCTTCATCTTTGTCTTGCTTACTCCATCCTTTGTTCCGGCCATTAGCTCTAAATTGGGGTCAGATACTGGCTCTGTGATCTCTGGTAGTGTGGTTCTTATTATTCTGCCAAACATCAGCTCTGAAGGTCAGACACCCGTTGAGCTGTGCAGAGTGTTCCGATTGTCTCGTAGTAGCGTGCAGATGGCTTGCATGAATGACCCCCGTGTGATGGAGCATACCTGGAGCGTGCACTTTAGATTAGCTATAAAACATTCAACAGTGCCATTGGCCTGAGGCCAGAGGGGGGTAACCTTTGATTCTGAAACTCTCGGAATTCAGCAAACATTGCAAACTCATGCCCACTGAAAGGTGGGCTATTGTCCAATTTCACAGTTGACGGAATGCCATAGTCCCCAAATATTTTGTCAAGCACTGGAATGACAGCGTGTGCAGCCGTTGAGTGGACCATGTGTACTTTCGGGAACCAAGACATCTCATCCATAACTACTAGTACATGTGGCCCAAACATGTCAACCGCTACTTCATCCCACACTTTTAGCGGCATAGGTGTCATCCTCAAATGTTCTGGAAAGGTGCGTGGGGCTACTGCCTTACACACAACACAGGTTTCAAGAGTCTTCTGTATTTAGATGTCCATTTCGGGAAACCACACTTGTGTTCTGAGTTGCGGTTTGGTGGAGGCAATCCATTGATGTCCTGTGTGCGCCAGACTAATCACTAGATCTTGCAGTAACTCAGGGATGACAATTCTGTTCTCTTTCAGCAGTAAGCCCTACAGAGTGACGGACAGGACATCCCTTAATAGATAAAATGTTTTTAACAGTTTCCATTCACCTTCTAACAGAGTGTCGTCGCCTCTGTGCGAATCAAGCCATCTCACTGATATCACCCTATCCTTGATCCGCGTTAGTACTTGATCTTGCTGTATTTCCTTTACTATTTCAGGCACGGTCAATGACTATGGAAGTGCATTGTCTACAATGTAGTTGATGTATTGATCTGCCATGGACGATTTTGTTTCTTCCTTCACAGGCAGAGGATATCTGGATAAGTAATCTGCTGGGTTGTTGTCTTTCCCGGGTCAGTGGATAATGTTTAAAGAGTATTCTTGCAGCCGAAGCCCCCAGCGTGCAATTCGCAGAGGCATCCTGGTGTTTGACTTGCCATAGATGTTTGTAAGTGCTTGGTGATCTGTAATAATGGTAAACTTGCTTCCATATAAGAACAAGAACAGATGAAAATGTTCACATGCCCAGACTACTCTTAGGCTTTCCTTATCGGGTTGAGAATATGCCCACTCCGTGGATGATAGACTTCGACTAACGTATGCTACAATCTGGCGGTGTGGATTTGAGCCAGAATAGTACCTAAACCAGCAGCGCTCGCATCTACGGTTAGTTCTGTCTCCAAGTCAGGGTCATAGTAGGCCATGCAAGAAGCAGATGAAATGCGTGATTTTATTTCCTTGAAAGCTTGCTTGCACTCTTTTGACCACATTAATTCTTGGCCTTTCCCGGTTAGAAGACGTACTGGTGTGCTCACGGACAAGAAGTCTTGAATTTATCCTGTGCAGTAACTGGCCATGCCCAGGAAGGATCAAACTGCAGAAGTCGATGTGGGCGTTGGTAAGGTATTGAGAGCTTGCACCTTGTCTGGGTTGATTTGTAGGCCATCACTCGAAAATATATTACTGAAGAATTTCGGTGTCGACTTGCTGAATTCGCATTTGGCTGCGTTGAAGTGTCAGATTAGCGTCCTCCAGTGCTATGTACACTCATCGCAGCGTGTCATCATGCGCCTCCTGTGTGGCTCCAAATATCAGGATGTTGTCACTGTAACTGAGACATTGCGGTAGGATCCGGATTACTTGATGTGCCTCATTTGTAAAAATCTCAGTTGCAGATGAAACTACAAAGCTAAGTCTTTTATATCGAAATAACCCCAGATGTGTTGTAAATGTGGTAATGTATCAAGATTCAAGGAGTAGTTCTAATTGATGGTACCCTTTGTTTAAGTCTAATTTGGAGAAGACTTCTGATCCATGCAGCAGATGCATCATGTCTGTTAATCTTGGGGATATATGCCTCTGTCTTTCAATGGCCAGATTTGGTACCCTCAGGTCTACACAGATTCGAATTTTGCACCCATTTTATTTTCTTAGGCACAGGGACGATGGGGGAGAGGCATGTTGAGGGCCCTGTCGCATGTTCAATTATGTCTTGGCTCAATAATGTTTGTAGTTCGTCTTTCACTTGTCTTTGAATATTTAGGGGAATCCCTCAGTAATGTGCGATGGGTTTAATGTCAGAATTCATGAGCAGTTTGATTTGTTTTCCCTTGAGTTTCCTAGACCGGTAAATAGCAAAGAGACCATCTTGACTATCATGTCTGTGGTATACTCCGTCATTATTTGCTACATTATGTGAACGAGTCCCATTTGCATGGCTGTCAGGCTCATTCCTGGATTCTGTCAATTTCACCCCACTTCCCCGAGTGCCCCTCACACCCTCCTGCTCACCTGTGTTCTCCTCGTCCGATGTGAGTCCGAATCTCTTTATCCTCAATGCCTCCTCTCTGGAGTGTGGATGAGGTCTGCCTCGAGAGGAAGCCACCCTGCCCCTCTAACACGGGGCCAAGGGGCCCCTGTACCGGGGCAGACCGGTTAAGGGGAAAAAGCCGATAGGCGCAAAAAACCCCTTCCTTGTTGAAGATGGCAGCAGGATACAAGGCGGGACTGTGTAACTTGAAGGATCCAGCTGATAAGGAAATCCACAGAAAGTGGTGTATGGCGACTGTTCCAGGGGAAAACAACAGTACAAAGATGGGGTAACTAATGAATGAGCTGAGAGGGAAGGAACCAGGAGAACTGGGGATAAAGAAAAGAGAGAGAGAGCCAAAGTGGAGCAGAGAAAAAGCTCCAACAGAGCGAGGCGTGCCGAGAGCAAAAATGAAAGCCAGAAAGCAAACGGGAGAAAAGGAAAGGGAGCAGCGACAGCCGCGGAGGAAAGGATTGAAGCGTACCAACCCGGAAGCCTAACGCGAAAAGGTTGCAACGCGCGGGCTTCCGGGTTGGCGCTCGTAAAAAGGACGCCGCTGGTCGGAAGGCTGGAGGACTAGACCGCTGCCGAGGAAAGCGCGGGTGCCGTGACAGCTACAGTCAATGGCCGCTCCACCGCCAGCGTCTCCACAGCTGCCAGCGACCGCCGTGCGTGACAATGGCAGACTTAAAGCAGAGAATACTCCCTCCTGGCACCTCTCCTTTTACAACATATATGATTAGTTTTGCTGATTTGTCTTTGTACGAGCATGTGGCTTTAAACATGCCTTTGTATTCTAAAGATGTGTTGGACACATATCTGTATTTATTTATTTTATTTTTCCTAACTTGCCACTCACCCTTAGGTCTCAGGGCACACACAAGACAAAACAAGAACAATACTGATTACGTGAATCATTGTACAGAAGGGGAGAAGCAGGTAATCAGTTACAGGGCAAGGTTAAAAAAATAGGTCTTGATCCTTTTATATGTCTATGTCAGCTGGTTGCACAGTGTCCTATTGCTTTTGAGCCCTCGGTATGCATCTTCATTCACCACCTTTAGTGCCGTCTTGTTTCCAATTGCGTAGACCGATCCTTGTTTTTTCGATCACCACTGGATGAGGATGAATCCGAGTCGCCATGGTACCTGGGCAAAGCTGCTACATATCTCAATTGTTGGTGCGTTGACCTCCTCCTTGGCTCGTCCTGGGTGGACGCTCTATGATGTTCTTCCCTTTTGTAAGGCTGTCTCCTGATTCGCCGCGCAGACCCCTGATGTCTGCTTGATGAGTTTTTCTGCCTGGCGTTAGGTGATCTCCACTTTCTGGACTGAGGGCCATCAGCGTTCCTACTGGGGCTACTGTGGTCTGCCTACTGTTGAATATATTTGATGTTTTTCCTCACTGACTGGAAATGATTTTCACCTCCACACCCATCACAGGAGTGACGAATTGCCGGGCAGGGTAAGAAATGATTTCCACATTGGTAACACTTGCGTTGTTCTTTGTTGGTTGACTTGTTCTATGATCCCATTTGGCAGATGGGCGCTACCGTTGCCATTTGCGTAATTTTTATATTTCTTAGATACTCCGCCTGCCATGTCATCCCTTGCAAGCATTAAAATGTGTTCCAGGGATCTTTTGCAACCACTTCTTACGATATTCAGCCGACTCACAGCCGACTCACAGCTGGCAATCGCCTGTGATTTTAAAGCTCCCTCCGTTGACTAATGTTCAAAGTCACATTATTTGACCCTTTTGCGTATTCTCATGACAAATGCATACAAAGTCTCACCCTTCTCTTGAGTGGAAGGGTGAAAAATATGCCTCTCGTAATCCACATTTCTCAATGGAGCAAAATAGTTGTTTAATGAGTCAATAATTCCTTGAAATATGTTCCTGGCACGTTCAGGCATCTCAAACACAATGTCCCTTACTATTGGCCCTAGGCAATGCATTAATATTCCTTTCAAGCGTTGCACTTCTCTGACTCCAGTGGCATTAATGTATATATTAAGTTCCTTTAGCCATCTGTTCCAGCGTGGTGCCAGACTGCTGGTGTCTGATATGTCGAATGGCGGGACTGCCTGTAATTGTAGGGACTCATGACCTCCCTCTTCCCTGTTTGATAGGCTAGGGAATGATGTAGACGGGATGCCAGTGGTGCTGACATATTCATTTTCAGACCTTAATCTTGTGTTTTAATTTAAGACTTTAGTATCACCCTCACCTGCTTGTGCCAGGAGGCACCCTTGCAGAGACAAGTATATGTACTGACTCAGCACAAATGACCTGGGCTGATGGCCCCAGAAAGTGCTATGGAGAGGAGTTTTTTAAGTCTTGCCTTTGTTGCAGCTGGCTTGCTGAGGGAAGTGTGACATCCCAGTAGTGTGCAGCGCGAGCCTCGAGCCGGGCCGCGCATGCGCAGGTTAATAAACGGCGCCCGTGCGGCAGTTCCCGCCGGGACGCGGACGAAGCAACAACGCGTCCCGCGTCGTCCTTGCCTGTGTGCCGAGTGTGCGTGCGTGCATGCAGGAGTGAGTGCGGGCCCCTCACCCGACCATCTGGGGTGAGGACACAACAACTGGCGATGAGGAGGAGCGCCACGACTACACTCGCCCCGGCGTATAACGAACGTCGGATCAGCGGTGCTGCGTATCATGGCATGACACGGACCCGGCGCGAACGCTACGATTAAGGTGTCGCAGCAGTAGTGGCCTGCACAGGTGCTCGTGCGCTGCTGCGCTTCCGCCACGTGGTAATTTTAGGAACCCTGGTCGTTCCCACCCACCTGGGGACGACCCTTTACTTCTGACACAGAAAGGAGTGGCCAAGACACGTCGTTGGTGATCCATATATCAGGTTTGCGGCCTTTGTTACACCAAGAGGTGCCCGTGCGACCTGCAACAATGGCAGAAAGTGATGGGGAAGCTGAGACTGCACATGGGGCCACAACAAGGATCTCTGTTACCGATGCAGGAGTTTGACATATTGGGACCCCCATCCAAATTGGGGCCAAGATGGTTGCTCTGGATTAAAAAACTTGAAATGTACTTCACAGCGACCGGCATCACCGATGATGCCGCGAAAGGGCGACTTTGCTGTACTCTGCAGGGCTGGACGTCATCCGCATTTTTGAGGCATGCAATCTGCAGGTGGTCACATATGCTACGGTCAAGACTGCTTTGGAAAACCACTTCATACCTCAGTCGAATATGGACTATGAGAGATTCCTGTTCTGTGGTGAGAAGCAGAAAGATGAAGAACCTCTTGATCAGTTTTGTGCCAGGCTGAGAATGATGGCCACTGCATGCCGCTGGGACAATGATGAGTCTATGATACGGAACCAGGTAATACAGGGTTGTAGCTCGAGCAAGCTAAGGAGACAAGTATTGCGAGAACCTGGATGGACACTGACACAAATACTGGACAGTGGCAGGACGTTTGAACTGGCGGAATCGAGAGGCGCAAAGATGGACGCAGCCAGGCGCCCAGGTATGGCGGACGAGGCGTATGCCATTAGCAAACGTGGGGACACAAAAGAAAAGTGGGGCCAGAAAAAACTAGAAACTCGCAATCCTCCAGGATCGGAGTCAATATGTCAATACTGCGGTTATGACCTGCCACATTCAGAGGAATGCCCGGCCAAATCAAGATCGTGTGGCCGGTGCAATGGACCAGGGCACTATGCCCGTATGTGCCGTGCCCCAGCCCCGGTATCTGTACAGAGAGGCCCAGCAAGAAGTCACGGTGGCGGATCCAGAAGACTACGGAGCATTGCCGCTCTCGAACAGGAAATACAAAGGCTGCAGCTAGCTGAGGAAGAGGAGGAGGAGGATGAAGAAGTGTTCTTCATATCTAACCTAGCGTCAGGAACCAGGAAGAAGAGGCAACCCAAATGCATGGTGGACATACAAGGTGTGCCGACACAGGTTCTAATTGACACTGGGGCCTCCGTATGTGTATTGGCCGAAGAACAATACCAAAAACCTCCGGGACCTCCCGCGCTAGACAGCTCCGCGGCTAAAATATTCACGTTTGGAGGTGACACGGACATGAGTCTTCATTCATTACTCAGCTGTGCAGCATCTGAGGCCCTTGGTTTGGTGCATTTCGCACTGGAAGTGCATCAAATAGACATTGAGTGCCTGCTGGACAAATATGCAGGCATTTTTGAAGGAGTAGGGAAACTGAAGGCGCCCCCGATAAGGCTGCACATCGACGACACCATCAGACCGACCGCTCTGAAACACAGACAAATTCCTTTCCATCTCAGGGAAAAAGTAGAAGAAGAGCTGCGGTCGCTTGTTAACATGGATATCATTGAGAGGGTGGAAGGGCCCACACCCTGGGTTTCACCGATAGTAGCCGCCCCCAAACCAAAGCAGCCGGGAGCAGTAAGGATCTGCGTAGACATGCGCCTCCCCAATGCTGCAATTAAGAGGCAGAGACATCTAACGCCAACCCTCAACGACATTGTAGGTGAACTTCAAGGGGCACGTGTGTTCTCCAAGCTGGATCTACGAGCGGGATATCACCAACTGGAGCTCCACCCCGACTCAAGATTCATCACAACTTTCACAACACACGAGGGCCTATACCAATTCAAACGTTTGAGTTTTGGAATATCATCTGCGGCTGAAGTATTCCAGAACACAATTAGGGGAGCATTGGCGGGGCTGACAGGTGTCCTAAACATGAGTGATGACATTTTGGTATTTGCAAACTCAGAAGCAGAGCACCTAAACGTCTAGAAAGCACTCTAAAGAGATTGAAAGACCTGGGGCTCACGTTACACCGCCAAAAGTGAGAATTCTTCAAGGACCGGATAGGGTTTTTCGGCTTCATCTTCCAGGCCGCAGGAATATCACCGGACCCGGAAAAAGTCAGAGACATTCGAGAAGTAGCGGCGCCACAATCCCCTATGGAAGTAAGGAGCTTCTTAGGGATGGTGACGTACTGCGGGCGCTTTATAAAGGGGCTGGCGTCGATGGCGGAACCTCTCAGGGCACTAACAAGAAATGATGCAGTGTGGAAATGGGAGTCACGAGAACAAGAGGCATTCCAGGCCCTAAAAAATGCCTTGTCGGATGAAGACACCATGGCATATTTCAACCCAGCGTTGGAGTCAGAGGTAGTGGTGGATGCGAGCCCAGTCGGTGTGGGAGTAGTGCTGTTACAACCTGATGAGCGTGGAGATATGAGACCGATTGCCTACGCAAGCAAAGCACTATCCAGCACAGAGATGAGATACTCCCAGATAGAAAGGGAAGCCCTGGCCATCCTATGGGGCTGTCACCACTTTCGCCTGTACATAGTGGGCAAACCTGTAGTGGTGGTCACAGACCACAAGCCGCTGCTGCCTATACTAACGGGTGCATCATCAAAACCCCCACCCCGCATTGAGAGGTGGATGCTGGCCTTAATGGAGTACGGGGTGAAGCTGGTACACAGACCCGGGACCAACAACCCCGCGGACTATTTGTCAAGGCATCCCAACAAAGAAAGTGCAGAAGGAGACTGCAGTGAAATGGAATGCAACAGTCTACTCTGCCAGATAGTGGAAGGTGCGCTCCCCAGGGCACTGTCGAGACTGGCGATCGCCACAGATTCATCTAAAGATGAGGTCTTCGACATCATCAAGGCTGCGGTGAGAAGTGGAGACTGGAGGGAAGTCCTGCGCAATAACTCGTGGCTCCAGGAGGAGGCCCAGAAAGACCTACAGGCACTCTGGAGGGTGAGAGATGAGTTATCGATCTCTGATGATGGGCTGTTACTCAGGGGGCGACAGATCGTCATCCCGCGAGAGCTCAGGCTGCGGATACTGGAGTTGGCGCACATTGGGCATCGTGAAGACAAAGGCAAGGTTAAGGGCAAAAGTATGGTTTCCAGGCCTGGAAGAAAGGGTGGAGGGCTTTGTAAAGAGATGTCTGGTCTGCCAAGCTGCCACGCCAGTGGACAAAGCACCACCAATCAGCTCGATGGAACGCAGCACAAAGCCGTGGAGTATGGTACACATGGACTTTGGTGCGACGGGTCGGGGGATGTATTTTCTGGTAGCAGTGGATCAATGGTCAAGGTACCCGGAGGTGGAGGTGGTCGAGTCGACGGCTACCGAGTACACCACGGCGGCATTGGACAGAATGTTCGCAACACATGGGTTTCCCGACACTGTGTGCTCAGACAACGGACCACCTTTTACAGGCTGCCAATTTGCCCAGTACCTGAGTGAGAGGGGGATAAAACATCGGAGAGTGTCCCCGTTATGGCCGCGTGCAAATGGTGAGGCCGAAAGAATGATGCGTACGCTCAATAAGGTGATGCGAATCTCAGCCAGCAATGGGGAACCTCTCAAAAAGAGAATTGTGGAATTCCTTCGAGTGTAATGCACAACCCCTCACCACTCCACCGGGGTTGCCCCAGCCAAAGCACTCTTCGGGCGCTGCCCGAGAGGGATGATACCGGAAATGGATGACCGGAGACCCGGAGTTATAGACGACGAAAGGGTCCGAGAGGAACGGGCGGAACACAACGAGAAGGAGAGCGAACGGAGAGGGCTGCAAGAAAAGGAGGTACAAGTCGGAGACTCCGTGCTCGTCAAGAATCGGCACCCGGAAGGGAAACTGTCCTTGCCATTTGAACCACGTCCCTGGAAGGTGACTCATGTGAAAGGCACTATGGTGACTGCGGCCAGTGAACGCGGCACCGTCACCCGCAATCGATCGTTCTTCAAGAAAGTGGACGTCGTGCCTGAAGCTCGGACATCAGGGGAGTTCTCAATGCGGGGATCAAGCCTGGAGGTCCAGGAAAGCGAGCCGTCGAGAGATCCGGACCCTACCCGTGGCGCTGACTGTCTCGTGCCCACGGTCATGCCAAGATATCTAGTTCGAGGGGGAAGGAGACTTCTGGCTCATTTCAAAGATTACGTTATGGACCCGCGTGACTGACCTAGGTAGTCCTGAAGCTTACATTTGATGTGTGCAATGTTTGTATTACAGTTACGGTGATCACGTGAGTACAATTTGTTCGTACTACACTGCTGTTTGTTGTTATAGGAAAAAGAAGGGATGTGACGTCCCAGTAGTGTGCAGCACATGCGCGAGCCTCGAGCCCGGCCGCGCATGCGCAGGTTAATAAACGGCGCCCGTGCGGCAGTTCCCGCCGGGACGCGGACGAAGCAACAACGCGTCCCGCGTCGTCCTTGCCTGTGTGCCGAGTGTGCGTGCGTGCATGCAGGAGTGAGTGCGGGCCCCTCACCCGACCATCTGGGGTGAGGACACAACAGGAAGGAGGTATCCGACGCTCTCCCAACATGTGTCTTGACTTCATTTTAGCTGGTTTGCTGAGGCAGAGTGTATAAAACGCTTTCCAGCGTTTTCAGTTGCTTGGGAGGGATTTTCTGAACTCCCTCTCCTGGTTGCCACACAGAGCGAGGTCCGCTGTATATTCTTGGGGGGGGTGCAATGATAGGCCTGCAGTACAGCGTGCTCTCCACTGGCAGCACACATGGACCATGCAGTTCGGCACACTCTCCATCAATAGCACACGTGGAGCCATGAAAGCGTCATCACCGATGTTACATATTAGCCTTGTAGGTGAAAGCACTTCGATAAAGGGAGAGACACAGGACAAATTATGTGTCTTCTTTATTCTCAACCTAAACTCCACCCCAACACGTGACATGTCCCGTGCTTCAAAAATCCAGACAACATGAAAACGGGACGAGATGGGCGTCTCCCTATAAACATAAACATAGGACATTACATACCACAAGACTGGAGGCAAGCATTATGCTTCAGTTTCCTTTATTACTCTTTACAGCAGCAATACACAATACTTTCCTAAAAAAATACAAACCAAATAGTATAAAATGAAAACGAAAGAGGTTCTGTAGTTTCTCTCCAAAATGTCCTCTCCTGGTCCCCGTAAGGACATTCCTATCCATGGATCCTAATGTGATGTTGTCACTTAACACCACAAAAGCGTTGTGACAAGAAGCGTCATGATGTGTGTATAACAAAGGGAAATAAATAAGAGCAAAAAGCATCGGAAGGACACAGAGTGACTTCTAGGCAGCTATCTGCGTGTGTGTCTTTCTTGGGTCACCAAGCTCAGTGGGGCCCGCCGAGCGTACATCACACTGGTGATGAGGTATCAAGACCACACGCCTCCCACCACTCGACTGCGGTGTGCACTGCAGTGCACGCACACGGTGGCACGATCAGGTTCAAGGAATGGGGCACAGCAACATCACAGTCCCATTAAGGCACATGCCGCCGGGGGGCGAAGTATGTGAGCGCCATCCGTCGAGCAGCGACATTACAGCCCCTATCATGGCGTATGCCACTGTGCCAGGAATGCTCGTTCCAACTAGCACGACCGACAGCCCGGGCCGGCACACATGCAGACAAACGTCTGACAGCCAGAAGCAAGCCGCCGCACAGAACAGCCCCACAGTTATAAAGCAAGTCAGGCCACCCAAGGCACACAGTGCCCTGCAGGCCACGGAGCAGAACAGCCCCACCAGGCATCAGGCACCAGGCACTACGAAGGTGACACAGAACATGGTGTCCTGGTGAAGAAGAAAGCATTGGAAGAGATACGAGGCAGCTCTGTGGCACTCTTGACATCAGGCACAGCCATCCTAGGAGAAACACAGAACAACAGGGACGTCAGAAGGATGTTGCCACAGACGCACTATCTTCGGCACAAGTAGGTCCCGCCATCAAAAATTACAGCGTGATAGACCCCCATCCCGAGGGAGCACAGCACGGCCAACATAGCGGGTGACCCCCTGGCATCACCTTCAAGGGTGGGCATTGTGAACCAGCCCCTGAAGGCACCTCATGGCTGGGCTCATCCTAGGGGACCTTTATGAAACCATGTGACCCCCATTGGCCCGGAGCAGCTCTCAGGTGGTAACAATGACTTCAGCAATTTGAGCTTCACACCAAACTACAGACCAAGAAGACAAGAGAACATTCCTAATGTCTAACTTAGGGACACTAGCACTCAGATTATTCAACACACTACCAAACCAGGGGCAGAAGATAATTATTGTTGTTGGCAGCTATACCGACCGCCTCGGGCCTGGCGATTCCCCTGTCCCCCCTTGTACAGAGGACACACACAAGATGTTACGTCTTTGGACTCTGGGCGCGCACTGCCTGGCGTGCGCTGGAACACTTGTTTATTATCATCAACTACAACGGTCTACAGGCATTATTATTCAAATGAGCCCATTACTCAAACATAACATAGCCATCAAACTGGAAGGGCCTCCTTCTCCCTTCACGTTGAGGGTACCTCTGAGTTCTTCCCTTCACTTACCGGGCGAGGATCAATTGGGTCTTGGGGACACCATTGTCCTTCATCACCATCATTGACCTGTGTGCCAACCTCCACGCTTACCTCCTCAGGTGATGGAGTTTCCCCCCACCTTCCTAAAAAAACTTCAGTTCCTGGTCACCGTCCCTCGCTTGTCCGCAGCAGTGACTATTGACCCCGTCACCCTGACCACATCCATGGGGTGGCCCTCATAGGTGAGGGACAGTTTACTTTCTGGGTGTCTATTTCTATTTCCCACCAGCAGGTTATGGGGTTGCAGAATTCGTCTCACATTCTCTTGCTCATTTCTTGACCTTCCTCTAATAAGGTTGAAACCTATAATCCCTCTTTTAAAATGACTAAGGGAATTAAATCTACCCTTAAAAATGTACAGGAAGTAGAAAAACCTAACTTTGATAAAAGTGAACTACATGTCCCAGAATCCCACAGGGACTGAGACAAAGAAGAGTGCTCAAGAGGAATGTAGAAGTGGAGCACATGCAATTAAGCCTAAGAGCCTTTGCAAGGGTCAGGCAATTGAGAGTAATAGCCTGCACCTGAAATCATTTGCCCCCACTGAGAAATACAAAAGGCTGCAGCAGGAGAGGGAAGATGGAAGGATGGCAGTACTAGCAGAAGGAGAAGAGCACAAGGCTGGCAGTTCATGAGGAAGTGTGATCACTTAAGGGATGCCGGGATGTGGAGAAAGCAGATTTCACCTGCAAGTTTTGAGAGGGACCTTTGTTCACAAACCCTGCCTTGCTGTGGCTGCACTGAGAGAGAAGTGCTGAGAGTGCAGGTCTTCTCAGGAGTGCCTAGTGGCTGTAATTGCAGAGCTGTGTCCGTGCTGAAGCCTGAGTCCTGTAGCAAGAAGCAATGGTTGCCCATGAATTAATCGGATGCAAAATGTTCCCGGAATAAACTACCAAAGTTATTTGAACAAACATGACTTTAATTTTTTCCTCCTGTGACATTTCTGGCAACCTGCTCCCCTCCCACCCCCTTACTTACCTGTTGGCGGCACACCGCACTGTGTGCCACCGCCTCCCTGTCTCCCTGCAATGCCAGTTCCCTTCTCTTACTGGATGGGAACCAGCACTGCAGGGTCCTTTTTTGGTTTTTGTTTTGTTTTTAACTTTATCCTATCGGGAGTGGAGGACACATAATTTTGGGATAGCCGAAATTCGAACAGTTCGACCATTTTATTTTCTTTTTATTTCCGAACATCTATACGGATACCAGAAGCAATCCGAGGGACAGCGGAGTGAAGAAGACTCCCAGTTGGTGTGGCCGGACCTGAGACGTCCATGCTGCAGAGGGGTGTGGGTCCCAAGTGTGCCTAAAGCCGTAATAGAAGAGGAAGAAGACGGGGTGTTGACGCAGCCCGCAACCGCAGTGTTGCTGGAGCCGGTGAGTGTATCTTGCCGTTCAGGTTCACTCAGAAACCCAGCTCTAAAGTGGCACGCCTAAGAGTAGAAGTGAGCATAAACTGTTCTTCGTTTTTAAAGTTATTCTTTACAGTGGAAATGTATCACGTGCACTTCTAGCAAAAGTAATAGTGTTCGCGTATGAAGAGAAGCATTTCATTTTCCATTGTTTAGCTCTTAATGTTGCAGGAGTGGTCGGGTGTCTCTAGTAAAAAGGGGAATGCTTCACTAAATTACTCTGAAAACCCTGACATTGACTTTCACAATTGTTACAAGATCATATAGCATCAAAGGAAGGTCGCGTGTGGCCAATTGTGATTCCCGACCGGAGTTAGAAAGTGTCTCTGTGTTAATACGTGGGCATACAAACACTTACAGATAATTAAGGTTAAGGATCTACCTTAAAGAATGGTCTCATGTGCCTAAATCTGTTTTTCTTTGAAGACTGAACCTTGTAACACTAAGAACAAGTATTCTTTGAAGCAAGAAGGTGTATTAACAGGAAGAACAAGCATTACCCAAGCCAAGAGACTAACCCTTTCTATAGTGAAGCAAGACCTGTTTAAATCTATCTACCTGATTCATGAAGATGTTAAAGGTCAAGTATCCTTTGATACAAGTGTGACATTGTTATCTGAAGTTGGATGTGTGGCAATACAGCTTCAAGGTAGCTAATGGAACGAAAAAGGTGTTAACAAACAAAACTAGGGAAGGTAGCTGGGTGCATGTAAGAAGATTGAGCCAAACCTCACAATTAATACAAAAAGGGGTGTGGGATAGTTCTCAAGGAAAGAAAGAAGTGTTCTCAAATAATATGTCAGGATGCAGTAGCCTGGGTCTTCCTTCCCCACATTTTGGACACAGGGTAAGATGGGAGCGTGAAGCACAGTACAGTCTCAGGCTTCTCTAGCACGAGACAAGAGTTCCAATGGCAGCTCTAAGGACACACTCTCAGGCTTTCCCAGCACAGGATGATAGTTCAGCTTTTAACCCTCGAGCTTTCAGTTATCATAGCTATCGATGGACAAGTTTAATTTTTACTTGAAAGTCTCTTCCCTTGCGAGGACCTGACATATTCAAACAACAAAACAAAAGTTCCTTTAACAAATGAAAGTTTGTCCCAATGTTTGTTGGGTGATGCGTTCTCCCCTGGTTCACCCTCTTCTGGTTTTCGATCCTTCTCAATCGCTTATCACAGTTTCACCTAGGGTGACGATTTCACCTCTGGGTCCCCCTCTTCTGGGTGCTGACCCTTCTTGTATCGTATTCCACAATTTTATATCCCAATTCTCTTCTTACTTGAAATTTGGATGATAGCTTCCCCCCCTGGATCTCCTTCCGTCGGGCTCGGTCCCCTCTTGACTGGTGGTACTCGGGTGAGGACTTCAACCTGTAAGTGGTTTCAATCCAGCACTCCAACTAAGTCAATGCCTAGCGTGAGATGCCCAGCCGGAACCCTTAATTATATATTTTTATGTCAAAAGTTCTTTTATTTCTGAACGATGTACCCTTACATCACACCCCTCTCTTTGAATCCCCCCGCTCTCACTGAACCAAGAAGAAGGTTGTTTTGCAAAGTAAAAATATTTATTTGATGGATTGAACAATATATATATATCACACTTTTATGAATTATGTACAATATCTGGATATCACACTATTAATATTTATACATTGATCAGCGTTGGGTGATATTACAACAATCAACAATCTCTTTAATCAATAGAAGTATGGATGAAAAGAATAATGTAGCATAGGATAAAACTTTGTGTGGGTGCAATGATATGAGATTAATGCAGCACAAAAATAAAACTTGATATGAATTCAATCAAATGCAATATAATCACTCTTTCCCCTTGATACTACTCAATTCCACCCTAATGTGCAGTATGAAGAGATGGAATGAGGAACACAGGTTTCAGGAATATACAATCAACAAACGCAGTTTCAATCCCAGTTCCTCCGGCAAGCTTAGAGAACAGGAATGATTTTAAAACGAGTCAAATGCTTTTGAATGTGATTTTGTAATGAATAGGAAAAATGCTAAAATTGACTTTAATTCGCTAAATGGGATTCAGAACTAGTGGGAGCCGCTTTGGATAGGTTCAGGTAGACACTAGCAATGATGGTTGGGTGATTGGTAGATAGGAAGCTGAATTCAGAGGTTGAATGCAAGAAATAGCTATTTTACATGTGTTGAAATTGAGCCAAATGCAGAATCGATGCAAACTTTTCAGCGCGCGAGAAATGCGATTGCGGCAAAACTATGAGGAGATTCGTTTGATAGCTGGGGATGTTAGCTTCAAAATGACACTTAAATTTTGTTCCTAGCATGTACGGTTCAGAGGTTACAGAGGTTTTAGTAAAGGTCGATTTTTTTTTTTTTTTAAATTTTTTTTTAGAAAAGAGTCAAGATTTCAAATGAAGATGCGCTGTTGAAGATTACCAACAAGGATTTCTTAACACTAAGGGAGACTATGAAGATGCGAGATACCAACGGTACAGGTCACTTCTCTCCTTGCCACCCTCTCGATTCCTGCCGCCTTTCTCGTTCTCTTGAACCGCCGCATGTTAGCCGTCTCATCGTGCTGACTAGCGCGCTCGCCTTGCTCGTACTGCACTCTCCTGCTCCACCTTTTATCCCTATGGGGAAAGGGAAGGGCCATCAGGTGTGTGTGTGATTCAAGTTAATTGCCCGACTTTGCCTGACCTTCCAGTCAGGACATGTCAGGTACACAGTTCTAGTCGGAAGGGAAAGAAGTGATATATGGAATTATAGCCTTCGTATTTGGGTTTGGGGTGCTCTCGGAATGGTAGGTTTTGGAGGATTTGTTAAATGGACGAGAATGACCGGTATGAAGAACGGAACATAGGGGATTATGGGAATCGTAGTGTTTTGTCTGATCAGGTTGGGAATACGGAAAATGATAATCAGAGGGACGAGAAGAAGGATGGGGAGTATTTGTATGGAGACCGGTGAAACAATTATTCTCTGACTTATGCTTTTTGGGTGTAACCGGATTTGGGAACTTAGAGGATTGATTACTTACGGAGGGTTTGTTGGATCTTGGCCAGAGAGATCTAACAGGAGGAAGGGAGGCAGATGCAATACAGCTCATAAAAGCCTCAGATATCTCCCCCTTCTCTGGCACAATACAGCGTCGCACCTGGGGTATTCCCCCGAGCACAACCCTGGGATCCCTCATCCAGGTAATTTCCTTTCGCTCTTTCGGACCCAGGGCTGGGATCTGAGCATGTCAAGCTTCCTTTGGCCACTTGAATAAGGGCTCCTCGAGGTTTGCTTGGGAGAATACCCTCAGGTTTCTCACACTACGGGCAAAGAAATGTCAAAATCACTGGCATCATTACCAACGGTGCTGGTGATTCAGGAAATCCCATCCCATGGAGTCCCATAGGAATGAAAACTTAACGGCTCTCTGACGCCTGTAATATCACAGTAATACTGGTATATTATGCGGCATAGATAGTAAGTGCAGTTTGCCGGTATCCCGCCTGTAATACCAGCGGGATACCAGCAAACTTATAATGAGGGCCTATACGTCAACAACTTGATCCAGTAGTAATGATCTGGAAATAGAAAAGTGGAATTTTGAACAGGACACTGTCTACAAAAAAAGATATGAGACAGCAGAGCATGATAGAGGCACGGCTGGAACATTGCAAGTGGTAACATGTCAGTGCGAGTAGTAAACATGCACTAAATATTTAATAAATGGTGCCTACTAGGTCCAGTTGAGGCATATGGGACTTAATAGTGGAACTCTCCATATGAAATAAATGTACCCCTGAACCTTTGTTCATAGCATTTCAAGGGATGTACAGACGCTCATCTGTGAGGAACATATCTATTATACACCTTTTGGAAATAGTTAAATGGCTTATGGGCTACAATTTGGGAACACAACTTCAATAGCTGCTAATTTGACACAATCACATTTTTTTTATTTTGCACAAAGCCTATTTAACTCCTGTAAGGATTTCTAAAATCTCCAATACTGCAGTTAATACTGGTTGGCCAGGTCAATCCACATGCACTGACTTTGTTTACTCTGTATTTATATGTAAATTTGTGTTTTCCTTTTGGAAGTGTGGAAATGTTTTCAAGAACCATTAGCTTTATGTACTCTAATTACTCTAATAATTTGTATTTAAGTTAATCCATATATGAATTCATTGTCTTCACCAAACTTATTTCACTTTTTTATTTATAGAGGATGTCATCTCATTGCCTCTAATTGGAAAGCTGCAAGAAATGTATCCTACGAACTGTGGTGGAATTCCATCTGTTCCTTATATAGAATGGAAAAATGTATGCTTTCTCTAATGGAATCCATCCTTAATGTTATAGCAAATGGGAAGTGTTTACAACTTACTTGGTTCAAAAGTAATAATTGGTCTTTAGTCCCATATGCTTACGAGACCCCCACCCCCGCCTACTGTTTCTTTTAATTTGTCTTTTTTGCCCAGCACACGCGCCAGAGTCTTATTATTTGCTTTTATCATATTCCAATTAATTCACTTCAATTCAAGTTTATAGTTCTTGTTTTCATAGACTTGATGTATTATATAATACCTGCTTAATTATATGACATAATTAACCAATTGTAATTATCAATTCATTATACTTCAAACATTTAAATGCAATTATTTAACGGAGGAAATATTTAACTGGGATTTATACTGGGACATCATGCTTTCAGATGAAAAGCATTTGACAATAGTAGATTCACAGCAAGGCTGGGAAATGTCACTTGTTTTATACAGGATCCAATTGCCGACGTATACTTTATTTGATTATCAGGTACATAATTTATGCACCATCACAAAAACAATGTTTTGCAATGCATAACATTTACATTTGAATTGAAGTTAGAGAACACATATGGCCGTATTTGTTATTTCTACGAAAAGGAACGGTCACCCATTGATGTTTCTTGATGAATCATCAGAATTCTTTTAATCAGACGTTTCTCTTTCTTAAAAAAAACATTTGCTGCTTGATTTATATTGTGTTATTTTATTAACATTTTAAAATTGACTTTCTGCTAGAGCTGACTGCTTAGTTTAATTCAATTTTACTGTTAGATTTGTTATTAATTATGTTTTGAAAAAACTGCTTTAGTACTGTGACAATTTTCACCACGCTCTTATAGGTTGGAGTTATTTGAGTCCAGCGTGCTACGAGCTTAAACTAATCTTCTTATTGTGCTTGTCGCAACGTTAGCTTATAGAACTACAGTTCACTCTTGTATCGTAGTTCTTTGGTTTCTACATATTTGCATACCAGGCGCATGAGCAACTAGCTGGTCTGTGCCGGTCTACGCCGGAAGTGCAGCTGCCGGCACCAGGCCGAAACAGAACGCTAGATACGTCTCTCCCTTTTTTCAGTATGGGACGCCTCCCTGAGCTTGAACTGCTTTTTGAAGCTCAGTAGAATCTTGTGGACCACAAAGAAATGTAGACACTCCACCATGCTATAATTTCTTTGGAGAAAAAAAACGCTTGCACGGTGCCAGGGTTGGTGTTGCCTTTAGCCGAAATCCAACCTGCAAACCTTCGTATCTTCCATAGATTGTGACGGCTGTGAAGTCAGTCACCTAAAATCTCCCAAATGACAACTTTTGCATTAATTTCATCTTGATATACCATCCACCGGTAGTCATGCTAGATTTTACTGATGCACCTGCTTAGCCCTCTTAAAAAACCAAACAGCGCTACCATCTTAGTTGGGGACCTGCATTACTGGTTAAATAACCCTGAAGACAAGAAAGCTGGAGAGTTACAAAAGTCTCTAACAACTATGGACTTCCAAATCCTCAACACTGAGCCTACTCACTCAGGGGGTAACATCCTTGATTGGGCTGCTGCAATGAACATCACCATGGAAATAACACACACCAGAGCTTGTCCTTGGTCTGACCACTCCTTTGTGGAGTGTTGTATCCATC
Organism: Ambystoma mexicanum; assembly: GCF_040938575.1. NCBI lineage: Eukaryota > Metazoa > Chordata > Amphibia > Caudata > Ambystomatidae > Ambystoma > Ambystoma mexicanum. Next base: position 157,641,292 of record NC_090935.1, on the reverse strand, counting down.
TGCCTAACAAACCTCGTAAAGTCCAGTTTCTGCCCATAACTAGCAGGAATTTAAAGAAGATTAATTTGGAAGAAATTGACTCACGGGTAAAAGAGATCATGGCTTTGTCCCCTGGATTAAGTTGTCCCTATTAAATATAGGTGGATTAGAGAAAAAACCTGTCAGCATTCTTGGTTCTCTCCTCATTTAAAACAACTAAAAATTCAAAAAAGATGAGCAGAACAGGTATGGGGAAAATCCAAACTTGTGAGAACAAAGAAATCTGGAAATACTTAGCAAAAACCTATCAAAAACAAATCTACGAGGCCTAGAAAACATCCATCAATAGTGAAAATGAATCAAAAAAAAATTCAAAATGTACAGAAACCTTGAGAAAACAAAAATGCAGACTCAACAGTTGAGCCTACAAAAGAGGATTGTGACGAGGTGCAGCAAGCCTTTGTAGACAGTCATAGCTGCCCCAATAAAAATCTCCACCTCAGTGCCCAGGGTGAATCATTGTTCTATCACGACTCCTCATATTGATTTGACCTCCATTAAATACAAAACATTTGCAAACTCATGCCTCTGACATTGTGTCTCGGTGAGATTATTCCATCTAAATTTATTTTAGGACATCCTGATATCTTTGTCCCATTTTTGGTGCATTTTGTGAACGCTTCTTTCACCCATGAGAATGTCCCAGCTACCATCAAACATGTAGTGGTCACCCCATTACCAAAAACATCTAACCAGAGCCCAAATGATCCCAGCAATTTATGCCCTATTACTGACACTCTTTTTCTTCTAAAAATCATAGACAAAGTGGCAACATCGCAGCTGCAAAGGCATTTCAAAAACTGTAATGTCTTCCACCCAAAACAATCTGGTTTCCGAGCACAGCATGGAACTGAAAGTGCCTTGCTGGACCTTCAGATGCAGATGCTCAATACTTGTGACCAAAGTAAAACTGGATTGCTAATTCTCTTGGATCTCTCTGCAGCTTTCAAATTAGTAGACCACCAGCACCTATTAAACTCACTGTCTACCATTCAGGAGTGCTCTAACGAAACTATCAACTGGATATGCTCCTTTTTCAGCAACAGGAAGTGTATACTGACGCAATGTGTCTTCTAATATTGAGTCAACCATTTGCGGTGTCCCGCAGGGTGCATTTTTATCCACAATTTTGTTTAACTTGTGCATTAGATCCATCTGCGATCTTCTGCCATCCCTGGACATTTGTTTTAAATGACACGCAGCTCCTCATTGTGCTGAGTGGAGCCTATACGACTGATTCTGCCCGAGTTTACTATTTCTATGGCCTTGGGAAAACTGGATGTCTCCGAACTGGATGTGCTTAAATCCTACAAAGACAGAATTAATGATCTTTGGCTCTACCCAGACCAGAGCCAAGCTAAGTATTGAATATTCTCATATTAATATTGAACAGAACAACATCAAAGTTACAGATAATGTGAAAGCTCTGTGGGTCTATATGAATGCTTCACTCAGCGCTGATTCACACGTTGATGGAGTAGTAGGCACTTCACAATACCATTTGAGAGTACTTAGACAAGTGAAACCTTTGCTGTCTTTTAAAAATCATGTAAATTTGGTTAGGGCAATTATCAGGTCTCGACTTGATTACCGTAATGTCCTTTTGGTCGGTGCCAGAGGTAATTGCATCAATTGATTGCAGGTACCTCAAAATTATGCTGTGCGGATTATCCTTCACATCTCCAGAAAGGAGCATGTCTCTCAAGCTAGGAGGAAACTTTACTGGTTGAACCTAACAGCCATAATACGCTTCAACACCCTCTGTGTGGATGCTTTCATGGCGAGGCTCTTGTCTATTCAAAGGAAAAACTAAAACCGTATGTCCCCTCTAGACTTCTTCATTCCACCTCAAGCGGCCTACTGAACGTTTCCAAGCCTAAGGAAGGTAGAGGTCTTGGACGAACTTTCCCATTCTGACAGCTCAACACTGGAACACCCTGCCGCTAGCTCTCCGCTTGCTTGGAGAATTACTAAATGGTGTTTCGGAAGTGTCCAAAAACGTATCTATTTGACTGACTCCCACTGTCTTGCCCTAGCTGATCTACCTATGATTAGGACATTCTTAATGTTTTGTCTCGTCTTCTTTTAGTCCTTGTGTACTTGTAGCGCCTTGATGCTTGCGAGCATCGGTGCTTTATAAAAAAATAAATACAAAATAAATAAATACCCGCTCTGCACCTCATCACTTATATTTTGATGCCTTTAACACCTCAACCCACCCTTTTTTGCCAAGGTCATCTTGTGGTAATAAGCAGTCAGTGTGTTAATGTCAAATTCTCTGGCAGCACAAACTAGAGAATACGCCCTACCAGTGAGGCCTGAGGCCGCTGGGGAACATCATAGCTCAACGTATTTTACGCAATCACATGTTGCCATGGAAAGGCGGAAGACGCACCATAATCTCAACGTATATTACGCAATCACATGTTGCCATGGAAAGGCGGAAGATGCACTCATCTACAATGCATATCAACGCAGCCCTCTCTGTATTGGCATTATTATCCACCACACATCCATCTTGTGGCGCCGGCCCTTTAAGGGCACGCACGCGACGGGGTGACATTCACTCTGTCGCATGCCCCGTTAAATAAACAGGGCATGTCCGGTGGCGTCACAACCACCGGGGAGCCCACACGAGAAACATCTCTGTCTCCGTGTCTCTGTGTCACGGGGGATGGGGGGCTCACGGACGGCAGTGTCTGAACACTGCTAACAGTGGCGGCGAGGACCGGACCACTCCCTGGGACAGGCGGAGATAATCGCTTGCAGAGCAGATGATCCCACATGAGCTCTGCAGCGAAATCTGACCACGGAGAGCGGAGAGGCACACGCGGCCGGCGGCCATTTTGATGAATAGGCCTCGGATGCTCACTGCTTCATAACGAAGCATCTGTGAGCCATCCGGACACAATTTTTGGACCATCCAGTGGCGGATAGCCACTGGAAACAGCACGTGTCAATTTTCAAATGATTCATTGACATTTTCACTGTTTTTCACCGAGTGAATGGGTGAGACTCCATAGGAAGTCTGCCAAATCCATGTTTAGGCCCGCCCTGCTCAATTTTTGGACTCTTCATTTTCCTGCCTGCTGGCCGGAGCGGTGAATCTACGAGGGGCACATCTGAAGATTGGAGGCATTTGGGACCGCGTCAGGAGACTGCCTGCTGAGGAAGGTGCTGGTGGCATCTGGTGGTGAGTTGCGGCCCCATTACTCAAATACTCTGGGGTGCCTGTGCACTATCCACCATGAGCCAAGCTGCTGCTGCGGCTGCTGCTGCTGCTCCTGCGGTTCAGCCTCCGCCCGCCCTCCTGCCAAGACCTCTGCTTAAGCCACCTGGGTCCCTACAGCCAATGCCTGAGTTTGATATCTCGTGCACACCATCAAGCTTGGAACAGAGGTGGAAGATGTGGATAGGCAGGCTCGAGATGTACTTCAGGGCCACGATGGAGACGAGTGACGACAGTAAGCTGGCTACTCTCTTGTATTCGGCTGGCCCGGCTGTGCATGAGATTTTTCTGTCCCTACAACCAGCGGATGGGTCATTTGCGGCGGCAAAGGATGGACTCCATAATCATTTTCTGCCGATGGCTAATGCTGATTATGAAGGTTTTCTCATGGGGACTGCTCGACAGAAGGATGACGAGACTCTTGACGTGTTCTATGGGCGGGTGCGCAGACTGGCGGCGCCATGTGCATGGAACGACCCGGAAGTCATGATTCACAATCAGCTCATTCAGGGGTGCGCCTCTGGGAAACTGAGGCGCCAAATACTGCGCGAGCCTGGCATCACCCTTCCTCGCATCCTAGAACTTGGAAGATGCCACGAGGTGTCTGAGTTGCGGGCAACTAGAATGGAAGCGAGTGTGTACCCGGGCAAGGTGGAGGAAGTCTGCGCGGTAGGTAGAGGCCGCGGAGCGAGGCGCCCCATGAACACCCAGGGCCTGCGCCCGCCAGGAACGACCTCGTCGTGCCTGAAATGCGGGTACGACCTCTGGCACCCCGCTGAATGCCCTGCGACGGGGGTGAAGTGTGGCAGGTGCAGAGGCGCAGATCATTTCGCCAGGATGTGTAGAACTGCAGCTCCGAAGGTAGTGCCCAGGGGGCCTGTTCGAGCCGGTGCATTCCACCCCCAGAGGGCGTCAAACGTTGCCCAAGTTGACCAGGGTGACGAAGGGGCCCCTCAGGTAGGGGGAGGAAGAGGAAGAGGATGATGAGAACATTTTCTTTGTGTCCAGTGTGAGCATGCTGAGAACTTGCTCCAAGAGACAGCCCAGATGTGACGTGCTGGTCAATGGGGACTCTATACCAATGCTAGTGGACACCGGTGCATCTGTGAATGTGATGGCCAGACAGCACTATGACACGATGCAGTCCCCGCCCACGCTGACGACGCCAAGGGCACGTATTTTCGCATTTGGAGGCGACCAGCCCATTCCGTTGGACGGCGTGTTCGTGGCAGAAGTTCAGTACGGCGACTCATCCATACGGGCCAGATTCTATGTCACGCCGGTGAGTAACAACACACTGCTGTGCTGTGCTGCGGCTGAAGCTATGGGCATTGTGACATTCGCTTATTCGGTATATCTGGACGACATTCAGGTGCTCCTGGCCAAATACAGCTCCCTGTTTGAAGGCATTGGACAGTTGGTGGGTGAGCCGGTTCGGCTACACATCGATGAGTCGATCCAACCAGTTGCGCTGAAGCACCGGCAAGTACCTTTTCATCTCAGGGATCTGGTGGATCAAGAGCTGGACAATCTCGTAGGGTTGGACATCATTGAAAAGGTTGAAGGCCCCACCCCATGGGTGTCTCCCATTGTCATTGCACGCAAGCCCAAACAGCCCGACGCAGTGAGGATCTGCGTGGACATGCGACTCCCCAACAAGGCCATAAAGAGAGAACGGCACTTGACCCCTACCATCGATGACATTATAGCGGAACTGCAAGGGGCGTGGTTCTTTTCCAAACTGGATCTCAGAGCAGTCCCGCTACATCACAACGTTCACCACTCATCGAGGTCTGTACCGATATAAGAGGTTGAGTTTTGGGGTGTCTTCCGCGGAGGAGGTGTTCCAGAACATCATAAGAGGAGCACTGGCTGATCTGGATGGAGTTCTTAACATCAGCGATGACATCCTGGTGTACGCCAAGTCAGAAACGGAGCATCTGGCACGACTGGCCAAGACCTTTGAGCGCCTTCGCTCGCTGGGACTTACCCTACACGAGGACAAGTGCGAGTTTCTGAAGACCATCGAATTCTTCGGGTTCGTATTTAAGGCAGATGGAGTGTCGCCTGACACCCGCAAAGTGAGAGACATAAAAGAGGCGCGTCCGCCAGAAAATGTGGCGGAGGTGAGGAGCTTTTTGGGCATGGTCACTTATTGCAGCTGCTTCATCCGGAATCTGGCGTCCCGCTCAGAGCCGCTGAGATCTCTGACAAAGAAAGACACCGTCTGGCAGTGGGGCCCCCTTGAGCAAGCGGCATTCGATGATATCAAGAGTGCCTTGGCGGCGGACGACACCATGGCGTTTTTCGATCCGAGCTTGCAGACGGAGATGGTAGTGGATGCCAGCCCCTATGGCCTGGGGGCAGTGCTGACTCAGGTGGGGAGCGACCAAGAGATTTGGCTCATAGCATACGCCAGCAAGGCGCTCTCTGACACCGAGCAAAGATACTCTCAGATTGAGAGGGAAGCCTTGGCGGTGTTGTGGGGCTGCAGACATTTTCGCCTTTACATCCTGGGGCACCCCGTGACCGTCGTCACGGACCACAAACCTCTGTTGCCGATAATAGCTGGCTCATCAACCCGCCCACCAGTGAGGATAGAGCGCTGGATGCTCGCACTGCTCGAGTATGGTGTATCGTTGATATATCGCCCTGGGGCTAACAATGCGGTGGACTACCTCTCTCGACATCCAAGAAGAGGCTCACAGGAGTCCACGTCGGCGGATGAAGCCGACGAATATGTTCGCCTGGTCGTGGAAACAGCCACCTCAAACTCCATGCAGGTGGAAGAGCTGGAGCTGGCGTCCAAAAGCAACAAGTATTTTGCCATCCTGAGGGAGGCCATGCAGCGGGGTGCCTGGAAGACGGTGCTGGAGGCGGTGGAACGCCGAACATGTGAAGCCAGAGTGGCCCCGGAGCAGTAATGGCGAGTGAGAGAAGAACTGACATTCTCGGAGTCGGGGCTGTTACTAAGGGGTGAGAGGATCGTGGTGCCCCAGGCCAAAGTTACGCAGGTCATCGTCCTGGAGCACCAGGGCCATCAAGGGGCCCCCAAAACAAAGGCTCACCTCCGCCAGAAGGTGTGGTTCTTGGAGCTAGAGCGGAAGGTGGAGGCGTTTGTGGCATCGTGCGTATGGTGCCAGGCCGCGGCACCGGCCCAGCGAGAACCGTCCATCGAACGATGCCAAGAGGGACTAGGCCATGGGAAGTCGTGCATGCAGACTCAGGGTCCACATCAAGAGGCACTCACTTCCTGGTTGTGGTGGACGAGTGGTCTCGATATCCGGAGGTCGGGTTCATAGAGTCCGTCGCATTTGAGAACGTGGTGGTGGCGCTGGAGAAGATTTTCACCACCCATGGCCTGCCCTCCGTGCTGTGCTCCGACAATGGGGCACCATTCCAGGGTGAGAGCTTCGCTGAGCTCATGAAGGACTATGGTATCCAGCACTGAAGAGTCACCCCACTCTGGCCCCGGGCCAACGGTGAAGCAGAGCGCATGATGCGCACACTTAACAAAGTCTTCAGGATCGCCCAAGGAAAGGGCGAGTGCTTGCAGAGGGCACTGTATATGTTCCTGCAGGGATATCGAACCACACCCCACTCGTCAACGGGGGTGGCACCGGCAGAGGCTCTCTTCCAATGATGCCCGAGGGACGTTATACCGGAGGTGGGGGACAGGGAGCCCGCCGTCATTGACAATGAACAGGTCGAGGAGGACAGACGAACAAGGACGCAGATGGAAAACATCAGTAGAGGTCTGAGACCCCCACACATTGCTCTGGGGGATGAGGTGCTGGTGAAGAATCGCCACCCACAAGGCAAGCTGTCCCTCACGTACGAACCTGCCCCTCTGGACGTCGTGGCGGTGAAGGGCTCTATGGTGACTGCATCTGATGGAACGTCATCTGTGACGAGAAATGCCTGCTTCTTCAAGAAAATCCGCGAGCCGAGAGTGGATATCCAATTTGTTGTTATGGAAAAGGAGGAGTGTGGCGCTGGCCCTTTAAGGGCGCGCACGCGACGGGGTGACGTTCACTCCGTCGCGTGCCCTGTTAAATAAACGGGGCGTGTCCGGTGGCGTCACAACCACAGGGGAGCCCACACGAGAAACATCTCTGTCTCTGTGTCTCTGTGTCACGGAGGGTGAGGGGCTCACAGACAGCAGTGTCTGAACACTGCTAACACGTCTCATGACTGTCGCGTGCACAGTGCTTGACACAACATTTTTGGTTTACCAAGTAACTTTCTTGGTGAAACTAGAACATACTGGATCGCCCTCTACATCAGTCAGCGTAAGTGTTTAACGTTTAACATATATAGAGTACTGATGCAGCATGTATTGGGGTAGGAATCCATTGATGAATTAATGTATTTTTAGTTTAAATGTTTAGGTCTACGAAAAGATCTGCAGTTATGGTGTCTATATTTAACTAAGCCTTCTCTGATCATGTGATTTTGAAATATTAGATTGCCCACAGTTTATTGACATATAATGTGCGTAAAGTATTTTGTCTTCATATTTTTCTCGATTTGTTAATTTCACAAACAGTGTGAATGCCATTGTTCCATCATTTATATTTTTTTCCTAATGCATCTTTTATCTATACCTTTTCTTATAGGTAAATCGTCACCACTATCAAATTTTATTTGCCCAGCCTCGTTACATTTATAATGGACGGTTTGCACGCGTTGATGTCTGAACCTGAGCAGACTGACGAAAAAGTCCAGAACTCACGGTGCAAGGCAGAAACATTGAAGACGAATTTCCTGAACCTCAACTAAGTCGTGTAGAAGATCTATGTGCTTGGTGCCAATGCCAGCAGTGTGAGCACTTGCCCACATTACAGGAAAGCACCTGTTGCCAGGATAGGGTCTTGCTATCCGAAGAAGATCTCTTGCAACAAAACATTACTTTACAAAAGGACTTTCAGCACCATGTCTTACCTCTTCGGTTTTTCAAATGCTGATAGCATTGATGTAGGAGCTGTGAGGTGAGACACTGTTCGTTCCACTGGTTGCCAATAATGAGCGAGAAAAGCATTACATTAATTAAATATTATTAAAACATTACTGTACTCTAGCCTGACTGGTTATATTTCATTCTGTGAGATTATGTTTTACATTACCAACACTTGTGTACAGGCACATTATAAATGATGTATCATGTCATATCATGTCCTCCTACATGTGTCACACATGGCATTCATTCATCAGTCCATCCACCCTCACCTGTTATAGGAATGTATCTGACTTTAGTATGTCTGCTTGTAAATGATTATTAATTTGCCTGTGAGAGTCAACTCAGGTTGCTCTACAATGAAATAGTGGCCCAGACTTGCAAATGTCAAATCATTTATTTTGATATAGACTGTTTCAGTAGTGCCTAATGCAGATTTTATTGGCTAAAAAGCCTTCCCAATTGAGCATTTCTACAGCACGTAAGTGCTAATGTTGGATGTCCCTTGCAGTTGATTCAAATTCCATCTAGGAACTGTTTGTGGGTGTTTTATGATGCCTGATAGTTGTGGAAGGTCAGAAGAAGGAGGCGGATCAAATGGTGACATTCTTGCAATTCTTTTTTAAATTAAAATAATAAGAAAAAGCCTATCTGTCCCTATCATAAAGGTGTGCCCTACCTAACACAAAACTAACTATGGATCTAGTTGTCAGTATGGCAGCCCCAATCAATGATCCATCCTCTCTCCAAAAGCTATCCTATTCTAACCCTACCACTAATTAAATATTAAAGGAAAAGAAAGGATCCAGGAGAATTACTTCCTTCTCCTGGACAGGCTTCGTCCAGCCTTACGAGTCTATTTTCAAATAGTTCTTGGTAATCATGTGAATCAAATCCTTTAATTCTTTTAGGGAATGTTTCCTCCTTTTCTGCTTCGCCTTTAATGATTTCAATACAGTTGCTTGGTTTCTCACAATAGGGTTTTGACCCATATCCCTTTCAGATTCTTGCAGTGCCTCTAGATGGCTTTCTATCTTTGTATCGCACTTCAACCACTATGTGGACTTAATGAACTGTCCTTTACCTTCTTTAAGGTATTCCCAACTACTGGGACGAGTACGATAGTCCCCTGATATTCTTTAATTTCCTCAAGGCATTCACAACCACTGAGTATGATGAGTCCTTGTATACTCTTCACTTTCTTTAACATGTTTACAACTACTAGGACAGGTATGATGAGTTCCTTTGTACTCTTTACTTTCTTTAAGGTGTTCACAACTAATGAGACGAGTAGGATGAGTCGCCTTATATTCTTCACTTTCTTCAGGGTATTTCTGACTACTGGACAAGCATGATGAGTCCCTTTGTACTCTTGACTTTTTGCAAGGTGTTCACAACCACTGGGATGAGTATGACATGTCGCCTTATATTCTTCACTTTCACAGTATGATTAGTGCCGTGATGTGCCACGTGCCATGTCCCCCTCCAGGGTCTATCGCTGCTCCCGTTACCTCTATTCCGTTGGATTGGCAGCGCCGGTTCTTCTTGTGGTGTCGGGCTGATTCTCATATCTTGTGAGCGTCTAGTGTGACTTCTCTCTTGCAGCTCTGGTGCCTGGCTCAGCTGAGCCTTTCTAGTTGCGGTCTCTGCATTTTTTCAGGACCAGTCGGTCCACCTCCTCCGGGTAATACCACCGCCTTGATTCTCATTCTTGGGTATGCAAAGTTTGGCTCTCTGCTCTGTGTGTGCTTCTTACGACGCGTGGTTGCCGGCGTCCTCTAGGCAGAGGGCCTGCCCTGGCTCTCTGGTGTCTAGCCCTCCCCAGCTTTGGACCTCCCGAGTACATTGGTTCTTCTTCTATTTTTAAGGGGTAGTACTGGTCCCTCCCCAGCATAGAACCATATTCCTTTGTCTCTCTCTCGCATGAGCGCTCATCCTCAATCGCTCATTCTTCTTAGTCCCAGTATGGTTGGCTGCCAACCAATGGGTAATCTTTATTTCTGATATCCTCTTCTTCTCAGTATGTTTATTTGTCTGATGGTGAATTGGTGTGACATTACAATAGGAAACTTTTAAAAGGTACACTTGTTGAGGCAGCAGGGGAGGTTGAGGGTCCTTTATAAGTCTTTAGGCATGAGAGTCCAGGATAGGAGCTTAGAGTATTAGGTTAAGCAGGAGACATTGATGAGCCCACTGGCTCCTACCACCCATACTAAATCATTCTAATGGCCTAGGTTGGAACACACATTCCAAGCATTTGGGGAACATTCTCTCAGTGACATCACAGCAAGATAACATCAAACACACTCAGGCACAGCTGAAGGATATAGCAGGGATCTCCCCTTCTTGCACCTAAGGAGGCAAGATACAAGAAGTCACAACATAACACACCTCCCTCTCTTGAAAATACAAAAGGGTGTGCACCCTGGAGATAATCACAATAGATAAAGGGGTGTCAACAATCACACAGAGGAAAACAGGCGTAATGACAGTCGATGAAAACAATGGTGGCAACACTGCTGCTCCGGAAACAAGAGCATCTTAAATAACACCACCATGTCGGGGTCTGCTGACCAGACAGACTAGGCAACCTGCAGTTAATCTTAAACTAGCCAAACACTCACACCTACCAAACTGCTCACGAAGAACAAAATGCAGCAAAAGGATGACAAGCGGTTTGTAGGGTGAAAAAGTGCAGGTGAAATACTTAGCAAGTACCAATTGCATTGTGGTTGAGGATGTGCACATATCAACATCAAAATAAATACACCACAAAATCCATTATACCCTTATATAACTTATGAAGTGGGCCTGGCATAGCCTAACACTGAATTATCCATCAAGGGATGCCTTCAGAAAGTATTAACTGTCAATGCCCATTACAATTCAGGCATCTCAAATATAAGTATGAAATAAAACACCACCATAACACTGTGGGTGAGATAGGTGTGAGCCCAGTGCCAACACAGTGGAGTCCTTACTTAAGTTAAAGACCCCACCATAGGATAAGAGAATAGTCAAATTCGGAAAAAAACACAAAATGCAAGAAAGATGCATGAGTTCAAGCAAAATATTTGACGTCATATAGTAAAGCATATGTAAGTGTGAACATCAGCATTGTAAATAATGCCAGAATACCACTTAATAAGCAAAAGGCTGAATTGTAAAGTAACAGAACCGAGTGAAGGAGACGTTCCAACCTACAATTGAAATATTTAAACTGTGATGCACGAGGTGTACCACCCCACATCAGTCAGCTTCCGCACACATGCAAATGTACAGGTTGAAGAACATAATGCAACCATCAGGAAGCCGTTATTCGATGATCTGGATCATCTGGGTGTCATCTACACTAACTACGCAGATGACACCCAGATCCTCCTCCCTTTAACGGGGACCTAGGATACGGATGTACTACTAGCAAACAAAATGTATCTAATCATTCAGGCATGGATGGCCAACCATGGCCTCTGCCTGAATGACGATAAAACTGAACTCCTGATTCTAGGCTCTTCAGCTAAACTGAATAAACTTAGCTTAGATTATGCCTCTGTTAATATCGATGGGAACAACATCCCAGTGGCTAAAGAGGTAAAAACCTTAGGTTTTTACGTAGACTCTACTCTGAACTTACAAAAACAAGTTAACGCCACGGCCTCTGCCACAGCATACACAGGAAAATTGACAAGGGCCTGCAAACCGCTGCTCTCTAGTGAGAACTGTCTGACTTTAGCCAGAGCCCTCATCTTGTCTAAGTTGGATTATTGCAACAGACTCTACCTAGGCTCAAGTCAGTACGTGGTCAACAAACTACAAATCTTGCAAAATAATGCTCTGAGAACTGCTTTGAATATCTCAAGGAGAGAACATATCTCGGAAACCAGAAGGCAGCATGAATGGCTACCCATCAAGTATAAGATTCAGCTTAAAACTATGTCTCTCACACATAAATCCCTCAATCATGCCGCCCCACCATACCTAACTGAGAAGTTCGCCATCAGATCCTCAGCACATGTCACTAGATTGACTAATACCTCCTGCCTGGTAGTCCCCAGGTACAAAGTCAAAAAGTCAGGGGGGAGCAGATTCCCTGTTATGGCTGCCCAGCTATGGAACACACTCCCACCCTCCCTTAGGACGACCCAATCCTACTCTAACTTCAGGAGAAACTGCATCACATGGCTTACTGAGTAAGACCAACAGCGAATTAAGGCTCTCACCACCCCTAAGGTCTCGTTCTGCATACTATTTCTACAATGATGTTACTATGACCTTCGCATGTATCTTACTGTTCGGCTCTCTTTCTTAATGTACTTATCTATAAAACGTGATCTTGACTATTTACAGTGGTGGGAATGGAAAAAATGTGGTTGGGGATCCCTCATGGTCTGGGTGGGGGCAGAATTTGGGGGGGCGGAGCCAGAGGAGGCGGGGTTGGGGGCAGAGCTGGCAGGTGACCTCCAATCAAAGGAAATGTCCAAAATAATAGTTTAAAACAGCGCTATTTCTTTATATATGAATTCCACTTTAAACCACTTCCATGGCACTGGTGATGAGTTACTTCACTGTGTGGATAATAGTTTTGACCGTGTTGCTGAGTAAATATTATTTAAAATACACAATTTGCATCCCATTTTATTAAATAAAACTCCCCATTGGATACTATTCAAACAGGGTGATTTCTGTTCGCCAGAAGCAACGTTTTATTTTACTTGAACCGCATCCGCACAGCTCCTGTAGCTCCCCTCTGAGGGCAGTTGGGTGGCTTCATCGTGTGTCATTGTTCCAATGTTAATAGGGCTATTTATTTATTCATGCAATGTTTGTGGATACCTGTATATTTATTTATTTATGCAAGGTTTGTCGGATACAAGCATCCGACAAACCATGCATAAATAAATAAATAATCTGGGTCTATGGATCCGACAAACATTACATAAATAAATAAATAAACTGGGTCGTGGCGGAGGACTGTAACTTCCACTGATGACCCCTCGCACGGGGTCACCAGAGGAAGTTACAGTTTGCTTGTCCTGCAGCTGTGACCTGGATGAAAGTCCTGTAGGGGGGCAGAGAAGCTCAGCAGCTGAGCGCTAGCCCGTTGCGGTGGGGGGGTTCAATTATTTTTCTCCATATAACCCAGCGCAGAGCATGGGTTTGGGGTTTGTGGTGGCTGACTCTGGCCGTATCCCGAGATCCGGCTACACATCTGGTGCCGGTTCTCGGATCCGACGAGAGCTGGCCCAATGACCAGCACTGACTATTTGTAACTCTTGTAACCTGCAACCTGCTCCAAAGCGTTCAGATACCTCCGGGTTCGGTGTGCTATAGAAATAAATAAAACAAACAAACAATCCACAATTCGAAGGAAATTGCAGGAAATTAAAAACTCATCAATGAATCGATGAATAATGTAGCAATAGAACTCTGTTAACTGAGCACCAGTAAATATAAGGGGTTAATCTCCATAGCAGAACAGAAATGAGTGTCTCAAAATAATGATGCATGCAAGATTTTAACAGTTTAACCATTTCAATAGATAACAATTAAGCTGAAAGTCCTTGTCATCTAAATGACACTAATAGAAGATAGCTTTTGTAATGTGAGTGTCTTGTGGGAGTTGAAATTCCTCCAAATGTTAAAATTGATCCTCATAAACACACCTAACCTTCTAAAATGACTCGCAGACAAGGATGTGACACATTAATAAATAAATAAATAAATAAATAGATAAAATTGAGACCTTGAAGGCAGCTCCGTAATAACACTATAATAGGGTGAGAACTTCACTCAGCAGCAAATAGAGGGACAGAAAAGTGGAAACATTTTTAGTAACGCCTCTGTCAATTTTAGGCAACGTTGTCATATAAAATAGGCTGACATCTCAAAGAAACGATCAACAAATTTGCCTTTTAAATCATACCACCACATACTGGTCTGCTGGCCTGCCAGACCAGGTCAACTACAGTCAGTCCTAAATTAGGCAGCAAACTCGCACATGCCAAACCACTAACCAAAACAAAATGCAAAATAAGATGTTCCAAGGCCCATGAAGTATCACACATCTCAAATAAATTGTAAACACCACCACCATGAACCGTAGTTGAGGTAACAGTAGACCCAATGTGAAAAATTGTAGTTGCCACACCCCTGGAGTATCTCACAACTCATTCTTGACCACGGAAGCCAAATAGTAGTTGACCCCTCGCACCTTGGTTGGCATGAGCTCCTGATTCTTGCCAACAGGTATCCTCGAAGCAGCCAATGGGGGGGAGAGGGATAGGGAGAAGTTTTGGATAGAGAAGGGATGTTAGGGAAACTGGATTGAGGGTTAGGGTTTGTGTAATGGATGGGTAGTGGGGTTTGAAAGGGAAGAAACGCACACAATATAAAACCATGGACAACAGTAACACCCTTCTTAATCCTTGGGTTCCTTACTTGTGAACACATTATCCTATTTAGCAGAACACACTCCTTCTTATTTAGGAATATGCCCTCATAACATACATCCAGCAGATCATATACACAATTTGCAAGCAACTAACATAAGCACATAGCATCCAGAGAACCGGACATAGAGCAATGGCACAGACAGAAACAAGAACATCAGCATGATACTTGATGAAAAGCTTGACATGACCCAATGAACTCCTGAATGCTTTTGCCATAGGAGTTATTTCCACAGTTCAATGCTCCTCTCAAAAGCACAGTATGCCCGCTGTGGGTCACCATAATCAGTAATAGCAAGGAGCGACAAACAAACACAAACCTACCCTAAACACATGTCCTCAAGCAACGTTTTCCCAGTAGCATTCATGCACCTGTTCACTTTCCGACCCCCGTTCTCTTGCTTCCCACAAAACCACAGTTAAGGCTCTTAACTGAGGCCTGGGGGGGCTGGATGGCACCACCCCATGCATAGATGGACTTGTGTGGTAAGCAGGCTAAACACACGGCCTATTTTAGGCGGAGGCCTATCCTGTGGCCCCGGCCCAGGACGGTCCCCCGCCCCCCAGTTTGAACCATGGGGTCGAATTCAGAGGCGACCACAATATTGCAGGAGGAACACCAGGCCAACATGGAGTCAGTAACCCTGCCTATATTTAATCTATCCCAAATTCTGCTGCCTGAGGTTGAAATCCAAGTTCTGGCCAAAGGGTTGACAATTATCCCCACCCATCCTACAGACTGGTTCAATGTACAGACAGAGATCAGAAGATTCTTTAGGTCTGCACTCCCCATCTACATTCACGGCGGAAGATAATACCATGCCAAATGAATGACTCACATTTGAAAAAAATGCGTTTTAAGAGACCTCAAGAAACTACATAAGCCCATACACTACAATTTGACACAACCAGAAAGACCGGCTCTTAAATCTCTCAGCAATAACCCACACATTGTCATAAAGCCTGCGGATAAGGGCGGGGGCATAGTAGTCCTCAATCAGGCACAATAGCACACTGTGGTCTTAGAACTCCTCAATGAGCCTGGCAGCTATCGCCCCTCCGCAAAGATCCCACCAAGGACATTCAGAAGTCCACCCTTGAGATTACAGACTATGCCCTTCAGCACACTTGGATTACTCAAAAAGAAGCACAATTTCTCAATAAACCAAATTGTTCAATCCCGAAATTGTATGCGATTCCCAAAATTCATAAAGACGCAGTTAAACCACCAGGCAGACCTATATTATCAGGCTGCGGGACCATCCTCGAACCAATTTGTCAATTCATTGACAAATATCTTCAACCAATTAGTCAGCAAACAGCATCATACCTTAGGGACAGTACCTCGGTTATCTCACTGTTCGAAGGGAAGTCTTTGACCCCACTACCAGTCTTTTGGTCACGCTTGACATCATAGCGCTCTACACAAATATTCCTCATGATGAAGCCATGGAAATATATGTGCAAATTTGACGCTCTCCTCATTGTGCAATAAAGCTCCGGTTGAATTCATCATGGAACTAGTCTCTTTGGCACTTACCAAGAATTACTTCAAATACCAGGACCAGTTCTATGAACAAACCCAAGGAACGGCTAAGGGGGCAGCATTGGCACCCAGCCTCGCCATTATTTTCATGGCCGACTTTGAAACCAAATTCATTTTTTCAGACTTAACCCCCTTTCGCCAGCACATTGAGAACTGGAGGCAATACATAGATGATATTATTTTCATCTGGCACGGCACCACTGATGACCTTATTGCCTTCTTGTCATGGTTGAATCAATGTCACCATACCATCAAATTTACACTCTCTAAGAGTAATACGCAAATTCCTTTTCTTGATCTTCTAATCCAGCACCACACTAACAAACTGGTATGTTCAGTATTCACTAAACCTACAGATCACAATACATTATTGCACTTTGACAGCTACCACCCACATACAGAAAAAGAAAATCTACTGTATTCCCAATTTTTGAGATTAAGGAGAAACTGCACATCCATTCTGTACTATGATCACCATGCACGGATCCTTACCACTAAATTTCAGCAGCGTAGCTATCCTAAATAAACTGGTTATAAATTCATACAAATGGGCAAGATTTACCCCCCGTGACATCCTGCTACAACCCAAGGATGTGTTACCACCCGATAAACTAGTGTGCACCCTCACCTATAGCCCACACACTTTTTCAATAAACAAAAACATCAAAAAACATTGGTCTGTGGCGCAACTTTCCTTACCGGAAGAACCACTGCTGTTATTTGCAATGAAAAGACAGAAGAACTTAAAGGACCAATTGGTCCATGCCTCCATCCAAAGCAAATCCTCAAGATCTACTACATCAAGCTGGGACCTACGTCCTCTGACGGGGCACTTCCCCTGTGGTACCTGTTCAATCTGTAAATTTGCTGTCTAAATAAAAGAGTTCCCCCCTACATGGCAAAACTTGGGAAATACGCCATCACTCAAACTGCAAGACACCATGGGTGATTTATTGCATTGAGTGCCCCTGTGGGCTCAAGTACGTAGGCAAAACCACACGGCCGGTCGATACACGTATCATGGAGCATCGCTCCCGGATCCACTGTAAAGCCATCAACTCACCCCTAGTGAGCCACTTCATGGACTATGGCCACACAACTGAAGACATACGTTGGTGGGTGATCGATGTGGTCAAGAATGCTTCTAACCCACTTCAAGCACTGGTCAATAAGGAGGCACGCTGGATTTTTGCATTGGACACGATTGAACACGGTCTTAATGAAGCATCTCCCACTTGGTGTTAACTACTGGTCAGAATGTCATTTTTATCTAACCGACTTTCCCCAATAATTTCTATGCCCCATACACTTTAATTTCTGTTTGTTCTGGGGCTGCTCCCATTGCATTATAGCATAAGGAGAGATTTTTTTCCTGCTAAATGCGACTTCTTTCGGATGCTCCATGAAGTTTTGCTCGTTTGTTCTTCCCCTTTACATTGTTTTACTTTTTTTGATTATAAAACAAGTATGACGTATCCTTTTTGGAGCAGCCCGGGGACCAGTGACATGAGTCCCTGTTATATGCACATGTGACCTATGGAGTCTGTGTATGCATTGAGCCACCCGGGAGAGCAACAATCCCACTCCTCTTTCTATGCACCTTAAATGGAGCAATAGCCACGCCCCTGGAAGTCCAAACGTTATACTTGGTTCTGAGGCACCAGCTAGGATGCACACTCAGATCAGTATGGACGTCCCCCTCGAGGCGATTTGAAGGTAAGCACTGATGTGTCTGCTACTTCCTTCAACTGACTGTGCTCTGCACCCTTCGATCGTAACAAGCTATTTATTTTATTTTTATTTTTATTTAATGTGATACAGTTTTTTTGAACAAAAAGTTTACACATACACAAATTTACACAAAACTAAATTCTTAATACAATAATGTAAAACATCGATTTAGAATAGAACAACCAAAAAAAAAAAAAAAGAAAAAAAAAGGCAAAAGAAGTGTATTTAAAAATATTTAAAATATTCACTTGCATTTCATTATTATAAATTTCATGGGTCACAATCACCTTTAAGTTTTCACTTAACTTCGAATGGAGACTCATTCCCTACTGTTATTTACCGGGAGGTTTGGCCAGTTCACCTGTTTCAAATTTCAAGTTTTAAATTTCAAGTTTTCCCTTAACCATATACCATACTCTGTATAGGGCCAAATGTAGACTAGGATTCAAGGTATTGATACATCCATTCCAGAAGACTTTAGATTTTATATGGTCAAGATTATGTACATATCTGCTGTAGTGTTTTATATAGGCTAAACTTAGTCTAGGACATAGTGTGAGGACATGTCTCGCAGTTTCAAGTGAGGCTTTGTTCTTACATATCCTACAATAACGCTCAGTTTTGGGGATGGCCCGTTGTGGGCCCAACACCGTTAGAATAGGGAGATGATTAATAAGTAGAAGTAATAGAAAACGTCTTAAATTATTCGATGGGCAAAGGTTTAAATATCTTTGTGCTCTTCTAAAAGTGTATAGTACATAAGATGTGAACTCATAGCTGTGAAGACTCGCAAGATGTTTAAAGTTATTCTGCCAGTCCCAAATTTTAAGACATTCCGCCATTTGTGCCTTCAGATGTTCATACTTATCTCCCCAGTTAGGGGTCCATTCGATCATCTCAAATAAGACAGTCATTTCTCTCACAAAATAGACCTGCTTATTCCCATCAATCTCTTCTTTTACCGTCCTCAGGAGAGGATTAATCGGGGTGACCTGGACCCTAATGTAAATTTCTGCTCTTTTCTTTAAGACCAGAGCTTTTAGGGAAGGTAAGCCGAGCTCTAATCTTAAAATTGCCATTGGTATTCCCTGTGGCAAACCCAGCAGCTTACGCCAAAAACGACCCTCCAGTACCTGAAGCCAATCCAGATCTAAGTGGATTAAAGCTTCCGGCCCATAGATTACCCTAGGAATTAGGCACTGGATGTAGAGTTGGTGAGCTGCCCACACAGAGTATCCACTTTTATTACGCGAGAACTGACATATCATGGAGGTTAATTGTGCTTCTTTTATTTTACGGGCTTGAACACAGGAATGGAAATTACCCTTACAATCAAATTCAACTCCTAGATATTTATAGCAGTTAGTATATTGAATTTCCTGTCCTCTTATTATCATTCTGGGGCGGTACACTTTGCCATGACTATACAGGATCAATTCAGTTTTCGCTTGGTTGATTGTGAGTTCGTTCTCCTCCGCATATTCCCAGAGCCACTTAGCCGAGCGTATTATGCCACTGAATGTGTGGTCGAAGATGACCACATCATCCGCATAGGCCAGGACTGAGCAGTGCTGAGCACCAACTTTTGGAGGGCAATTACTCAGAATTCCCAGACACTCCGGGATATCTGAGACAAACAAATTGAATAATATGGGTGCAGTGACACATCCCTGTTTCACTCCTCTAGTTTGCTCTACCACCCTAGTAATAGATCCACTTCCGTCCAGCCTCAACTGTACAGAAGTGTTATGATGTAATAGTTGTAGATAATAGAGCAAGCCTTCAGGGCATGCCAGACCCCTAGGCTTCCTCCATAGCGTCTCTCTATTTACCGTGTCAAACGCAGCCTTAAAATCAAAATATATGGCGCACAGAGGCGGGTTATTAGGCGATAAGGCTTTATCTCTGAGGCTATTCATAATATAAAGATTCTGGACAGTAGAATAACCGACTCTGAATCCACTTTGAAAGCGGTCCAGAATCCCTTCCTTCTCTGTCCAGAACTGTAATTTCTGCAATAATAAGGAGGCAAATAGTTTGCCAGAACAATCTAACAAGGAGAGCAAACGATAATTACCTGGATCAGACCTATTACCTTTTTTAAATACCGGCACTAAGATTGCTCTTTGCCATGTCTCTGGAATAATCCCATCCTTTAGGACTTTTTCAAAAAGAATTTTCAGAAAATTAGCCCAGAAAACTGGATTACTCTTCATAAGAAGATTGGAAAGACCATTTGGGCCCGGGGCTCGAGAGGCTTTAAGTTTGGTGATCTTGTCTATCAGATCTTCCAGATGAACAGGGAACAACTCAGGGGCATGGCAAGTAGTAGCACATATTACAGGATGAGTTACCGTCGTGCCATTGCGTGTCTCCAGGAAGTTAACCCATTCCTCGGCATCAATTGGGTTAATCTGGGGGATTACCCTGTTCCCCCTAGCTTCTCCCAGAAGTGTCCAGATGTTCCGAGTGTTTCTTGAACAGATAGTTCTCACAGTTTGGTATGTATGTACATGATAGGATATGTGTTAGTTCTAATTCTACGTATATCCCTTCTCAGGGTCCGTTTAGCATCCCGGATTGTCCTGTCGTAGACCTCAGTCGCTCCCCGTTCTTTAATGACAAATAATGATTTTTTTGTTACATATTTAGCTGTAAAATTATAAATCCATCCTTCTAAGTCTTCAACTGAACAATTGACAAACTTAGTATAATAATCATTATTCCACTCGCCACAATCATGACAAGCTTTAGATATATTTTCCTCAGACCATATTAGTCGCGAACAGGCATGGTTGACCAGCAAGCTTCCTACCGCTATTCTTGGGGGTAAATCAAAAGCACAATCTAAAGTTAGACTTAAGCCTCTGTGATCACTCCAATCATTATCTATTATTACCATGTCATTGACTAAGGATGCCACCTCAGGACTGATGAAGCAATAATCTAGGGTGCGACAAGCAACACCTGCTCTCCAGGTGAAATGTCCCGGACGGTCACTCATAGTTCGTCCGTTCAGGCATTCCAATTCCCAACTTTTCATAAAACACAGCCACTTCTCCCCTTCACCGTCGCTGAAATCTTGAGACATGAGGGGGTGCGGGTGTAAACGCTTATTATTGGTCGTACCTCCATCCCCTTTCATAGAGCAATTAAAATCCACAGCAAGGACAATACAACTATTTGGACATTCATTGGTCCACTCAATAAAAATATCATGCAGTTTATCTTGTATTTGATCGCTCTTTGATGCATCATAGGGGTTATAAATGTTGACCAGCAAAAGTTTAGTCCAGTTATTCTTAAAGGGAATAACCACCTCCACCGCATTGATGTTATCCTCCGAATCGGTAGCTATTTCTCTGGATGTTATAGATTTTCTTACCCCTATCATCAGTCCCCCATAAGGTCTCCCCATCGGACCTTTTTTAGCATAGGTCTGGTACAATTTATAACCATCTATTATAATTGGTGCAATTAACCAAGTTTCCTGCAGCATAAAGAAAGAATAATCCATAATAAAAGATAATGACCCATTAGTTACAGTAAAGTGCTTAAAACCCCTGGTGTTCCAGGATAGTAAGGAGCAAGTTCAGGGTCTGTTTATTGCCAATGGCAAAGCCTCCGCAAGCCATTTAAGAGTGTTCTGAATGTCACACATTTGCACTTGGTTTCCAGTGAGGGAAGGCAACTTAGTTTTATTATCAATTTTAATTGACTTGGGATCATCTTTGATCAGGGGGTCTGCATCGTCAGGGTTCACATCTACTCCTAGTCCTACCTGCGCTAAGTTGACTCTGTGTTTACGGATCAGCTGAGCCGAGGCCAGGACCGTGCAATGCAAAGCTGTCACATTAGGATTAGTAGTGCATAGAGGCTCCACAAAAGAGAAATCCTCAGATCTGATGACTCTTAATTGAGGTATTAAGTGGAGTTTCTCAAGCATAGCTGTACGAGGTAGCCATTTATCTCGACATTGCTGATTTAGGTTCTTCACAATGCAGATCTTGTTTTCCTCTCTATTCTCTTTCCTCACCGGTACCTGAGTATCCCTTTCAGGGACCGTACTTTCAAATGAACCATTAGAATTGTTCCTTTGAGGAGTAGAAAATTGATTAAGTGCAGAATGATTGTCTGTAAGAATGGAGTCTTGGCTCACATCACTCACAGCTGAAATTTCTTTAGCTTTCTCCTCTAATATCCAGCAAGTGAGTGTACCCCGGCCTTTATTTCGATTGTTCTTTCTTTTGAGTGCCCTTTTTTTTGCCTTTTTCGATATCTGCTGGGGAATTGCTATGTCGGGGAGTGGGGAGGCCATCTCTACAAGGGCGTTTCTTAGGGCTGCTCTTTTTGCCATTCTGCGCTGTTTCTTAGTCAGATGGATAGTTTCTTCGCTTGTGGGTTGTTTAGCCTCCTTAGCATTAGGTAGCCCAGCCGCATCTCGGGCTCCTTTGCCTCTGCAAGCGCTCCTTCGTATTCTACATCCGGAGTGGGGAGATTCAGCTGTAGGACAGAGTTCACATGTATTCTCCCACATAATTTAAGGAGGATTTTTAGCGCAAATTGAAGGGAAACCAAGGAGGCCTGTATCTCGGTAATGGCTACCGAGTTAAGCTGAGATAGCTCGTTGGATTGGTCAGCCTTGGTTTGCCCCTGCTCGTCTGAATTGATCAAAAGATTTGGTGATTTAGATAAGCGACCAGAGCATATAGTTCTCGGGGGGGAACTCGCGGGTTGCAAAACTTGGGCCTCCACTGTAATACGTGTAGCATTCTTGGCTGTCCCCATCAGGGTAATCCCCTGTTCTTCAGAGTTAGGTGGAGGAGCCATAGATTTCTGTATGGACAGACATAAGTCTAATAATGAATTATTATCGATGTCGTCAAAGATCGAAGTGTCCAATGGTCGGCTTCCATTATGTACTGCCGGTAACCTCTCCTCTGTTTGATCGTCAATACATGCAGGAAGGATTTTTTTAAATAGCTCCGGAATGGTGGCTCCCCCGTTGACTGGTAATTTCAGACTCTCTCCCCCCGTATCGTTGCTAGAAGGTATATGAAGATGGTTTGTCCTACCTTTTCTCAGATTATAGGACGCTTTCGCCCCACGTGTTTTAGGAGGCATACAGACTTAATTTAAAGTCCTGATAGAAAAATTAAAAAATGTATACCCGGGGGGAAAAGGGTGTTTCACACAGAGCAAGTTACTCAATAGTCAATTACGTGGGGTGGTAGAGCAGAATCCCTATATTGTTGGATTATCAAAATTGTTTATGGGATCAAAGGAGATTATATTCTCCCGCAGTCTCCCATATACTATACAAGTGAGAGAGGGCGCGGCTTATTGTACCTGTGAGTGGTAAATATCCTCGCCGAGCTTATCAAGCGTGTAATACGAACTCCAGATGGCACAAATGAATGTGGCGCCCCAGCGCCAAACAGCCACACAACAGCCAGTGGGGCTTGTCTCCGCCGGGCTTAACGCCGCAAGGGTGGTAGCCTCCGAGTCTTGAAGGAGTCCCAAGTCACGTGACCACAGCACGTGATATCGATCGCCCCGCCTCCTCCAGGAAGCGTGGTAGAACGCTGCTGCAGGCAAGAGTCTTCTCTGACTTGCAATGCCGTGTGTATAGAAAACGAACCTGGGCTTCGCTGTGAGCAGAATCCTCCTACGAAACACACACAAGCTATTTGACTTGTTTTCCTAGCAACTGCGAACATCGTGCATGCAGAAGGCTACATTGGTCTTTGAGACTCCTTGTCCTCTGCTTAAGTAGTGCTGGACCCCGACGGCGCACCCTCGCACACGACTTAACTGCCGGTAGCATGTCCGTTCACTTTAGTGAACACAGATCTTTTGACACTCACGACTGATTAATAGTACATATTTGCAACTCCCTCATGACATCCATTCCATTACAGATGTGTCTGCATACCTCAGAGGTGGCCCCACATACCTGAGTGAACCTGGTGTCCTGTTTCATGACTTCGGAATACCTGTCTAGGAGGCATCTATAGCATTACCTTAGGTATGGCCTCAGCATACCTCTAAGTTGTGATGGGGCTATTCTCCTCAATCACTAAATATGGGTGGTGCTACTCATGCTCACATTTATTTCTATATCTATTTCCATTTTATATATATTTTTTTATTTTATTACTTATCCTTTTTCCTTTTCCCTTTTGTATTCTTTATCACTTTTGCACAGTGTTCATGGGCTTTGCAGAATTAGGTGGCTTTACTTCCACCTCACATTTGGATGTGGGAAATAGGAGCGAGCTGTCTGGGGACCGCCTGCCAACCTAAAGGGGTGGATGCCTGGTGTTTTCTTCCATTAGTTGGTATTTCCAAATCACCTTTCGTGTTAATACCTCACACTTAAAATGTTTGGGAGATAATACAACATGATGTGATGACATTTGATTGTTTTAGTAGGGGCTGAATTTAAGACCGAATCTCCTGAAGAAGGTGGTCTTTATCCGTCTACACACCACCGAAATGCCAACTTTGCCATGCCCTTGACATAGGTGTACATGTACCTTTGACCAGAGAACGCGGCTACTCACGCTTATTAGCGGAAGGCATAGTACATCATTTCAGCCTGTTGCACAACCTTCTAGGTTTTCGTCTTATTAAAAGCAATTGCGTACATCATTTTCAGTTTGTTGTACAACTCTTTGGTGTCTTGGTTTCTTTGCCTGAGTCAGGCCTAATGCACAGTATTGTTGTCTGTTGCATAACATTTCAGTTAGCTTTTTTGTGTTTTGCATGAAAAAGGTTATCATTGAATTGTTACCTTTGTTATAATCAAATCCACAGAAAGGTTAATATCAATCCCCCTAGATTAGGGGGAAGGGGTTTGGTGTAGCCCAATGGGAGGCACAAGCAAGACAGGGCAAGTAAACTATAAATCATAAAGTGGAGAATGTTGCTGTGCCATGGGTTTGTACTTTGAGAAACAGGGTTGTTGCTATAAATGCTTCGGTGAATTTCACATCTAATCCTATTGGCTACACAAATGGGATACCTTGAGGTAAGAAGAAGGAGACACACAGTCTATGTAAAAAGTACAACATAATTTTGTATTAGCAGCATAAAACATAAAACAGAAAATTGTCTGTTGTCATTGAAGGCATAAACAAAAAAAGGCAAATGAAGAAAAACACACACCTTGTACATTCATGTTCATTAATCATACGACATGTAGGTTTCAAATCTGGGCGGTGGTGGGGAATAGAAGGGGAAGCATGCATAGAAGGAAATTGAATGATAAGTCAAAGTAGCGAAGAAAAAACGTAAAGTCGTGATAGCAGCAAAAGTCAGACAGAGGGCCTCATTACACGGAAGGCAGTAACCATGATGCTATTAGTGCCATGGTTGCCGCCAGTAATTTATCGATTCCGCCATGGTGAATGGCAGAATTACCACCCCATTCCAAGGTTGGTGTGCGGTAATTCCCCATTCACCATTGGCCCTTCCCCATTCCCATTTGAGCCCCCATAGGGCTCAATGGGAATGGGGAAGGCGGTAATTACGGCACTACAAATTGCGGTACTGTAATTACCTCCAAGGTCCCTTTGCGGGTCCCGTCCTTAATGGCTGGTAAAACCAGCCGTTAAGGTAGGGACCCACGAAGGGACCTCGTAGTAAGGCGGTAAGGGATTACCGGTACCGGTACGCTTACTCCAGGTATCTCCGGCTAAAGCATAGATTCGATGAACTCTGTGGGATCGTGGCCCTCCGATCCTTCTGGCAGGCCCATGATGCGAATGTTATTCCGTCGGGCGCGTCCTTCCGCCTCCTCCGCTCTGTTCTCCAAGTTGCCCACTCTCTGCACCAGGGCATGCAATTCGGCCTTATGGAAGGCACAATCCACAGTGTTCGGGCTCACCTCTTTCTCGAGGGTCTCAGTGCGCTCCACCAGGGACCTGACCTCCTGCCGGAGTAAATTCACCTCCTCTTGCACCTCTCCGACCTTAAGGTCCAGTGCCGTTTTCAACTCAGTAACGGCCAGTTCAAGTTTAGCCTCCCAGGCCGCCTTCAGGTCCACAATCGCAGCCAGGACCTCTTGGTTAGTGCCCGTCATAGGCATGCCGCCTGCAGGTGACTTATCCTGCTCTTGGAGCTTTCCGGACCAGGGGACGTCTTGGCGAAGTCGTCCAACGTGGGCTGCTTCGCCTTTGGTCTCACGGTTCTATTAGACATGATTCTGCAGCCATACAGGCCGATTCGCGTTAGTATCCCAACATAGGAGACCTGCGTTCCGCGCAAGTTACAAGTACGCACACAGTCCGCTCCTATCGCCTGACCACCGTGCGCCCGGCCCCTTCCTTTGTTCCGGTCGTTGATCGGCCATTTTGTTTCGTCTTCCGTCTCCGGCGCTCCTAATCTTTTTCGCACAAATCTCCACCGCCATTCCTCCCACGCCTTCCAAAAGTTCACCAAGCACAGTCAGTCCGTTCACACACCATCATGTGTGTTTTCAGCAGTCATAGGCATGTTGTTATGCACTATTTCGCCAGGATCATTTCAGGATCTTGGGAGCTCCTCCAGATCGCGTCCTCCTACATGGCCCTCGTAGCCACGCCCCCTCACAATATAGTTATTCTCTTAGCCTGTGGCATGAATGTTAATACTGATGTTGACACTTATTTAGGCTTTAATATCTGATGTCAATTCTGTTTTGCACTTGTGCATCTTTCCTACATGTGTTCCCTCAGGATACAGTTATTCACTTATCCTGTGGGGTGAGGGGGAGGGTCTATGCCTTAAGTTGAAGACTCCACTATTTTCACACTGGGCTCACGCTTAGCTCAACAACTGCTATAGTGGTGTTTCTGATGTGTGATATTTTAGGGCCCATGGCAGTTCTTACTGGAGAATGCCTAACCCTATGGATGCTTTAATGGCAGAATATACTGGGCCTACTTCTTAATTGAAGCCCAGTTTAAGTTATATTTTTGTGTGTGTTTATTTTGGAGTTGACATTTACCCATCAGCAATACTATTGGTACCTGCTGAGGATCTCACCTGTGCATTCTGCTGGTCACCTTTTTGCTGCATTGTTTTTGTTCTCTTCGTTTGGTATGAGAAAGTTGTTTGGCTAATTTAAGCTTAACAATAGTTGACCTAGTCTTCTTGTCCAGCAGACCAGGACATGGTCTCGTTCGTAAGAGGATTCTGCTTTTGGAGCAGCATAGTGTTGTCACCTTTGTTCTCTTTGTGACTGCCAGTAGGCTTGTTTTCATTTCCTCTCTGTGAGTGTTGGCAACCCCTGTCGGTTGTGTTCATTTATAGGGCGTACACCCTCTTGTCTTTTACAAGAGAGGGAGGTGTGTTATGCTGTGGCTTCTTTGCTCTTGCCTTTCTTTGGTGCAAGAAGGGAAGATGCCGATTATATCCTTTAGCTTTGCGTATATGTGTATATGTGTTCATGTGAAGGTGTGTGTTCCAGCCTAGGCAATTAGAATAATTTAGCCTGGGTGGTGGGAGCCAGAGGGCTCATCAATGTCTCCTGCTTAACTTAATACTCTAAGCTCCTATCCTTCACTGTTACTTGAAATGTCAGACCTGAATACTTGAATAAAGGACCCTACAACCTCACCTGCTGCCTCAACAAACACTGACTTGTGGAGGATGTTTCTCCTTAAGCCTTGATGGTTTTAACGGTTCTTCATAGGGGGCTTTAGGGAGTTCCTTGACGGAACGGGAGTCCTTGTCCCCAAGAGGGGAGACTCTCCCTGTGAGGTTGCGCTTTCCGCTACCCCTAGAGGGAATGTTGCGTAGTGGGTTCACCACCCTACCCTCACATGGAAGGGCTCCTCTTTGGGGAGAAGTGATGAGATCCCGTGTATCGTCTCACAGTGTTCATTGATTGACATTTCTATACAACTGGTAGCGTGTCCTCTTCCTATTGGCTTGAACATGGTTCTGTTTTATTTTACAGTATTTGCAGTCATAATCAGGGGTGCCGAGTACGGGGGGCTCCGGGGCCCGGGGCCCCCCCCCCGGCAAAATTAAGTCGGGCTGAGCCCCCCCCCCCAGCCGGAGAGAAGTGATGCAGCATCGATGGCCCTTTCCATCAATACTGCATCACTTCTCTCCGACAGGGTAAAAGCGCGAGAATGTCGAATTAAGCCAGGTCCTCTTTTATTTAAAGGGAAACGGCGTGCACGCTGCTACAGTGCACAGCAAAGCAGTATCATGCAAGGGAGCTTCTAACCACTCTGGGAGGGATTTTAAAACAAACAAATGCTCTGATTAGCAGTTTATGATGACCACAAAAAGAATGATCTACCTAATATTTTATTTAGTTATGTCTTCTGGATTCCTGGCTTCGCTTATGTCTCTGATTTTTTTAAATTAGCCACAATCAAAGCTTTTCAGGCAACCGCTTAAAAAGGCCTGTCTTCTGTGGACCGGACTTTGAGAGTCCGCGATTACAACATGACCGAGTCACAAACAGCAGCAGCTCAGTATGGGTGCATTTATCAATGCATATTTTGTACATATGACTTTTAGACCAGTGTGCACACCAATGTATTGACAGAAAGGTGCACGCCTGTGTGAGCTCCCTGGGATTCAAACCCGCATTGAGTGTCTAACCCAATTGTTGTCTTGATAGTTGTGTTGCACCCTTTTTGTTGACTTATTTATTTATTTATTTATGTTACAAATATTGGTCTAATAATGGCTAGAAATCAGTTTGGCGCTGAAATTAGGCTTTCCTTTCTGCATTTTGAACTTTAAAATGTGTGCAATGTTTTTCTTTTCCTGTGAAAAGAAAATCGCCCCTCTGTGTGTTTAAAATTGTCAGCCATCTTGAAAACCAAGCCAGCCAAGATGTGTTTATCCAGGGCCCAGACAAATGAGTTATATATGCATGTATATTTATTACTTTTCTTCATTTACGGACCTCCCATCGCACCCTCAGTCAAAAATGTTATTGTTTAAAATATTGATCATAATGAAAAATATATGTTAACATATTTTTTTTAAGTTCCTATGACAAATAATCTGCAAACTGTGCCTCCAAGCAGGGGTGGACTGGGAAACAAAAGAGGACCTGGAAATAATTTTCAAAGTGGCCCCATATCACACATTTTCAACAAGCCCCACCCTTTTCCTATGGGAAAATTTGGAAATACAAAACAAAAGAGGTCCAGAGTGCTGAGGCCTACCGGGAAATCTCCAGAGTTCCCTTGTGGCAAATCAACTTCCGGGGCACCAGTGGTCCAGGGATGAATATCGCTTTCTAATAATCAATCGGTCCCACACCTCTAGTAAACCAGAATGGATCCAAACAGATTGGAAACACAAGTATATTATACACCTCCTTGTCCAATTTAGGTAATGTGGACTGAATGGCAGGCTTATCTCTGCAAGGTCATGGATCGTTGATTAGTTGCAATACAGCGAAAATAAAATTATTGCCCAATGATAAAAGGGACTGTAGAGGGAGAGGAAGGAGGAAATGGAGAGGGAGAGAGAGAGGGAGGGGGAGAGGGATGAGGAGAAAGGGGAGAGGGAGAGGAACAGGAAGGGGGAAAGGGAGTGGGAGGGAGAGGCAGGGGGGAGGGAGAGGGGGAGAGGGAGAAAGAGGGAAGGGGAGAGAGGGGAGGGGGAGAGAGGTGGGTAGGGGGAGAGAGGTAGAGAGGGGTGAGGGAGGGGGAGATGGAGAGAGGGAGAGGGAGAGGGAGGGGTTAGAGGGAGAGGAAGGAGGAAGTGGAGAGCGAGAGAGAGAGGGAGGGGGAGAGGGATGGGGAGAGGGTAAGAGGGGGAGAGGGTGTGGGAGGGCGAAGAGGAGAGAGGGAGGGGGAGAGAGGGGTGAGGGAGGGTGAGATGGAGAGAGGGCGAGGGAGGGGGTAGAGGAAGGAGGGAGGGGGCGGGGGAGAGGAAGGGGGAAAGGGAGCGGGAGGGTGAGGGAGAGAGGTTGGAGAAAGAGGGGAGAGGGAAGGGGAGATGGAGAGAGGGAGAGGGAAATGAAGAGGGGAGAGAGAGAGGGACTTGCATGGCGCGGCTCGGCCTGCTTCTGGGCATACCTCCATGCCCTTTGTGATGCTGGGCACAGGCTGTTGTTCAGTCTGTTGTTTGGCACAGGGAGTTGTTCAGTCTGTTACTGGGCAAAATGTTGCTCAGTCTGGTGCTGGCAGAAGGTGTTGTTATACCAAGTAATGGCATAGGGTGTTTCCAGCATGGAGTTGGGCACAGTGAGTTGGCCAATCTCCTGTTGGGCCCAGGGCGTGGCTCAGTTTGGAACTAGACCAGGGTGACCGCCAATCTAATTCTGCAAACATTTGGGCCTTTACCAAAGCCCCCAAGTGCAAATGTAAGGTGTAAAAGCCGAGTGCGTTTACTTTCACCCTCCCGGGCATTTTACTGCCATTTGGAGGCCGAGAAAGAGCATGAAACGGAATTAACATTTGCGCTGAGCATTCCCCGTCCACCCTTCAAGCGCACATGCTGAGCAGGGTGGTTTATATTACTCGTGGATGAGAGAAATATAAGTGAAATACTCATCTATGAATAATATCAAACGTTATGTCACTTTAATAGAATGTCCCTCGCTTGTGGAGTGCTGGAAAGTCTTGCCTGCTGCTGGCCAGTTGCCTCTCTGTGTAGCGTCTTCATACCAGTTCATTGCAATCTTTTGCACACCCGGGAAGTGGTGGGGGCCTGGCAGGGTATGATTAAGATGAAAAGAATATGTAGATCAGGTCTTTGAAGTAAGTCCTTTGAAACTTTAAGGCACCTATGCATAGAGTCTGTTTAAGATATTAAATGAGTCCTATGAATTTAAATGTATTTGTGTTTGTATTATCTTGTATGTATTGTAGATATGTATTTACATGTAATGTGTTCTTTTAATTTATTTTTCAAATGGGTGCAGGCCCGTGGTGCATGTCAGTCCTGTGAGGTGGGCCATGGTTAGGGGGTGGGCAGGAATGTTTTCTGATAGCATGGGTGCAAGCCCGGGGTGCATGTCAATCCTGTTAGGTGGGCCATGGTAGGGGGGTGGGCGGGAATGTTTGGCGATAGCATGGGTGCAAGCCCGGGGTGGAGTAGGGGCAGTGATGGCTTACCGGACTGCAACTCGAAGGCTTAAATCTCCTTCTTACTTGACTTTAGTATATGCAGTACATGCTAGCCAATGGTTCCAATGTTCTGCGCTGCGCGCGCCCCCACCCCGCGCGCCTTTGCACCAAGTTGTCGACTACATGCAAATTTGCGGTCATATAACTGCCAGTGATGTCACTTCCTGTATTTGGGCATGCCCCCCTCCCCCCCCCCTCCACAGTCCCGGGAAAATCATAAATCCGCTCCCCTGGTCATATTCACAAACCAAAATCTGGGCCTTCCATCCATACATTAAAAGGAGAGGTCGTATGCCTCCTGTTGGTGTCGCTGCACTGCTTCGGGGCCAGTGCAAAACATTGTAAGGTGCCTCGCCAAACAAACCCTGTGACAACACTCTTAATACATATCTACATACATCTCTTTTTAATCCCTTAATTTGCAGATCTGATGCCTTTAATGGGTGTTTTCATAATCTCTTCCAAAGATATACTTTTAAATGTAAAAACAACAGTCTTGTTAAATGAGTATATACTACTTGAGGTCAGATGTCTTTCCAGTGAAAACGTGAACTCTTGCATTCAAAGAAACATACAGATTTATGCATTTCTTGATGTCTTCGCTATCAGTGTATCACAATGTGGAAATATGTAAAAGTCGTTTTTCACCGGCCTGTACACCCACAGGCCTTGCTGGCTACAATGTGTATGTCATAAATATGCCAGTAGATGGCGCTCTCCACTAGAGTATAGTTCGATTATTCACAAAAGTAAATCAGATGGAAGTAACATCGAATAGAATTCTCATTTGTTAGGCTAGTGCAGTTTCATATATTAGGCTAATTCTGTGAGTCAACGAAGTGTGACCCTCCAGTGACATCCCAATGTCTTCTTGCATAGTTTTAAAGAGACAATGACATACCTGGCAACTATTAAACAATAAAATGATGTGTTTATTTATGCATGGAACCCATCCTGGTGGGTCCTTAGAGAATTCTCCTTGTTGAAGTTTAATACATTTTAAAGCAAAGTTGGGGCACGTAGCGTCTATCAGACCGTGATATGATTTAAAAGTCACTTAACAAGGGTTGTCCCTGCCCCGCCCCGCCCCAACCCGCCCCCACCCCCCCCCAAGTAAGTATTCGAAAATCTAGTGGGAAGCAATGCATTTTAGCTCGGGATTGTATTGCAATAATGATGAGGCTTATAGTATTAGGAGATACACGTTTGAAGGATCGCCTCCAAGGAAATCCTGTGAAATCTAGTGGTAGATGGTATATTTTCCAGTTCATAACCGTGGCCAGAGACTGGCAAGATTTGAAGGTTACTTTGCTCGAGGTTTATAGTAAGTTATGCAATGACCCTAATATTGTTTTGCCTTTTCTAAAGTGCCAACTGCGAACACAATCACTTCGTGATGTCAGCCGTGATGTCACCCTTATGACATGCCACCCAATGTGCAACTCATTGGGATAGTCATATTTAATTGTCAGTGTTCATGGGCCAGTTAGCAGATCGTTGTCAATTTCCATGATGCCCACTTTCCAGATCCTGGCTAGTTTCCATTATGCCCAGTTCCCTCAACATGGACCGATTATATCTATATATCTTTGGTGTTTTAAATGCATCACAGGCAGAAACATTCCGATTATTATCCACACTTACTAGGGTATGGATATTTCACATTCAGCCGGAGAAGAACATCATTGCCAGAATCCATCATTCCCAGATCGCACATCAATTCCAGTTGCCATAATGCCCAATTAGCAGGTCACTGGCAGTTTCATTTATGCCTAGTTTGCAGACCACAGTCAGATTTTGCTATAACCAATTAGAGCATCAGGTACCTTTACGAACATTGAGTGCATCATGGGTGAATCCATAATGCTTTTTATCATATCATGTCCAGAATGTATTACACTAGGTAAGCACAGACTGGTCACATTCCATTATACCCAGTTGGCATATCAGAGCTAGATTCCATCATGCCTAGTTACTGTTCTTCAAAGCTACATTTGTACAGCCTGGTCAAATTTCATTATACCCAGATGGAATAGCAGAGCCAGATTCCTTGGGGAGCGATATTTGTACATATCACTCTTTTTTATAGGACAAATATGCCATCTTACTCTGCACTATTTGGGGCCTAATCCTGATAAATGTCGGGAACAACCTTCCAACATGCCGGTTATTATGTCACCACTAGGTGTCTCCTTGTCAAGGGACAGGGATCCAAGCAACAGAAGCTTCATGTGCTAGCCCTGATAAACACATCTGATGTAGGCAGCCCTTTCAAGTCCATAGGCATTTAGGGCCTGCTTGTGCTCTCTAACAGTGGTGGTTGCGGGATTAAATGCCTTACCAGAGTATCTACCGATAGATTGGGGGCCAGGGGACGAACCTGGTGTAACCTCATCAACTGGGCAAACACCGCATGAACTGGGTGAGCCCCTAAATCCACTGGGTTCCAGGTGGCAATCCACTCAACTGCTGTTATTTTGAGTGCTTTCTGTAAAGAGTATATCTAACGCTTGAGGTTTTGATTGCTGTATAATGTCTGCGAGCTGCATGAAAGAATGGCAGCACCCATGCATACGGCCACATGCTTCCTCATATGTCACAAGAGTAGCAGTCAGAATCCCTATCTTTCAAATAAACTCCTTCTCCTCTCTCCCCGCAGGGAAACCAAAGGCTAAGGTTTCCAAGAAGCTGCTCGGCAGGTCATGGTAATAATGCCGCCCGCTCACTAGTCTGCATTGTTTATAGGGGGAACTTCAATGATATCTGCTCATCTTTGAAGCTCCACATTTCATCTGTGATTAATGGAAACATTCTTGGCAACTGTTTTCACTTTGGCTTCACTTCGGCAAGTCTAAGAATGTCTCCTCTAGCGGCACAATATGAAAGCCCTAGTTCTATAAACCAACAAAACAGATCCATAGCCCCAATCCATCATTCCTTACAGAAAGGTATTCAGGTACCAGACTGCTTTGAACCTCTACTTTTTTCAATTTAAACACTTTGGACAGCCAAGACACTCAATCAAGGCGGTGCCGAGAGAAACATTCTGGGACAGTCAGTAGCTCACCTGGCGTCAGACAGCCAACTCAATCCCAAAATCCAACTACAAGCTTGTTATCTATAGCAAATTTAATGTACACTATTGGAGATTGAATTACTGCAGCTGTTGTCATCAGAGTTGTCCTCTAACGGTTCCTTGTTAAAAGGATTCAAAGTGTACTCATTCCAATTACAGGATGATCACTATCTCCCCGGATCGGGAGTGGGATTTTGTGCATGCTGTATTGCTTAGATTTGGTAGCTGCTTCTCAGGCTCAAGCTCTGAAATTGAACCATGGTTCCCTGTTACCCATTGTCACTGTGGTGGCCAAAGAATGTCCCATCAAAAGCTAATATGTCAGACATCTAAATGTATCATCTCCATCATAGGGACGTGTAATCGGCCCAAGGTTATCTAGGGTCAACAAAGTGGCCAGGTGAGCCCAGCACACCCATCCTGGAAGGTCAGTGCTCATTGGAATGCATTATCTCTAGAATTATAACAGTTATCGATCTAACAGATAGCTCGATCAAAGGAACCATAACTGCTTTAATGGGCCATTTATATTTTCAGTGTATCATCTGTGTGCACATGTGCATGGCTTGATTTCTTCAGCCACCTCCTCCTTATGTTTCCCTCATGCCTTATTAATTTCTCCAATTACCCCCCCTGATCTTTCATTCAAACCACCGCCTTCTGATGTTTACCTTACTCTTAAATGTCTTCTACCATGTCCTTCTCCATCACTGGGATGACACCGTCCTCCTTGTTACAACTCACCCTTCCCATGGCTTGTTCCTCTGGAGATGGTGGAAACAGGGTTCCCACCAGGACCGATACCAACATCCTTTTAGTGATAGCTGCCATATCGTTTCTTGTTTGCCCACCACAAGAGGGCAGTCGGAACTAGCACGCAGCGTCATGACATCACAATGTCATTCCAAGATGTTGTCCTCCTGGTGAGAGTGTCATGACCACTGTGAGGGGGCACAAATTGTGCCACAAGCAGGCTCCCACCAGAACCCTAAGGGCGTTAAAACCACTGCAAAAGAGCTCCTGGAGCCAGTCCTGGCTCCTTTGGCACCAGGCTCATATATAGGAAGGAAGGGCTGTTCAAACTAGGTCCCATTTATGTACATGGACCTTTAAATCCAACATGGAAGCACCCACACAGTCACGTTCTAAGAACCAAGCCATGCGGTCTAGTGTGTTGAGTGTGGCAGGCCTGGAACTACTTTCCCTGGGCTATATAAACCACACCCTGACTGCAGAACACGCTTCGTGTTATTCTGCAACCAGCAGCGTCACGCTCACTGTGTCCATCTCCTGGTCTTCAGCATCTTCCTGTAATCCTGCAAGAACAAGAACAATGTAATTCTGTCTTACCTGAGAAAACACCATCCAGCACTCAGCATCTCAACTGGGCTGCAATCTGTGGAAACCGAAAGAAGAAGAAACATCACTCACCTGTGAGTACTAGCTTAAGGACTTCCGGCGAACCGCTACCACAGCTGCTGTTCAAACATTGCGACCTGCAATAACGAGAAAGGGAAAAATAATATTAGAACGCGCGTTTCCAAAACATGCAATTCCATCAGCATTACCTGAATTCCATTGCGCTACACCACGCTTCCATCCGGGTCACCACAGCAACATATGCAAAGGAAAAGAGACAAATTCAGGTTCGCTTTCAATATTTAACAACCATACAGCGCTGTACTTACCTTAACGGATTCCGGGGGCCTGTTTTTCATCACGCTCTCATCCACTCGCAGCACCACAACAGCCTGTGAGAAGAAGAAGAAGACACAGGTTAGCTTTAAAAGACAATATAGGTGCTGCGCTTCGCGCTTTCTCTTACCTAGAAACGTGCCTCTCCATCCGGCACGCCAGCATCAAGACCTTCGCACCTGAATAGAAGGAGATGAAGACATTAACAAATTCCCACCATAAACAGAACAAAGACTTACAATTAACAAACCTACCTGCCTACCAGCAGATTCGGGGTCACAGCCTGCCTAGGCCCAAGGAAGGCATACTGCACCAGTGAAGCAACTTGGGCAGCTCGCCAACAAACGTCAAGCGCCCCTGCACAAGAAACGCAGGACGGAAAGCTCACCCTAACAATAACTAAGGTGAGAAAAGAACCCAGTGGGAAGGGAATCGGTCAGAGGGAGGTGGGAGATTCACCCATTAGAGACAGTTATCACAAATCCTCCCTTCTGCAATTGCAGATTCACTATTCAGCACTGGGCAACTACGCATCCAGGGTTACAGATCTCAGAGCCTTCCAGACACCCCCAGGGATATCAGGTGAGCGTAACAGAACACAAAGCCTTTACACCTTATCCGCCTGGGCTTCATGGAGACACCTGAAACTGATCAGTTAGCCCAGCTTTTGGGACAATTACGCGCTGAGGTACACGCAGCCCAGCAGGAAACCAATGCCTTAAGATGAGAGTTAATAGTCACAAAAGACCGTACTGATAAACTAAGCAAAGAGCTACTACAAACACAGGCGGGACCTAAGTAGACTCGAAAATTGTGCCATGTACGTACGTTCAAAAGATAATGTACAACGTCCATCAGAAAATACCACAGAACCCATGCAGATTGGAGGAGTACGACCCCCTTTAACCAAGGTTGAAAGAGACAAGAGGAGACAGCTACAGTTATGCCTATACTGTGGTAAATCGGGTCACTACCTCAAAGAATGCCCAGTGAAACCTCCAAGGAAGGTGGTAGGTGCTACAGAGAAAGAAGATGATGGAAAGGAATCGGAAAACTACCAGGCCCGGCAAGCGTAGAGGTCCACTCGTTGAGCGAGAAGGATGAGTCACAGACCTCACATTTCGCCCTACAGTAACCTTGATCAATCACCAACGACTGTCATGGATGCATGCCATAGAGGCATATATAGACAGCGGAGCAGTTGGTAACTATATAGATTGAAATCTTTCAACAGAAATGGGACTTCCCTTATGTACAAAACCAACAACTGAAAAGGTAACTACTGTGGACGGTACAGAAATTGCTTCGGGACCAGTAACCCAATGCACAACAGAATTAACCCTTCTGTGTCAGGATGGAATCAAGAAGCAATCACGTTTGACCTCATCAAAGCTCCTCAGTTCCGGTTGATCTTAGGGATGCCATGTTTAGTAACTCACAATCCCCACATAGACTGGCATGCAAAGAGACTGACCTTTTCTGACGAATGCGCCCACGCTTGCTACCTGAAATCTATACCACAGCCAAACTTGAAATCTGTTCAAGGAATAGCATCGGGGATCGCGGAACCAATGGACCCCTTACCAAAAGAATATCAGGATTATCAAGGTGTTTTTCAGAAGGAACAGGCTAACACATTACCGCCACGTAGGCCCTATGACTGTCAGATCAACCGGATACCTGGCGCATAGGTGGCTTGTGGTCGAATTTATGCACTTACAGAAACCGAAAATCACCACTTGAAGTCCTATCTGGATCAATACCTGGCTAATGGGTTTATCCGCCCATCAAAGTCACCGGCAGCCTCTCCCTTATATTTCGTACCCAAGAAGGAAGGAGATTTGAGGACTTGCATCGATTACCGCGCACTTAATCAAATCACAGTAAAAAACCGCTACCCTTTGCCCCTTATCCCGGAACTGTTGGACCAAGTCAAGGATGCCCGAATCTACACCAAACTAGACCTCAGAGGACCATACCACCTTGTATGTGTTAAGAAAGGGGATGAATGGAAAACCGCATTTCGCACCAAGTATAGCCTGTACGAATATCAGGTAATGCCTTTCGGGCTGTGCAACGCTCCCGCAGCATTCTAATACTTCATGAATGATGTATTATGGGAATTTAATCGATGTCTGTGCCCTGGTCTATATTGACGACATCCTGGTGTATTCCCCCTCTGAAAGAGATCATGTGGAACATGTTCGCTCAGTCCTTGCAAAACTTCGCCAGCACTAACTGTACGCTAAACTCGAGAAATGCTCCTTCCATGTCACCGAAGTTGAGTTCCTCGGTTTTGTTCACTCACCAAAGGGAGTCAAGATGGATTTACACAAAGTAGATGCCATCCTGAATTGGCCGTCAACTTCTTCACTTAAAGGAACCCAAAGCATGCTCGGCTTTGTGAATTTTTATCGCTGATTTGTTCCAGATTTCTAAAAGATAGTCCACCCAATCCCATTGTTACTGAGAAAAAACAACAAAAAATTCCAATGGACTGAAGAGGCGGAACAGGCCTTTCAAGAACTCAAGAAAAGATTCACCTCTGCACCAATTTTACGACATCCTCGTCCTGATCTCCCCTATGTAGTGGAAATTGATGCTTCCAGCGTAGCTATGGGAGCAGTTCTCTCTTAAAGAGATCTAGAGACAGGTCAATTACACCCCGTGGCCTTTTGGTCACGTTAATTCTCACCACCAGAACTTAACCATGCAATTACAGACAAAGAATTGTTGGCAATAAAGTCAGCCTTCAAAGCCTGGCAGCAGTATCTATTAGGTGCCAGACATACCATCACAGTAATCACAGATCACCGAAACCTTCAATACCTAAAGTCAGCAAAAGCCCAATCGTCACGACAGTTGCGGTGGGCTCTATTCTTCGCAGAATACGATTATGTAATAACATACCTACTGGGTGTTCGGAATGGGAAGGCTGATGCATTGTCTCGTATGGGTGTTGAAGAGAAAACGAACAGTACCCTGGACCCTGTTGCCATCACCCCAAGTGATAAACTACTGGGACTCACTACCACATTGACTCTGAGTGAACTTCAAGATAAGATTCTAACCTTAATGAACCCCGAGATCTTGCAGAAATGGAATTCCCAAAATGAACATCACACGGTTCTGGATGGATTACCCTACTTCAGGGAATGACTATATCTACCAAGTAAAGATCTGCAAGAATTGGTCATGTCTGGTTAACACGATTCCCTGATCAAAGGCCATCCCAGAATTGCTAAGACTCTAGCCAAGGTTAAACGGAATTATTGGTGGCCAACCTGGCGTAAGGACATCGCTCGATTCGTTCTATCCTATGGGATATGTGCACAGAATAAATCACAAAAACAGAAACCAGCTGGCCTCCTACAACCACTGGATATTCCACCAGCTCCCCGGCATACTCTTTCTCTTAATTTTATTACAGACTTACTTCCCTGTCAAGGTTTTAATACCATTCTGGTGGTTGTAGACCTGTTCTCTAAAATGGCACATTTCATTCCATTCAAAGGACTTCCTAACGCTACTGGTCTGGCAAAAACATTTCTTGGGCAGATTATAAAACTGCATGGTTTTCCCTCAGTCCTAATCTCAGATCGTGGAAGCCAATTTGTATCCAACGTCTGGTGGAAATGTTGTACCATGGCACAAAGCGATGGTCAATTATCCACTAGCCATCACCCCCAAACGGATGGACAAACAGAAAGAACAAACCAGACATTAGAACAGTATCTATGTTGCATGCTGCATCAAGTGGAAGAGAATTGGAAAGACTTGTTATGGATAGCGGAATACGCATACAATAACTCCACACACACCAGCACGCGACAAAGCCTGTTCTACACAATATACAGAAGACATCCACGTACCTCTGAACTAGACCTTGGAAATGCCAGCAGTAAATACTCTACACACAAGCATAACCCAAGCCTTCAAAAGGGCAAATGAACATTTACTGCAAGCCAAAGACAGACAAAAGAAATTCTCGGACCGGCATCGAAAGAAAGCTCCCGATTACCAAGTTGGAGACAAAGTCTGGCTGGTATCAACACATGTGCCCATAAAAGGTACCTGGACCTTTCGTCCAAGATATCTAGGACCCTATACCATCGAATCAGTGATAAATCTGGTGGCCGTCAAGTTAGCCTTACCACCAAGCATGCAAATTCATCCGGTGTTCCATGTGTCACTTGTAAAACCTGTACAACCAGGAACCTGAGTCTTAACACCACCAAAACCTGTGCTAGTTGATGGAGAGCCTGAATTTGAAGTTAAAAACATCCTGGATTCGAACCATACCAGATCTAAGCTATGCTATTTAGTGGACAGGAAAGGGTACGGGCCTATTCACCTGGATAACCCCACCAAACCTGGACCGGACAGGAAGGATACCATGAGAGGGGCCTTGGGGGGGAGTGCTGTCATGACCACTGTGAGGGCGCACAAGTTGTACCACAAGCAGGCTCCCACCAGAACCCTGAGGGCCTTAAAACCACTGCAAAAGGGCTCCTGGAGCCAGTCCTGGCGCCTTTGGCACCAGGCTCATATGTAGGAAGGAAGGGCTGTTCAAACTAGGTCCCATTTATGTACACGGGCTTTTAAATCCAACATGGAAGCACCCATACTGTTTAGTTCTAAGAACCAAGCCTTGCGGTCTAGTGTTTTGGGTGTGGCGGGCCTGGAACTACTTTCCCTGGTACTACTTTACCTGGGCTCTATAAACCGCACCATGACTGCAGAACACGCTTTATGTTATTCTGCAACCAGCAGCGTGACGCTCACTGTGTCCAGCTCCTGGTCTTCAGCATCTTCCTGTAATCCTGCAAGAACAAGAACAAGATTATTCTGTCTTACCTGAGAAAACACCATCCAGCACTCAGCATCTCAACTGGGCTGCAATCTGTGGAAACTGAGAGAAGAAGAAGCATCACTCACCTGTGAGTACTAGTGTAAGGACTTCCGCCGAACAGCTACCACAGCTGCTGTTCGAACATTGCGACCTGCAATAACGAGAAAGGGAAAAACAATATTAGAACACGCACTTCCAAAACATCGAATTCCATCAGTCTTGCCTGAATTCCATCGCGCTATGCCACGCTTCCATCTGGAGCACCACAGCAACATATGCAAAGGAAAAGAGACAAATTCAGGTTCACTTTCAATATTAAACAACCGCACAGCGCTGAACTTACCTTAACGGATTCCGGGAGCCTGTTTTTCATCGCGCTCTCATCCACTCGCAGCACCACAGCAGCCTGTGAGAAGAAGAAGAAGACACAGGTTAGCTTTAAAAGACAATAAAGGCGCTGCGCTTCACGCTTTCTCTTACCTAGAAACATGCCTCTCCATCCATCAAGACCTTCACACGTGAAAAGAAGGAGATAAAGACATTAACAGATTCCCACCATAAACAGAACAAAGACTTACAATTAACAAACCTACCTGCCTACCAGCACAGATTCGGGGTCACAGCTGGCCTGGGCCCAAGAAAGGCGTACTGCACCAGTGAAGCAACTCGGGCAGCTCACCAACAAACGTCAAGCGCCCCTGCACAAGAAACGCAGGACGGATAGCTCACCCTACAAATAACTAAGGTGAGAAAAGAACCCAGTGGGAAGGGAATCGGTCAGAGGGAGGTGGGAGATTCACCCATTAGAGACAGTATTCACAAATCCTCCCTGTAATTGCCGCTTCATTATTCAGCACCGGGCAACTACGCATCCAGGGTTCCAGATCTCAGAGCCTTCCAGACACCCCCAGAGATATCAGGTGAGCGTAACAGCGAGGACCAAAGCTTCTCTATTACACTGCCCATAAAAGAGCAGAATTCCAGCAGGACAACGCATCGCAATGTTCTGGTTACTTTTACTGTAAAGACGCTCTTCCTTGTTTCTGGCTCCTTCCTTCCTAATTCCTCCAGTTTTTCCTCTCTTGCTTATCCAGTTTCCCATTCCTTTCCTTGCTGCTTCCTGATACCCTTGTGCTCTGCCTAGCTCATTCTGCTGTCAAGACTTCTCCAGCCTCATTCTTCATA
Organism: Ambystoma mexicanum; assembly: GCF_040938575.1. NCBI lineage: Eukaryota > Metazoa > Chordata > Amphibia > Caudata > Ambystomatidae > Ambystoma > Ambystoma mexicanum. The sequence goes on along the minus strand of NC_090935.1, from coordinate 157,599,439 downwards.
CACGACTCTCAAGCCTTCCTTGAGCGGTTTTTGCCTGTTGGCTTTTTCCCTTTGCAGCCGCCATCTGACTTCATCTGTCTCTCTATATACCATCAGAAGGACTGCTTATTCCATTTTGGAGACAGGCCTCAAGCCACGTTTTTCTGACTAAAGAACCCCCACTTCCAGGTACATCTTAAAACCTAACAGTTTGTGATGAGCAAAATGGAAATGGATCAGCTTCAGCAATTGGTTGCTGCCATGCAGAGTCTCACTGTTGAGGTCCAGACACTGAAAACTGAAAATGTGGCTCTTAAACCAAGGACAGGAAAGGCCTTTCGAAGCCAACCTGGGTCCTCCTTCTTGTGGGAAGCTTCGAAGGGGATTCAAGAAAGCCAAAAAATTCATTGATGCTTGTACAATACAATTCATATTTAAAGCATGTTTGTTTCCTTCTGATCAAGCTAAAATTGGCTATATGATTTCCCATACGGGTAGTAGTGACATAGCTTCAGCAACCCCTTTAGTTACCACTGAAAATCCTATTCTGGACGATTATCATGGTTTTCTAAATAGCTTACGTGCTTTGCTTGGCTGCTATGGATTGACTTAAGCTGCCCAAGAAACTCAGTTCGATCTACGTCAAGGTTCTCAGGAAATCATTGCCTATGTAACCAAATTTAAACTGTTGACTTTGGAGACGGCGTGGCCCAATGAAGCTCAGGTCTCAATGATGTATTAAAGGATGAACTTGCTTGTGTTCCTAGACCACAGTGAGTACACAACCTTATAACTTTGGTACTTCAGTTAGACTACCGTCTTCCAGAATGCCAATCTGAAAGAAAAAAGAACAGAGAAGGTTTGTTCAAGACTAATCTTCCACCTTTACCTAGTAAGAAATGCAAAGAACCAGAAGCTATGATAATTGGGACTGCAATGGCTCCTCTCGTTGAGGAAGAAAGATGCAGGAGAAGGAATCAGGTCCTGTTTATGTATTGTGCCAACAGGACCATGTTCTTAAGGACTGTCCAATAGTTCCTCCCCGACATTCGGGAAATGCCAGCTCCCGGCCGCAATAGGGGCACCCGACTGGGATTCTATGGATGCTTGTCCCATTTCTCCTGTTCTCTTTCAGACCTTTCACACAATCAATAGGTCTCCTACCCTTGTAGTTCTTAAAGTTTCGATTGATCTATCCGCCTCTTTGATTTTGGAAACCTCAGCTTTACTAGATTGTTGGGCTGCATGCTTGTTTATGGATGATCAAAGGGCTGACTCCCATGGCATTCCCTGCATCAAGAAAGAAATCAATCTCCCTGTCGAAGGTGTGGATGGCATGCCTTTAATTTCAGGACCTATTACTGCTGAAACCAGTACTATTACCCTTTATATCAGTACCCATTTGGAACAAGTCTGCTTTGACCTAATTTAGGCTGCTCATTCTTAGGCTCTGAATATTGTGGGCCTCATCACGAGTTGGGCGGTAACGCCAGCGCTATTAGTGCTAGCGTTAATAGCCCTACCGCCAATCCCCCCGGCACTATTAGCGCCGGATCACAGGTTTGGCGGAACGGGTATTGCCCATTCCCCATTGGGCCCATTCGGGACTTCCTCATTCCCCATTGGGCCCAATGGGGAACATTCGTGCTATTAGCACAGGCAGATTTCCCGGCGGCGGTAAATGCGCCGAAAATCAGCAAGCAGATTTGCAGCAGATTTCCCCCCAGCTCCGATCTGGGGGGAAATCCGCCAAAGCCATGATCTGGCGGACCCTTAAATGTGGTGATGAGGCCCTGTGTCTTGAACTGTCTGGCAGGGGGCGTGGCTAGCCGGCATGCTGTGAGGCAGCAACGTTTCGGAGATCCTGCTTGATCCTGAGAGACGATATTAAGCATCGCCCGATTCTGTGCGGCGTTGAGAGGGTGAAGTACTGAGTCACTCTAGACCATTACGGGAGAAGCCTGAACCTTGCCATCAAGGAGTCCAGAAGAACGGAGCACCCGAAAATTGCAAGCGCTGTAATCAAAATAGCAGCTGGGGCTCCTAACCGCGATGGCTGAAGACAGTGCCATCCAGATCTAGAAGCGGAGAAAACTCCAGGGGCGAGGCGGAGGCTCAGCGTGGACTTGTGCGGGAGGCTGGCCGTCTGTGAAATGGACCGGCAGTGAAGGGGAGGAATACGGCGGGGAGGGGGCCATAAGGAGCGAAGACAGGAGGGGCCGTGTGCATCGGGCGTGGAGGAGCAGAGGAAATGCGGTCCATGGAGAGTTCATCACTCCGCATATGATGAGCTGGGAAGCCGCCCAGAATGCAGCGCTGCCAGGGGATAGGCGGTGCAACCCCCGGAGAAAACATGAGTACTCTGTGCAGCCGGGGGAAGTTCTACATGTGGAGTAAAACGTAAGGCGGCAGCCAAGACCCCGGGCACACAGCCCCTGCTACACACACATGACTGCTGGTACACCACAAGGTGTACATTGGACGACAAGCAGGGATAGTTGCCTGCACCTGGGGAAATTTTAAGCAGGGAACAGACCGCCCTGCTTAAGCACGAGGCGAGTGAAGCCTGGGAGGTGGTGGACCGCCCTCACAGCACACATGCAAGCAGAAGTTAAACAACCGCTGAAAGACTACATAGGAAACAGCACCAAAGATCAGATCATAAGTGAACAAGGGGGACATACTCACGCCCTCCGGGGACCGGCTAAGGACATTGCGCAGCACCAGGCACTGGATCAATGCGCCACTGGGCCGCACTCGAGGATTAACAAGGCAGCACTCTGAGATGGTAGATAGACTGAACCAGGAGGGACTAAAGTAGTGACGTGACCCCAATGGCATAAGAGGAGCCAATGGTAAAGTTGGAAGAGCGCATAACAGCCAAGTCGGAGTCGCTCAAAAGGGGAGCACCTGCACCTGGGGGCACCCACAAACAGATAAAAGCGGATACGTGGCTGAGTGGCCATGAGCTGCGGAGTGACCATTGGGAACGTCTAGGGCCCAGGAGACCAGGAACAGCCAGATCAAGTTCAGGGACACAGCACCACCTGGTGCCACGCCTGAGAGCCACTGCTGCAGCAAGACTAGACAGGCACTGGCATGAGCGGTGACGGAACGGTGAGTGCGTCGGCAGCACAAGGTCTGCAGAGACTGAAAGAGTGGCAGCACTGTGAAGGCACGACAACAGCACTGGTCCGGAATGGGATGGCAGGAGGACTGAGCCCCAACAGCAACAGCAATAAACAGGGTGAACTCACTACAGTTTAGCGAGACGCAGTGACCCACTGAGGTCTGGATAACCCATTCTGTGCGCTGCCCAGATGGCAGAGAAAGGCTGGAAAGGGAAAGGATGACAAATTGTCATGGAGACCTACGCACAGAAGAGGACAACGGCCCGAAACTACAAGATGAGCAAGCAGGGCGCTCCCCACCCAGCAGGTGACTGCACAAGAGGAAGGCTCAATATTGGCGGCCATAGCATCACTGAAAACGGCACTAGAGTACAAAATTGACACAGACAAGCCAATGCCTCCCGTTCTATGACGGAATATCTCGGCTCTGCATTCTTCAATACTCTTGACACAAATGCTACGGTCTCCAATTCTTTCCCCTTCTGCTGCATAAGCAAACACTCCAAACCATTCTCACTGGCATCTGTAAACAATTTCACATCCCACTACTCTTGAAATCCTTTTAAGATGGGTGCCTGCATCAAACAACTTCTTATATATTCAAACTCCCTTTAACATTCCTCACACCAAATATATTTTGCTCCTTTCTTCACCAGCATTCTCATTGCTTTTGTTCTTTCTGCCAGGTTTTAGTAAATTTACCATGATACTCTACGAGAGTGAAGAGACCTAAATATGAAGATAACTCCTTGCTGTCTCTTGTGTTTCATCGTTCTAATCGCCTCTACCATAGATACTTTGGGCTTTATTCCTTCAGAGGATAATTCATGACCCAAAAATTGTACATTCTTCACTTTGAACCTGCATTTTTCCTTTGATATAGTTAAATTAGTTTCGTTCATCCTCTCCAACACACTTTTCAATTGTTCATCATGTTCCTCTACATCCCTGCAACACAGAAAGCTATCATCTTGATAACACCTTACACCTTCTATTCCCTTGAGCAATTTATTCATTAATCTTTGAAATATGCTAGATGCAGAAATCAGACCAAATGGCATCCTCCTGCACCTATACAAACCGAAGGGCATTATAAATGCAGTAAGATCCATAGAAGGGTGTTCCTTGACCTGATGGTAAGCCGCTTTCAAATCTACTGTTGAGAATACCTTTCCCCCTTCAATTTCTGACAATAGACAATCAATATTTGGCAATGGAAACCTATCTGGTAACACATTCCTATTTAGCCCCCTCCAGTCAATACATAGTCTCACACTTCCATCAGGCTTGCATACTGCTACTATGGGGCTTATCCACTCGGCTGCTTCTGCGATGATCCCTTCTCTTAACATACGTTCCAACTCTTTTCCGACAACCGCACATAAAGCCAGAGGTATAGTGCGGACCTCACCAGCATGGCACCTGGTTTCATCTTTATTAAATGTACAACTCCTTTCAAGCAACCAGTTTTCTTCTCAAATAATTTTGGAAACCATCTTGTGATGTCATTCTTTTCCTCTTCCACTAACTCCACTTTTCCTGGGTTTTCGAATGACCATCACTTGTGTTGTGTGGTCAGGTTCTAGTCTCAGACCCAAATCACCCTGTGTGTCCCATAACAGTAGGTTCCCTCCTTTTGCCGTGACTCTCACCATCCCTTGAGCTTCACATTCACCATACTTGAAGTGCACCCAGAACTCCCCTACAATGTCTATCGGTATGCCCCCATAAGCATGTTTTTTTGCAGTGGGTCTTGTAGTTCACACAGGTTAAACGTTTCTCTCCATGTGTCAACATTCACAAGCATGTAGTCTGTTCCGCTATCAATTAGTAAATTCACTGGAACATCATTTATATCAACCAATGCATGTGGCTTTATTTTTCTTGGTCTCGCATCAATTGCATTTGCCACACATGTTTTGTCTTCATCCCTTTTACCACCATACTGCCGGTAGCTTGTACATTCCCCAATAGTCTTGATTCCTCCTGGTTTGCTCCAATGCTTGCAACAGCAAGCAATGTGACCCTTACTGCCACACTCTCTGCATACTATATTCTGTCCAAAGCATTATTTGTCACTTGCTATGTGTTCTGGATTTCTGCATCTGTAACACCTTTTGTTGGGGAATGTTGTGTCGTACTTTTGTTTTACTTCCATCTTCTTCCTCGGTCCCGGTCTCACCTCCTTCTTATTCACTGACTGTTTTCTTGGTGTCATCTTCTCTACCACGTTGGCCTCTGGTACATCAATTGTACCGGCTTCAGCATCCAGTGCTCTTATGGATCTTTCTGTGTTTCTACCATTTTCACTATTTCAATTGTTCTTTCCAGCGTTATGTCTGTGGTGCATCCTCCTTCCCGCCACAGAGCTTCTCTGACCTTTTGGTCGCTGCACCTTAACATTAGTTTATCCCTGATATGTTCATCCCTACAGTGATCATATTTGCATTTTATAGCCAAACCGCAAAGCACTGTTACAAACTCCTCAATAGATTTGCCTCTTTTTTGTTCACGCATGGCAACATGGTATCTTGCCAAGAACATAGTCTCTTTGACACCAAAATGTTTGTCCAGTTTGTCAAGACTCTGTTCAAAGCTTGTGAAACCTTCAGCTTCACTTGTGGGCAGTTGTGGTAGTTTCTTGAATACTACTTGCCCTTCTTGTCCCAAGCAATGATAAAGCAAGGAGTCTTTTCTATCACTAGCAAATTGCTGCCATATACCCCTAATATATATCGAATGAATCCTTCCTTCCAATCATCTCATTTCATGTTTGGTTCCCCTTGATGTGGTAGAAACAATATTGGTCCGGGGATGTTCATTTTTGTGTTTTCTGCAAACTGTCTTTTACTCCAAGGTCACCTGTTAGGGAGAATTCTCAGAAATGTGCTAATTCCTCTCTACCTTAGAGACCCCCAGCACTTTTGCTGCACTCTAGGACTTTTTAATCTGGAGAGAGTGAGACCCTTTTTCCCACTCTCTCATATATATGTTAATGTGATTTTGAACACTGTGTTTCTTTTGGTTGCATAGGCATCATCTTTTATGTTGTGTCACACAGCACCTTCAGTGCAGTGGCACAGGGAAGTCTTTCAGATTTCCCAAAGGTTTAAATACCTTCTCTTGCATAAACTACTGTTTCCAAGAGCAGTGAAGTGAAATTACTTTTCTCAAATACTAATTTGCAATAACAATATCTCTAAAAAATACCATTTAAAATGGTCTCTTCAAAACTGTGAACTTGCCGAAGTTGTGAAATACAAGTATCTTGGAGTGTACATTGAACACAAGAAAACTTTAAGCATTATGACCAGTGAAATTAGGGGAAAATTGAGTCCCTTGATATCCCAATCCAAAATTCTCCTAAGAAAATTTGGGAAGTTCTCATTGAAACACATTGTGTCTTTTTATAAGTCCAAGGTAATACCGATTATTTTGTATGGAGTTGAGGCGTTGGTGTCGCAAAATTGCAAGTTTTGGGACAGCTCAGAAGCTAGATATTGGAAAGCTGTCCTATCACTTTTGCCTGGAACATCATTGGCAATATTACGATTCGAATTGGGATTGGTGTCTCTGTATGCTCACTTGGTATGGAAGCAGTGTGCCTTTTTACGAAAACTGCTGGATGGTTTAGGGAAGCCCAGCTTCTTGAATGTACTGGCCCAAAATCTATTAACAGCAAAAAATGGCATATCAACGAAGTGGAGAAATCACATTCTAAATGCGGCATCCGATGCCTCAGTATCGATTGAGCTCCTTCTGACCAATCCTGATCGCGCAAAAATCAATCAAGCTGATTGGATTGGTAACATGGAACTTTGTACAAGACTTAAAGATTTCAATTATGATGCATTTGGTATTAAAAGATATGGGGCCTCATTACACGGTAGGCGCTAAGAAATGTGATTTACCGTCATGGCGCTATTAGCGTGTCCGCCATCGTAGGAGACCGCTAATAGCGTTACATCACGAGTTAGCGGACACGCGCATAGGGCCATGACGGTAAATGACCCCACCGCCATGGCGGAAAAGCACCTTACCGGCTCCGACCAAAGTGCTGATAGCACCTCCGCCCTCATGCTGCACGCTATTAGCGGTCACCGCTGTTAGCGGTCACTGCTATTAGCGGTCACTGCTATTAGCGGTCACCGTAAAACACCGGAACCGGAAATAGCGTCATCGCACCGGAACGGGAAAGAGCCCGGCGGCCATCTTTAAAAACACAATCCATTGCCATCCCCTGCACTCAGGACCTGCAGCAACACCACGACTGGCAAAACCACATCCCAGAAGAACAAACAATGCCCAAGGCCCTAAAGAAAGCCGATGCGCGCCAGCGCAAAGAACGCTTCTCAAACGAGGAATTGAAAATGCTGGCAGACACCCTGGCTGCAAATGCAGACGTAGTGTTCGCTAGCGACATGCGGCGCCCGGCACTCCTGAGAAAAAAGGAAATCTGGGCTGAGGTGGCGCAGAAAGTCAGTGCGGTGGGCTCCACCCCCCGCACCGTAAAGGACGTGCGCAAGCGGTGGGATGATCTGCGCCTCCGTGTACGCAGCATTTTATCGGCCAACAGGAATCTGGCCATGGGCACAGGAGGCGGAGGTGGATCCCCGATGAAGATGCAGGAGTGGGAGGAGACATGTGCCAGCACCATTGGCATAGAATCCATCGAGGGAGTGGGCCGAATGGAGTGTGGTGTGGCAACAACGTCAGACGGAGGTGAGTGACCACGCAAGACACAGCAATGCCAAGCATGAGTCCCTCCCCCAAATGTGAATTGGGAATCAGCTAATGGATGGGGTCATCACACACACATGTACACAACCCTGCATATATGCCCTGCACATCCCCACACAACCACATGCATGCAGCACCTCACACACGTGTCACCCTGACACATGTCCGGATGACCCACCCATCTGGCCAACAACCTGCAGGCCCAAAGTAGATGTCCAAATCCAAAGAACTGCAGCAACAACAACATATGCATGATGCACGTTGACCCATCACTGATGTTATCCCTGTCTTGCTCCCCCACAGGGTCACAATCTGACAGTGAGGAGCTGGACTCTGCAACGCAGGCCCCACCACCCAAAAAGCAGGCCAAGGGAAAGGATGCAGGCACCAGGCCCAGTACATCGAGGGGCACTGGGATATCTGGAGTGGCCCAGCGTTCAAAAGCCACCCACGCAACGACCACACCAAGGGTCGAAATGCCATCCGACACTGTGGCAGCACCCCCACCACCCACCCCCACCACTCAGGAGCCAGTGCCAGAAGGCACGCCGTCCGCAGCCAATAGCTCCGTTGGGGAAGCAGCAGCCACGGCACCTATGAGTGATGTGGACGACCCATGTCCGACACCGGAAGGGCAGCGTACACCCAGCCCCCAGCTGTCCCCACTCCACAGCCCATGCAACACATCCAATGGCAGCATCCATGAGGTGCATGCCGGAGATGCAATGGATGGGTCATTCAGTCCCGTGGCGAGCTCACCTGATGTCGGCCACATGCAGCAAGCTGCGCCGAGGAGTAACAGGGGCAGGGCCGCAGACGACACCATGAGCCTGATACGCCAGCGCCAGGAGGAGCTCAATGCCCTGGTTGCCCGGCAAGTGAGCGAGGCTGCCTCGACCAGGGAGGAGATCCGGGTGTTGTCAAGGCACATGAAAGCTGCCATGGACAGCAACACGACGCGCCTATGTGACGAGATGGCCGCTGTGAGGCAGGTCCTAACGCGCATTGCTGAGGCGATGGAGAGCATGCGTCACTCACAGGGAGCAGATCAACCAGCCACGCCCTCGTCTACTAGCTCCGACCAGACAACCATCCTGCGCAGGTCCAGCCGGTCCTTGCGGCGGTCAGACTCACAACCCCCCAATGGTGGTAGTGGAGGAGGGAAGTAGGGCCAGCCTGTCCCTGTTGACACTTGGGAACTAATGCAGCACTGATGTGCACACCATGTTCAGTGGAGTTGTGGGAGGGGGGTGAGGGTGTTCGGTGGAGTTGTGGGGGGAGGGGGGGAGGGTGTTTGGGGGAGTTGTGGGGGGAGGGGGGTGAGGGTTGTTGGGGTGGAGGGTACATGCACGTTTGAATGTCATAATGCTCAATACAGACGTAATGGCATGGATAATCACATGACTGGACATTGATAATTGTGTATGTGTGCTTTATTGTTGAAGGGTGCACTGTGATTATGTCCTCCATACACCCCGTGCCCTGAGCTGAACACCAATTGCACCCTCCTAATCCATGTGCATCAGAAACAATGGTCTATCAGGTGCTGCCGCACAGCACGTCCCTCATGGGCATCGCCACCTGCATGACCTGCAGCCCCCTCTCCTCCATCCTCATCCCCGTCATCATCCTCAGACGGTGGTCACAGTTCTATGTCAGGGGGCATTGGCACATTCCGTCTGATACACATATTGTGAAGCATGACACATGCCATGGTGATCTTGGCCACCTTCTCATGCCCGTACAGGAGTGCCCCGCCCGACCTGCTGAGGCACCGGAAGCGTTCCTTCAATAGGCCGAATGTCTGCTCGATCACCACGCGGGTACGGGTGTGTGCATGATTGTAGTCCTCTTCGTGCCTGTTCTGTGGGTTCCGCACAGGGGTAAGGAGCCACCTCTTCAGGGGATAACCTGCATCACCTGCATGGGTGCAACAATGGGTATGTGTAAGTGTCTACATAATGTGGAGCGTGCACATATCACACAAACAAACATTGCATATTCAACGACATCCACTGATCCAAGCACGCATGGCAATCAGGCTAACTGCAATGTGGGAAGGTGAGGTGGTCCTTGCAAGTGGACATGCACCATGCATGCATACAGCAGGGATTGCCATGTCCCGCCAGAGTTTAAGTGATTTGTGTTTCCTGGCCCTGGCAACGTTAGTGCCACACTGCTAGTACACTGCCATTCCTTAGTTGATGTCCCCATGCTGTTTGATGGCAATTCTGTGGTGGGGTACGGGTGTGCCTCACCACAATGGCTACAGGGGATCCATTTGTATGCACTCATGTGCGCGGACCATTTCTGATGTTGTTCAGCGTACATTTCAGTTGTGATTTTGATATGCATGTTGCTGATTTGTGTAATGGGGGAATGGTGTGTTGTGCGGTGTGCATGTTGTTTGGAATGGCCTGTTTGGCATAATGGATTGATATGATTGCCGTGGCACTCACTTCCGGCATGTGGTTTTGTCTCTGGTCCATTGTGGGCTGCCTCACTGTACAGTGATGCAAATATGTATGTCCATTCTTCTCATGACACAAGTTCACGCCCAGTTGGAGTATGCATCTCCCCCCCCCCCATTCATGGCCAGTTGGAGTATGCATCTCCCCCCCCCATTCACGCCCAGTTGGAGTATGCATCTCCCCCCCCCCCATTCACGCCCAGTTGGAGTATGCATCTCACCCCCCACTCACAATCCACATCACACTGACATGTGGTCGGCCTGCTACTCACCAAGTAGCCACGAACGTTGTCCAGCATGTCGCTCCATGTATCGTGGTATTGTCGAGTTCCGCAGGACCATTGCATCATGGGTTGAAGCGGGATATCGGGCACAGCAATGTGTGATGATCTTATTGGAGTCACATACCATTTGGACGTTGATGGAGTGGTATTGCTTTCTGTTACGGTACACTACCTCATTGGCATGTGGGACCACCAGTTCTACATGGGTACAGTCGATGGCCCCGATGCAACTTGGGATGCCTGCCAGTGAATGGAAGCCAACTTTGGTGTTGGAGATCTCCTGGGCAGTCCGTGGCATGTATATGTGTTGACTTGTGTGCTGCAGGAGGGCATCGAGCACCTGGTTCAGTGTGCGTGAGAATACTGGTTGTGATATGCCATGCATCTGACCTACCGTATGCTGGTAGGTGCCTGTGGCCAAGAAGTGGAGCACTGTTACTACCTTCAGTAGAGGGGGGGTGGCAGTACGGATGTCAATGAGACTCACAATGTCGTTGTATATCATGTCTACTATGGTGGTGATGGTATCCCAGTCCAGACGGTACAGGGTGTGTATCTGCTCAGGGGTTAGGTTGACTGGACTGGCTCTGATCCTGGGAATTGGTGGCTGCCTCTGTGGTATCACTAGGTGCACTGGTGGTGCTTGCTGCGCCTGTCTTGCCCTCCTCCTCCTCCTCCTGCGTCTCCTCTGTGCTGCCTGTTGTTGTAGCTGCTGCACAGCAATCATGTCCTCTAGCCCATGTAATGCTGCTAGTATTGCATCCATCTTGGTGTGGGAATGGGTGTGGGGAGGGGTGTGGTGTGCTCTTTTGTGCTGCCAGTCTCCATTGCCTCCACCTGTGCTGATTTTGTCCACCTGTGGCAGGTGGGAACTCTGCTGTGCTCTTTTAAAGTGTGGTTCGCGATGCCGGTATTAGCGCCTTGCCGGTAAGGGTTCTTTGGGTCTACTACATGCCGGTATTGCCATGTACGCATGGCTCGTGATGCCGTGATATTAGCGCTATGCCGCTATTTCCGGTCTGAGGGGCCGCGCGCTCACGGACTTGCCGCTAATAGTGCCACCGTACTTTGCGGCGCCGCTAATAGCGGTATGTCCGGGTCGTGATTGGGGAGGGGATTTACCGATACCGGTAATCCCTTACCGGTAACGGTATGTCCCTACCGCCTACCGTGTAATGAGGCCCATGGTGTTATATCTGAGTATCTGTTGAAATTTCTGTCACATGCATGCCGGCAGAAATATCTAAGATTTAGACTAAATCAGTATGAAACAAATGACATCTTGTTTAGAAGGAAAGTAATATCAAAGGAACAGAACTTCTGTCGATATTATCAAATTAAGGACCAAAGAGAAACGTTACAACATCTTGTAATTGAGTGCACTGCATTACATGATATGAGAGTTAAATGTTTTGGGAAAAAATTGTCTGTTCAGAGCAATACAGATCGTACACAAATATGGAATCTTTTATTCTCTAACCCGAGAATAACTATACAGATTGCAATTGTACAATTTTTAAATATAATATTTCCTGAAACTAAAAGTTGATAACTGTGAAGAGTAACCAACATGTGACATGCAAGTTGAGAGAGACTATGTATGCATATTTGTTGTCTCAATTTTGACATTAAGCCATTTGTAAGTATAGATGTCTGATTATGTTTTATGAAAATGAACGGAATATTTGAAAAGTTGGTTTACCAGCTATAACAAATAAAAAATACAAAAAAAATTACTTTACTTACATTTGTAACTTTCTAGACCTAGCACACACTATGTTACAATAGGGCATTAAGCCATTTGTAAGTATAGATGTCTGATTATGTTTTATGAAAATGAACGGAATATTTGAAAAGTTGGTTTACCAGCTATAACAAATAAAAAATACAAAAAAAATTACTTTACTTACATTTGTAACTTTCTAGACCTAGCACACACTATGTTACAATAGGGTGCTGAAGGGGCTACTTAGTATCCCCTTTGTCTAGTTTCTCATGTAACATTTTTATGCTACCCTTTCCTCAATGAATAGCTGGTGGCAGTGGTTTACTTTTAACTACTGTGGTGTGCTTTTACCGCGGGCTGCGTTCACAGCTGCAGTAAAGCATCCAAGGGTGCATTTTTGTCAAAAATGCCCTTTTTTTGCCATTTCTTTGTGGAAAGGTTCTTCTTGAGATTTACTCTGCATGCCAACCAGGTTTGGTCCCTTTGTTCATTTTGTCTTTGGCGGGATTCACAAATGAAGCCCACCTCTGGCTCCACAGTGTCTGACGGGGGCAGGAAGCGAGGGAGGTGCCGAAACTCCCTGTGCTTAGTCTCCTAGGAGACAGGAATGCACTTAGGTGATTGGCTGGCTGGCTGTCCGGCAAGTACAGCAACCCTGCTGGGTGACTGACAGCTGGGCTGGAAGGAACGGGAGAAACCTGCATAAAAGGCAAGGCTTTTTGGCTTGGAAGGCGACCACTGGAAGAAGGATTCCAAAGAAGAACTTGGAAGAGAAGCCTGCTGCAACTCCTGGATCGTTGGTTTGCCCGGTGCAGCCCTGCTGCTGTGCTGAAGCTCTAAATTCGTATTGACAGAGAAGCCCCCGAGTTGGTGGGACCAGCCAACTCCAAAGTAAGCCACCTGGATATCCTCTCGAAGCTGGTTGAATTTCCACTGCAGTCGCTGCTGGAACTGAATAGCCAGGGAGAGGAACACCACATTGTGTGCATTGCTTTTAAGCTGGCCAAGATCTTCCGGGCTCCCAGGAAGCAGGACTGGCTGAGCCTGAGCCACCTCAACAGAGTGCTGGACCCCAGACGCAAGGAAAGCCCATCTCGACAGCCAGGAACCGTGGTGTTGCTATTTGCGGTAGACGCGAGGAGCTGAAACACTGAAGTGCCATTTGTTTGAAGATTGCCGGTTGCGGTCGGTGACTGTCCCATTGCAGTGCAGGAGTCCCCAGAAGTCCTCCCTCTTGTCCTCACGACTGAGACCCAGGAACACCAGGATCTGCAGAGCTGCACAGGAACCGAAGCCATCTGCTGCACATTTCTTCAACCTCAAGGAGCTGTACAGTCTAAGAGAACTTACCTCTTGTTGTGCCAACTTGCTTGATCTCAGTTGAGACTTGTTTCGGTTGCTCTTGTAGAGTTGCTTGCATCTTCTACTACCCACAGGCCTAACAGCTTGTGGCCCTACATTTCATTCTACCTTTGCTAAAAAGATTTCTTAAACATTGTGGCAGACTTTTACTTACCTGCAAGAAGTGCCTCAGTTCACCTTGACTTTTGCTAACTTAACATTGGCTGGCCTGGCTCCCTGAGTGACTCTTCTCTCCTCTGCTTATGTCTTTTTGCCTTCCTTTTAGGAAAGAGTTAACTGCCTTTGCATTGTTTTTTTTTAAGGTACTTACCTAATGGAGAATAATTGGGTGAACACTTGTCTTATTCTGAAACCTCTTTTCTTTGACACTCCTCTCAATAATATTCTAAATGCAACAGTGATATAGTAATGTCCCCAGCACACTGAATATTGAAGTAACCTGAGGGTGTAGGTAGTGTCTGTGGGTCATCCCAAATGGGTATTTGCTGATTTAGAAAACTAAGAGTGTGTATTTTAAAGGATATTCGTGTGTTGCTTTACAATGTCCCCTTCTGAAGAAGGCTTATTCAAACTGACTGTTAAATCAATTAATAATTGTTTAATCAAGAAACCTTGTGTGTAAGAGTTTATTTGAATACTTTTCACTGTGAAACTCTGTGTATCTCCCCTACAGCTGGCATTGACCCCTCTTGAGATAAGCCTGGCTACTCGACCACACTACCAACCTGTGTAGAACAGACTTATACCAAAGGTTGGGTTCCTATTGCCAGGACTTCAGCGTTGTTGTAGTGCACCCAAACGGTACTGCATCCAATCTTGCCTAACACTGGTGGCAGGCGGTGAGGATCTATTGTAGAGTTGTTACACTAAGAATTTACTTTGCTTTTGTTCATCTAAAAACCTTCACAAGGCTAAGCTCCACTAGAAAAGCAATTGTAACATGCCCACATATGGATAACATCAATCAGGAAACCCTGATCATTTTAACAGTAGAGCAGCTAAAAGAAATGTGTAAGGTCAGGAATTTCACTGTTAAAGGAAAGAAAAATGTATTAATTGAAAGATTGTTGAATCATCAAAGTCTGGGTAGTAGGCCTGTCACACCTACTAACCCAGGAAATGTGGAAATTAATAATGAGGATTATAATGCAGAGTCTAAATCTGATGTCTTAGAAGAGTCAGAAGAGGGAGCAGAGTCTCAGGAAGAGAGCCCCTCTTTGCCTCAACAGGCCCTTTTGCCTCAACCTTTAGCCACTGGGACCCCACAAGGTCCGTCACTGAGTCTAGAATGTGTGTCTCTTGAGAAAAGGAGACTTTACTTGAATTGGAATTCAAAAGATTACAGATCCAATCTCAAACCAAACATCAGGACATCAAACTTAGGGAAATGGAAATGCAACATGCTCTTGAAATGAAGAAATGTGTCTCTTGAAAATGTTTCTAACCCAGAGTCCTCTAGGTCTTCCAGTCCAATGAGGCCTTGCATGCCCAAAGAAGCAGTGAGTATGTATGATGTGAAACTTGATATTTTGGATTGGTTGGTTGCTTTTGAATACGATTATGGGATTCAGGGTTATGGGAATCAGTTGATTCCTTGGCTTTTGCCTAGGCTCCCCCTGGTTGCAACTGATGCTGTAATGGAGGTGGGGGAACGTGAAAGACTGGAGTATGAAAATGCGAAGCTAGCTTTGATAGCTAGATTTGGAAAAACTCCTTCTCAGTACCTTAAGAGGTTTAGGACCCTCAAAAAGACTGATGGTACCCCTTGAGCTACCTGGGTGTGTGAATGTTTGAACAACTTAGATGGTTGGGTTAAGGGTTACAGAGTGAACTCCTTTGAAGAAATGAGAAATCTATTTTTGTTGGAGTCTATTTTGTATGCCTGCTCTCCTGAGCTGAGACAGCACTTGGCTGACTCAAAAGAGATTGATCCTTAGAAGTTAGCAAAAGCTTCTGATTTGTGGGTTGCCAACAAGGCTACTCACAATGATTCTGGGGCCACTCACAAAATGGATGAGGGGAAGCAGCACAAGAAAGATGACAAAGAGAATTTTAAAACCTCCCATCTATAGGAGGGCCACAAACATGAGAAGGGTAGGCCATATGAGAAACCAGGTCAGTCTAGTGAAACCTCCGGTGCCAAACCAGTGGGAGGTCAGCAGAAACCCACATTCCAGAAAACATTTGGTAAATGCTGTGCGTGTTGGTCTACTGACCATGTGAAAGGGGATCCCAGATGCATGGGTAAACCTTCAGGGGTCCACACAGCCTCCTTAGCCTTCATCCCTGAGGGAGAATTACACATGGCAAGTGGAAACTTTCACCTATTGGCTGAGGACCCCATTGGAGTCTCAGCCAGTGTTTATTTAGTGTCCCTGGGTCTGTGGGAACAGCAGAATTTAGATGTGTATAACTCTATTCCAGATAACACAAAAGAATACTACAAGGACAGTGTACTTGTGAGTGGTCAGGAAACCCCTGCCATTAGAGACACAGGGGCCAGCATCACAGTGGTGGATGAAACCTTTTTCAAACCTGAGGATGTTGCTAAGGCACCCAAAGGCCCCACTAAGCTTGCTGGAGGCCCTGTCCAGATGGTTCCAATACTACCAGCTCTGATCCAGTGCAACAATATGACTGTAAGAATACCTGTCAGTGTTCAGAGTGAGGTGCCTGGGAGAGGCCTGTTAGGGAATGACTTAAAAGCTCTTGGGAGTTGTATCAAGCACCCCCAGGCCTCACAGTAAAAGGAAGCAAGAACAAAATAGGAAAGCCAGAGAGCTCACTTTAGATGACTCTCAGTGGGTTGTTACAGAGGAACCTATAACACCTAGTCCAACGAAAGGACACCCTTCTAATTCCAGGAAAACAGAGACAAAGGGGAAACCCAAGGTCTCAGGAAACAAGAAGAGTAGTACTCATGTGCACAAAACCAGGACATCCCCGAGAGGAAAGTCCCAGGTCACATCAGTGACCCCTCCATCAGATGAGGCTGAGTGTGAGGTCCAAACAGAGGATGGTGAATCAGCTACTGGTGACACAGAGCTGGAAGAAGACCTCCCCCCTGTTGGAGATTTGGATCTTAAAGAGCATCCTGAGCTGCAGGCTTAGCTTGCAGAAGGTGGCCCCTCTAGGGCAGGCTTCAGCAGAGGTCAAAGAGAGTGTACTACTCTTGAAGGACTTCGCCAACAGGCAGCTTCCCAGCTGGAAGGGCAAGAGCCAGGGAAGCACAGGTTATACGGGAGCATGGCCTCCTCTAGAGTGAACCTATTGAGTCTATCCCAGGGGACAACAGAAGACTTGTAGTGCCTCAGGAGGTGAGACCCCCATTTCTACAGTTAGCCCATGAGATTCCTTTAGCTGGTCACTTAAGTTTTAAGACCAAGGAAAGGATTTATCTTTATTTCTACAGGCCCAAGATGGGGTCTGATGTAGATAAATTCTGTAGAAGCTGTCACACTTGTCAGACTTCTGGCAAGAGTGGAGCCAAGAACGTGGCACCTTTGGTGCCTCTCCCAGTGGTGGGAGTCCCTTTTGAGAGGGTAGGAATCGATATTGTTGGTCCCTTAGACCCTCCCACATCTTCAGGCAACCGATTTATATTGGTTGTGGTAGACCATGCTATCAGGTATCCTGAAGCTATACCTATGAGGACTATTACTGCTCAGGCAGTGGCTAAGGCCCTCCTTGGTATTTTTACCAGGGTAGATTTTCCTAAGGAGGTTATTTCAGACAGAGGGACCAATTTTATGTCAAACTACATGCAAGCCATGTGGAAAAACTGTGGGGTGACCTAAAAGTTCTCAACAGCCGACCATCCCCAGACCAATGGATTGGTAGAGAGGTTTAATAGAACTATGAAGAGCATGATAGGTGCTTTAGAAGAACCCCTTAGAAGAAAGTAGGACCTTCTACTGCCATGCCTTCTCTTTGCTTATAGGAAAGTCCCTCAAGAAGGGGTTGGCTTCAGCCCCTTTGATCTCCTCTATGGTCATCCACTTAGAGGCCCTTTGGCACTAATCAAGGAAGAGTTGGAGAGTGCTCCTTCCCACAAGCCAGTGAGAGTCAATGACTATGTGTTAGGTCTCCGAAGGAGAATGACACACATGATGACAGAAGCTTCTGATAACTTGAAAGCTGGTTAGGCTCTGGATAAACATTCCCATGACCAGAAGGCCAACATGGTTGAGTTTACTCAAGACCAGCTAGTTATAGTTATTGTACCTACAAGGCAGAGGGCCTTACAGGACAAATGGATTGGGCCCTTCACGGTTGTGTGAAAACTTGGAGGTCAATTATTTGGTGGACTTATCCAATCCTAAGGAGGCCCCTAGGGTCTTTCACACCAACCGCCTGAAAGCCTATGTCTCTAGACCAGAACTGGGAGCTTTGCTTCTAGCCTCTGCTCAGGAGGAGGAGGGGAGTGAGCCTCTACCTGACCTCCTCAAAGGACAACCTTTAGATGGGAAGATAGAAGGAGTTAATCTCTCTTCTGATCTGACACTGGAACAGTAGGAGGAGTGCACAATTCAGTTAAATCAGTTGTTTGCCCCTCGGTTTTCACTATCACCAGGCTTGACCCCTTGGGGCAAGCATGTGATTCTCATTGGTGACTGTCTCCCTGTCAAAAGCAGAGATTACAGGATGTCATATCATGTAAGAACCCATATAAAGGAAGAGGTCAAGAAGATAATTGATCTTGGGGTAATACAGCCATCTACAAGTCCATGGGCTAGTCATGTTGTACTAGTGCCAAAGGCAGGATCCAAGGAGTTGAGATTCTGTGTGGACTATAGAGCTCTTAATGCAGTCACCACAACTGATGCCCATCCTTTACCTAGGACAGATCAGCTCGTGGACAAACTTGGTTCAGCCAAGTACCTCAGTACATTTGACCTAACATCAGGCTATTGGCAAATAGCTCCGAATGACCATGCCAAGGAGAAAACTGCATTTTCAACTCCAGGAGGCATCTACCAGTTTAAGGTTATGCCTTTTGGACTAAAGTATGCACCCACTTCATTCCGAAGGATGGTAAATCATATTCTGAATGGGATGGAGGACTTCTGCATGGCATACTTGGATGACATTGCAGTGTTCAGCCCTACTTGGGAGGAACATTTTGACTACTTAGGATATGTATTGCAGGCTCTTGAACAGGCCAATCTGACCATAAAGGCAAGTAAATGTCAAATTGGTCAGAGTCTACTTTGGACATGAGGTAGGAGGAGGTGAAAGAAGGCCATTGCCTAGCAAAGTACAAGCTGTACAATGTTGGGCCATCCCTATTACTCAAACTCAAGTGAGAGAGTTTCTAGGTCTCGCAGGTTACTATAGGAACTTCATTGAGAACTATGGGACCATAGCTTCTCCCTTGAATATGATCTCCTCACCCAAATTCCCCAAGAAGGTCAGGTAGAATGAGGAATGCACTAAGGCATTTGAAGGACTTAAGAAAGCCCTTTGTCAAACTCCAGTCTTGAGAGCTCCTGACTACAACCAATCCTTTCTTGTATAAATTGATGCTTCCAATAAAGGTATAGGTGCAGTTTTGAGTCAGCTAGCTGAGAAAGGTAGGGAACACCCAATCTGCTTCATCAGTAGAAAACGGAAGGACCCTGAAACAGGGTGGGCACCATAGAACGGGAATGTTTTGCCATTGTGTGGTCTTTGAAGAAGTTTAGACCATATTTGTATGGATCTACTTTTGTAATTCAAACAGACCACCAACCCTTGAGATGGTTAATGCAGATGAAGGGGAAAAATCCTAAATTGTTTAGATGGACTATTAGCCTTCAGGGGTTTTATTTCACCATAGAACACAAGTCGGGGTGTAATCACCAAAATGCTGATGGTCTCTCCAGAAAGTATGAACGACTGGTGTAAGGAGATTCATCCAGGGGTGGATTAAATCCTCCCGTCCCTTAGTCTGGGGGGTGGCGATTGTTAGGGAGAATTCTCAGAAATGTGCTAATTCCTCTCTACCTTAGAGACCCCTGCACTTTTGCTGGACTCTGGAACTTTTTAATTTTTAACCTGGAGAGAGTGAGATCCTTTTGCCCACTCTCTCATGTATTTTAATATGATTTTGAGCACTGTGTTTCTTTTGTTTGTGGAGTCTGACAAACTCCATAGGCATCATCTTTTACATTGTGTCATACAGCACCTTCAGTGCAGTGGCACAGGGAAGTCTTTCAGATTGCCCAAAGGTTTAAATACCTTCTCTTGTATAAACTACTGTTTCCAAGAGCAGTAAAGTGAAATTGACTTTTCTTACATTTGTAACTTTCTAGACCCAGCACACACTATCTTAGTGCTGGATACTGTAGGGGCTACTTAGTATCCCCTTTGTCTAGTTTCTCATGTAACATTTTTCTGTTTACTCTTTTTAATTACAGTGGTGTGCTTTTACCCTGGGCTGCGCTCGCAGCTGCCGTGATGATGATGATGATAGGTTATTTATAACGCGCTTAATACCCAGAGATTTCTAAGCACAGACCCGGGGATCGAACCTGTGGTGCTCTGTGTTGTCTTGCTTCCAAGGTGAGCACGTTGCCCCTGAGTTATCCTCCCGAGCCAGTAGAGCACCCAAGGGTCCCTTTATTCATTATGTCTTTGGCGGGATTCACAAGTGAAGCCCGCCTCTGGCTCCAAGGTGTCTGACGGGGGCAGGAAGCGAGGGAGGTGTCTGAAACTCCCTGTGCTTAGTCTTCTAGGAGACAGGAATGCACTCTTAGGTGATTGGCCAGCTGGCTGTCCGACAAAGGACAGCCATCCTGCTGGGTGAATGACAGCTAGGCTGGAATAAAGGGGAGAAACCTGCATTAAAGGAGAGGCTTTTTGGCTTGGAAGTCAGAGTCGACTACTGGACGAAGAAATCCGAAGAAGAATTTGGAAGAGACGCCTGCTGCAACTCCTGGACCATTGGTTTGCCCAGTGAAACCCTGCTGCTGTGCTGAAGCTCCGAATTCGTATCGACAGAGAAGTCCTGCAAGGCTGACTTCTCCCTTTGAGATGGTGGGACCAATCAACTCCAAAGTAAGCCACCTGGATAACCTCTCCAAGCTAGTTGAATTTCCACTGCAGTCGCTGCTGGAACCAAATATCCAGGGAGAGGAACACCAGATTGTGTGCGTTGCTTTTAAGCTGGCCAAGAGCTCCAGGAAGATCCTCCGGTCTCCCAGGAAGCAGGACTGACCGATCCTGAGCCACCTCAACAGAGTGCTGGACCCCAGACGCAAGGAAATCCCATCTCGACAGCCAGGAACCGCAGCGTCGCTATTTGCGGTAGACGCGAGGAGCTGAAACACTTGTTTGAAGATTGCCGGTTGTGGTCAGTGACCGTCCCATTGCAGTGCAGGAGTCCCCAGAAGTCCTCCCTCTTGTGCCCATAACTGAGGCCCAGAAACACCAGGATCTGCAGAGCTACACAGGAACAGAAGCCATCTGCTGCACTTTTCCTCAACCTAAAGGTACTGTACAGTCCAAGAGAACTTAATTCTTGTTGTGCCACCTTGCTTGATCTCATTTGTGTCGGTTGCTCTTATAGAGTTGCTTGCATCTTCTACTACTCACAGACCTAACACTTGTGTATAGGCGCATTACAAATGCCATATCATATTATATCATATCATAACAGTTTGTGACCCTACATTTGATTGTACTGTTGATACAAAGATTTCTAAAACATTGTGCAAGACTTTTACTTACCTGCAAGAAGTGCTCCAATTCACCTTGACTTTTGCTAATTTAACATTGGCTGGCCTGGCTCCCTGAATGACTCTTCTCTCCTCTGCTTATGTCTTTTTTGCCTTCCTTCTAGGAAAGAGTTAACTGACTTTGCATTGTTTTTTTTTAAAGTACTTACCTGATTGAGAATAATTGTGTGAACACTTGTCTTATTCTGAAACCTCTTTTCTTTGACACTCCTCTCAATAATATTCTAAATGCAACAGTGATATATTAATAACCCCAGCACCCTAACTATTGAAATCACCTGAGGGTGTAGGTAGTGTCTGTGGGTCATGAAATGGCTATTTGCTGATTTAGAAAACTAAGTGTGTGTATTTTGAAGTATATTTTTGTGTTGTTTTATATTGCCCTCCTCTGAAGAAGGCTTATTCAAACTGACTGTTAAATAAATTAATAATTGTTTAATCAAGAAACATTGTGTGCAAGAGTTTATTTCAATATTTGTCACTGAATCTCTCCGTAACTCCCCTACAGCTCACATTGACCCCTCTTGAGATAGGCCTGGCTACTCGACCACATTACCAACCTGTGTAGTACAGACTTATACCAAAGGTTGGGTTCCTATTGCCAGGAGGTCAGGGTTGCTGTAGTGCACCCAAATGGTACTGCATAAAATCTTGCCTAACACCACCTGACCTTAAAGTGGCTACACACCCCTATTTTGGCACTTTCTTTGTCTGAAAGATTATTTTTTAAGGTCGCATGATGGCCTCTCTGCACCTTTTTGTTTGCTATATCTGTATGTCAACTGACTTTAAAATGGCTGCTGCTGCTTTTTCGAGGTCGCCTGACAATATCTGTTTTGCATCCTTTTTCCATGCGCACACCCTTACGCTTCACTTATTATGGCTGTCAGCGTGGCCCCCAAACCCTTGGCGCTCAGTACCTTGGATGGATGAGGGGCATCTATGGAAATGGTGTGCTGTCTCCGCTTTGCATTAAGGAGCTCAACAGGACTTCCACGTCGCTTCGTATGGATATTTTGCTTCGTTTCCTCTGCCTGCACTTCTCGCCTTTGCTTCGTTTCCTCTGCAGTTCCCCTGCAGTATGGCCACAGCTAGGCTGCTTCAGTAGACCCTTGTCGCCAGTAACGAGATGCACACTTGAGGCACATTGAAGTAATTGTAAGCATTTATTACTTCCATCAGACTGTCATCAAGTTACATAGTAAGCATCCCCAACTTGCTATCTCATCAGTCTGCCAAGTCATAACATCTCTCTCCAACAACAGTACCGCAATGATCCATTCCAGAATGGAATGCGTCATACTGTACACTCCATGGGCTACAAACATTCAAGGTTGTAATGTCTTACTGCGTGGACCTCCTCAAACTCTGTCGTCAGTCGCTCATTCACCCAAACAGTAACGGGGGCGACACCGGAGCTGGGGTGCAACACGTCTTTATTAGACTGCTCTCCAACCTGTACTAACTCCCGGGCGGTAACCCCGCCTCCCAACACATGGGTCGCAGCCCACGGATAAACAAACACAGAAAGAGGACTTATCCTCTTAACAAGATGAGAGTGGCGACACCACACCCTCCCGTCACTAAACTTTAAGTCCGGCTCAGTTCATTTCCTCAATGAGGCGATTGGGTCTCTTTCTCGTTCTCGTTGGCCGACACTCTGTTCTGGCCGACGGGTCTGGCCCGATCTCTGGGGTCATGTCTCCTTCGGAGTCTTCTCTGTCTCCTTCATAGGGAGCATCCCATTGGGTGAAGTCTTCACTCAGGTTTGTGTCACCTAGAGTTGGGGCTCTCGGCATCCGTCTGAAGTGAGATGAGTTTCTCGTTATGGACCGACGGTCTCCATCCCCTGTGATGAGTGATCCCTTCCTTTTGACAATGATGAGTGGTTCCTCACTGAACGGGGCTATGTTTTTCCTATGCTGCGGTTGGCAAACCACTACCATGTCTCTGGGTGTCAAGTCATTCGCTTTTGCTCTGCGTGTGGTATCGGCGGTCCTTTTCATGTTCTCTTTCATGAGGGTGTCTTTCTTTCTCATTTCTGTATCCTTTTCATATCGATCTTCATCAACGGTCACATGTGGTATTCGTGTTCGTATCGTTCGCCCAAACATCACTTCTAATAGCGTCTTTCAAGTGGTGCTGTGTGGCGTATTTCTGTAGTCTCTCATGAGTTGGTATAGCAACTTCTCGACGGGCTCTCCAGTGATTCGAGCAATTTGGGTGGTGCGTTTAATGTTACTCATGAACTTCTCAACTGTTTCATTGGCCTGTGGCCACAGAGGCGTCACTTTCCTGTGTCTAAAAGCCATGTATTCTGCGAACCTTTGGAAGTCTTACCCTGTGAACGGAGGTCCATTGTCGGACTTTACTACCTTGGGTACTCCGTATGTTGCGAACATCCGATCTAGGGCTGGTATGGTATGATGTGCTGATGTGGACGGGACTATCTGTAGGTCGGGGTATCTTGAATATTCATCCACGACTACCAGAATGTATTCCCCTCCTTCCATGGGTCCAAAGTGATCCACAGCTATCTCCTCCCAGGTTCCCTCGGGTAGTGCGGTCATGTTCAGGGGTTCCGGGGCTGTGTGTGGCTTTACAAGCGCGCAGGTGGGGCAGTCTTGCAATAGTTTCTCTACCGAGATGTCCAGTTGCGGGAACCATATTTTCTGCCTTAGCATCCTTTTGGTGGATACGATCCCTCGGTGTCCTTCATGGGCGAGTTCTAATACCTTCTGCCGCAGGCTGCGCGGTATCACAAGCTTTGTGCCCTTCAGCAGCAGCCCCTCATCTGACTTTGCAAGCTCCTCTTTCACGGCTAGGAAACATGTGATGTCCTGCTTGATGTCTTCACTCACCGTCTCTCGGATCTGTTTGGCGTGTTTCCATCACCCTGTTTCTAGGCATCGTAGAATAACTTGTATTCCTTGGTCAGTGTTGGACTCACGAGTTATGTGATCCATGTCAAGTCCTTGCGGCGTGTTGCTGTGGATGACATATTTTATGTACTGGTCAGCTATGGATGGTTCTTGTCCGCAGGTGTCCTGTGGATGTCTCGAGAGGAAATCTGCAGGGTTCTGCTCTTTTCCGGGTCTATGTGTGATGGTAAATTGATAGTCCTCTAGTCGAAGCGCCCATCGAGCGATCCGGGGTGGCATTTTTGCCTGAGGGTTGCCATAGATGAAGATGAGGGCCTGATGGTCCGTCACGACCACAAAAGGTTTCCCATACAGGAACAAATGAAAATGTTCGCAGGCTCACACTACTGCCAGACCTTCCTTCTCCGCCTGAGAGTAGGCTTGCTCTGTTTTGGAGAGGCTTCGACTGGCATAGTCTTCACTCACCGTCTCTCGGATCTGTTTGGCGTGTTTCCATCACCCTGTTTCTAGGCATCGTAGAATAACTTGTATTCCTTGGTCAGTGTTGGACTCACGAGTTCCGCCTTCCTCTCTGTCGTCAAGTTGTGTTAGAATGGTGCCTAGGCCGACTGGACTGGCGTCGACGATGAGTTCTGTGGTTCTTTTGGGGTCGAAATATGCCATGTTTCGGGCGTCAGAGATGCGGTCCTTGATAGCTTGAAACGCCTCTTGGCACTGGGATGACCATATGAAGTCTGTGTTGAGCTTGGTGAGTGCTCGGAGGGGTTCGCTGATGGAGGCAAAATCTCGTATGTACCTGGTGCAGTAACTTGCAAGGCCCAGGAATGACCTGAGGTCCGAGGTGGTGGTGGGCGGCTTGGCTTCTCGGAGCGCACTGACTTTCTCAGGGTCTGGTGTCATTCCCTTCTCAGAAAATATGTGCCCAAAGAAATGGAGTGTCTTCTTGCGAAATTCACATTTCTCCTTGTTTAGTGTAAGTCGTGCGTCTTCCAAGGCCATGCACACTCTCATCAGCGTGTCATCGTGTTGCTCTTGATTTTGGCCGAATACCAGAATGTCGTCACTGTAGTTCAAGCAGTTTGGTACGTGTTTGATGACATTGTGGATTTCTGCTTGAAAGATTTCAGCCGCGGACGACACGCCAAAACTTAGTCGCTTGTAGCGGAAGAGTCCTAGGTGGGTAGCAAAAGTTGTTATGTATCGATAGCTCTTGTAGAGTTCCAGCTGGTGGTACCCTTGGTTGAGATCCAATTTTGAGAACATGGTGCCCCGTTTAAGAGATGCACCATGTCGGTTACTCTAGGTGCTTGGTGGCGTTCCCTTAGGATGGCTTCATTTGGTCTCCTCATGTCTACACATATTCGGATATCTTGGGAGTCTCTTTTGGGCACGGGTAAAATGGGAGAGACCCATGGGGTGGGGCCTTCCGCCGGCTCAATGATGTCCGCCTCCAACAATTTTGTCAGTTAATTTTCAACTTGTTTTTGAATGTTGATGGGGATTCCCCGGTAGTGTTGGGCTATGGGTGGGACACTGGTGTCAATGTGGAGTTCGATCTGTCTATCCTTCAGTTTGACAAGTCCTTTGAATAGTGCTGGGAAGACCTGGTCTATGCTTGCTGTGGGGTCTAGATAGTTGTGTACCATGAGGCGATACAGTATGTGAATTAGTCCCATTTCTATGGCTGCTCGATAGCTCAGTATGCATCCGCTCTCAGTGGCCGCTTCCAGCACATGCCTGGGGCTCTTTGTCTCATGTTCTTTGTATCTACACGATGCCATGAAGAACCCTTTGCATGCCAGCGGGGTCTTTGACCCATATGGAAAGATAAGTGTTCGAGCTGGTTGCAGGTGAGGGGCGTTTGGTATGCTTTTATAGACTTTCTCACTAATTACGTTCACGGTTGCCCCTGTGTCAATTAGAAATTCAGCTGCCATCTGGTTCACCTGTATTCTGAGTATTGGGCTATGTTCTTTTGCCGTGCTGTTTCCTAGGGCGTACAGATACCCCTTTTTCTGTGGCGTTTCCTGTCGTCTGTCCATTCGGTGAGCTCTCTCGTCGGATGATGCACTTGACACGCTGTCAGACTGTGATTGTTCAATGAGGCATTGTACATACCTTCGGGGTCTTCTTCTTGTTTTTGAAGGTAGGGTCTTGCTTTCCCTCCATTCTCTTCTGTCGTGCCTTCTCTCTGGTTGTTCGTCGTGGTGTTTGTGGCGCCCTTGTTCATGGGGCTGGTATGATCCCCGGTAGTGGTGGGGTGCCAATTGGTTTTGCTCCGGTTCTATCAAGGGTTTGTTGTTTCTTCCCGCACCTCTCATCTTGATGCAGAAAATCAGACACACAGCCTTGTAGTGGTTTTCTCCTCCACACGCGGAGCAGTTCTGACCCATTGCGGAGCATGTTCCTTCGTGGGGGTATTCATGTCCACACCGGTAGCAGAAAGGGTCACTGTTTCTTGCCGTCCCCTCAAGTTTGTTGAGGCTCTCGTGTTTTCCATGGGTGATCTTTATGTCGTCCAAACCTTCAACTTGTGCTGCGAGGGCAGCATCAGATCGCGCCAGACGCAGGATTTCATCTAGGGTGCGAGGCTGCTGCAGCAGTCGTTTGCGGAAATCGCAGCTTTCACAACCCACTATGATTTGTGATCTGAGGGCCTCCTCATTGGAGTAGTTATTGAAATCACAGTGTTTCATTTTTGCTCATGACGAATGCATCTATGGTTTCGCCTTTGTTTTGTTTGGTAGTGTGGAACACGTGTCGTTCATAGTCCACATTTGTGTGTGGTGTGAAGTACTCCGTGAGTGTTGTTTTCAGCTTAGTATAGGTGTCTATGTTGCTTTCGGGTATTTCCTCAAGGATGTCTTGCACATTTGGTCCTACAGCATGGTTTAAGAGGTTGAGTTTCTGTTCATGATCTAATGTACCTGCCGCTTTCAAGCACACTTCGAAGTCTCTCAGCCACCTCTTCCACCTTGATCCAAGGGTGCCGGTGTCAGTGAGGTCGAAATTTGCCGGCAGCTGAGTTAACAGGCTGTCTGTCATTTTTCGGTGTCCTGTATTGACTGGATTAACTGGGACTGTTAGCGATTCTTCCTCTGAGTAGCTCATGAGCTGAACGTTGCTCTGGCGTATCCTTTGGATGTGCTAGATGGGAGTTTCTTTGTCTTGGCGCGGTGGAGCCCTGGTGCCAGAAGAGGGCGCTGTGCTGGCTGGTGAGCGGCTTGCGGGCCTGTTCCTGCCCGGATCTGCAGATTTTAGCACCAAATGGTGGGAGGGGGAAGGGCGCTGTGCCGCGTGTTGGCGGGCCTATGAGGCCTTGTGCGCAATGTGTCTTGTTGGGTCTTGAGGAGGGGGAGAAGATAGAGTTTGTACTTGCCCCTTGGCGTGTCTTGTTGGAGCGGGAGGTCCGCGCCTCCACCGCTCGTCTTAACTCGTTGCTGTCGGCGGGAGGCCAGTGCTCCTCTACCACCTGGAATGCGAGAGCAGGTAGTCTCTGCTCTGCACGCTGGTGTTTCAGTGTGCGCGGGCCGGGCCTCTCGGACGTTGCCGTTGGCGGGAGACTTCGTGGGGAGCCGTCGCAGCTGCTCCACCCGCGGGCTTTTAATGGGTCGGAGCTCGAGAGGCACTCGCGCCGGAGGGAGGCTGGTGGGGAGACTTCGCGCTCCACCGACAGTAACTGACCTCGTTAGCAGGTGGGGTCCTGTGCTTCTAGTGGTGTCAAGCAGTACACCCAAGCGCGGTGGACCAGAGATGGCAGGCACGGTGGGACCTCGTGTCCGCCTCGTCGCCAGTGTAATGTCTTACTGCGTGGACCTCCTCACACTCAGTCGTCAGTCGCTCATTCACCCATACAGTAACGGGTCCGACACCGGAGCTGGGGTGCAACACGTCTTTATTAGACTGCTCTCCAACCTGTACTAAATCCCGGGCGGTAACCCCGCCTCCCAACACGTGGGTCGCAGCCCACGGATAAACAAACACAGAAAGAGGACTTATCCTCTTAACAAGATGAGAGTGGCGACACCACAAAAGTTACCATGTTTGTGATGGGTGAACAATGTATTCACATGGTTACACGTTTACCTAATACAACACAGGCCAAAATATACTTCGGCCCGTGCTGGGACAGGTGGGCTGGTCGAGTCGGAGCACTTGCACAGTGTCAGCAGCAACTCTTCCAAGGTGGCAAGCTGAGAATCCATAACGCTGAAGTTCAGCAGAGAGGAGCCCAGCCCGAATCCCCACACGACATTGACATGCTTGTGCAGTGTGCCTTGCCACCTGAGGACTTGCAGCCTGCTCTTCTGCAGGTGTAGGAGATCACAGGGGTGCGGTGGCGGCCTACAGGCTCAGTACTACATACGAGGCTCAGTATGTGTATTCACTACATCTTTCTTCTTGAACCAAACAGCTCCTTATAACCCTATAACTGAGTCTCTATGCTTGCTATTGGCCAATAGGAGAAAACTGGCCCTGAGAATAACATTGGGCCCAAGAGGTACAAAGCACTAGAACATTTCATAGCTTCGAATGGGTTTTGACTCGGGTGAACCCTACATTGGATTTTGGACTCAAGCGACCAGGCCAGCAACTAATGAGGCCTGTGATGGTAGACTCCGCAGACACATGTGAATGAATGGAGGGGGCTCCTCTTTGTAGTAAAGTTGCTGTTATTTAACAGAAAGTGCAGTGCTGGGCTGCAGCGACGGAGCAGACTCAAGTTGCTTCACTGCACGGGCTGTGGTGGAGGCTCGCCCTGCTTTATGGGGGGCTTTCGGCTACTCCATTTCTTGTAGGTTGTGCCAGGGAAACATGGGGGACACATCAGGGGCCCTGCTGGGACTTAGATACTGTATACTTGGCTCACACATTGCACTTACACCTAGCAGGAGTGGTCCTAGTGCCTGGTGAGGAGGACAGATCGCTGGCAGAGACTGTAGGCGCGTGTGGCTTCTATGGAGTGAGATATCCTAATTTCAGTGTGCAGAGGCAATCAGGCAGAATGACGAAAGGAGCAGGGGGGAAGCCGGGGTCTATGGACTCCTTCACGAACACCCCTGTGCAAGACCCTGGAAATAATGACAAGATAAGCACGCCTGAGGATGCAGCATAGTCGAATCCGCTGATGATAGCAATGCAGAAGGGATTTGCGTCTGTAAATTTAAAGTTGGAGGATATAGTGGCTAACATTAGATCCAAACTAAACAAGTAAAGTGTCGCATCACTGAGGCCGAGACCAGGTTTGGTGAAGTGGAAGATAAGGTTGAACAGCATGACCATGCAATATCGGGGCTGAAGACGGAGCTGGCTGCAGTCCGGATGAAATGTGACGAACTTCAATCACGCTCCCCTTGAAATAATGTGCGGATTGTGGGGTTGCCCGAGAAAGCCGTGATAGGACCCATGGAAACGTTTTTGGAGAAGCTATTGAAAAAACTGTTTGGGACAACGCAATTCTCGGCACAATTCCTGGTAAAGAGTGCCCATTGAGTCCTCGCCCTGATCCTAAAGCTTGGTGCCCCTCCACGTACTATCATTGCCAAACTGCTAAATTATAGAGACAGGGACCACATTCTGAAAATGTCTAGGGAGCACGAAATGCTGCGCTTCGAGGCTAGAAACATTCACATCTATCCAGACTTCGCGGCTGGGTTCCAGGTGCTATAAAGATTCTATGGCCCGGTGAAGTGCCTGCTCAGAGCTCGACAGATCCCGTATGCCCTCATGTTTCCTGGCAAGCTACGAATACAACACGGAGTGAGGGAACATTTTTCTGGGAATCCGGCAGACGCCATCACCTATATAGAGGCATCGATCCCGCTGCTGCCGCAGGAGCACCAGAACAGTCTGGGTCCTAGTCCAATGGAGGAAAACGCGCCTGTCGGCGCGGGAGAGTGAGAATGCTATTTATTATTTGCAACCTTGGACTGGGGAGAAAATACTTAAAGGCACAATGAGATACTGGTGAGACTATGCTGGGGCGCATAATCGTCTCTCATGTGGCATTGCTGTTTGCAGCGCACCCTCCGAGGTTTCCATTGAGGTTATGGGCATACATCATCGAGTTGGGGGAGATGGTGAGGGTGGGCAGGGGACATGGGAGAGGCTGGATGTGGGACGGGTCATTCTGCATAATGAGGTTGAAGCTGGATTTTCGAGGGTATGTATGAATTAATGATGTTGGATGGAAGTGGGTGGGTAGGGGTGGGATAATGCAGACTTAAATTGGTGTTATGTTGGGTGAGGCGGGGGATGGAACGTGGGAGTCAAGTTACAAAGTTTGACAGACATGCTGCTTAGTGGAAGTTATAACTGGACAGGGTCTGGCTGGAAAAGGAGTTGGGTTGCTGGGCAATGTATTGGCTATTTCTTTTTTTGTTGCATGAATGGGTGACCCTATTACTTTAATTACATAGAATGTCTGTGGCCTTAATAACCCCTCAAAAGCCAGAAAGATATTAGCGCTTCTCGAACGAATTATCCTAGGATTGTCATGTTGCTGGTGTAAGGAAGGCATGGTATCAAGAATATACAGACACAAGTGATCACAGTTCAAGTGTTTATTAAACTGTATATAAAGGGTGGGAAAATGTCTAATCTAAACCTAAATCTAAGGTGGGAGCAGGCTACGACCATCAAATCAAAATAAGGCAGTCCTAGTGGCATCTTGTCAAAATAAAAGGGCCTATACTAAATAAATCTATTGCCAATCCTTACAATTAAATACCAAAAAGAGTGTAGGATAGGATTCACAAGAAACGAAGAAGTGTTTACAAATGATAAATCAGGATGTGGTAGCATGGGGTCTCCCTTCCCCACGTTTTGAGCACGGGATAAGGTGGGACTCATGAGCACAGCACACGCTCGAGCTTTCCCAGCACGAGATGACAGTTCCGCTTCAGGTATCAGGGCCGTCGGTGGTTAAGGCTCTTTTCTACAAAAAGTTTCTTGCCTCCAAGGACCTGATAGGTTCCAGAATAACAAACAAAAAGTTCCTTTCAAATGTACTTTGGGTGATGCCTTCACCCCTGGATCCCCTTCTTCCGGGTGCAGACCCTTCTCGACTGTTTACCTCGCTCCGTCGGGTTCACTCTGGCTTTTGCAAAAATATTTTCTCCTTAGCAATCACAAATCTTAATGTCTTTTAAACAGTTCCTGTGGAAATCCCTCGGACGGGTTCACCTTTGTCAACACACTGTTTCTTGGGACTTTAGACTTTGCCCCCTTCTCGTCAACATCCCTCTTCTGGGTTCACTCTTGTCAACTTCACATTCACATTTACTTTCAATGTTTATGGGATTCACTTCCCTGGCTTTCTCATGTGGCAGGATTCACTACCCTTCTGGTATCTTTTACTCAGATGGGGATCAACCAGATTTTCTCGGAGCAGCACACACGTGGTGCCGATCCCCTTCTGCAGGCGGTCTCCCCTTTACAATCTTACAGTTCTTTGAACTTCTCTCACTTTGCCACTTTGCGACTTTCATTCACCACAGCCCGGTTCTTATTGGTTATCTGGGGAGGATAGCTCAGGGGCAACATGCTCACCTTAGAAGCAAGACGACACGGAGCACCACAGGTTCGATACCCGGGTCTGCCCTTAGAAACCTCTGGGTATTAAGCGCGTTATAAATAACCTATCATATCATATCATATTATCACTTCGACTCACCGGCTGTGATGAACCGCTTGGCTTTCCTCTTAACTGGAGTCAAGGCTGGTGCCACGGTAACGGGAGTCTCCCTCACTCCGGCTTATCAGCATTGATACAGTGTGTGTACCGTTGATATCTGCTGCAAAACACTTGCGCTATTGTCCTCGTCTTATTATTCCGTCTGCAAAGGTTTCGCTGGGTTTTGTGGAAAAGGGCAAGGTCATGTCGCTCTTCGTCAGCTTCTCGATGTTTGCCGCCTTTCTCCTTGAACTGCCGGGCCTTGATAGCTGTCTCATCGTGCAGTCTGCCTTGCTTGTACTGTGCTCTCTTGCTCCACCTTTTATCCATGGGGGGAAAGTAAAGGGCTGTCAGGTGTGTGTGATTCTGATCAATTGCCTGACTCTGCCTGACCCTTGTGTCGGGACATGTCAGGTAAACAGCTTTATGAGTCGGTCGTCTTTTGTGTGTAAAAGTTTTTGTCGGAAAACGGGGGAGTTTGCGTATCAGAGTATCCTACAGGGTAGGACGGGGAGAGGTGTTATAGGGAATTACAACCCTTATATCAGGAGGGTTGATGACCTTAGAAAGGGAAGATTGGTAGGGTTTGTGAAACAGACGGGAATGACCGGGATTATTATCGTGAACCGGACAAGAGGTTTTGTGGGAATGGTAGTGTCTGGTTATGGTAGACTGGGTGTTTGAAAAAGAATCATCAGAGGGATGTGGAAAAGAAAGATCGTGAGTACTCGGGTATGTAACAGAAAGACAGGGATTCTGGGAGTTGTAGTTTCCCACAGCACCAGCGTTTGGGTTCTTACAGGGTTTGTGGAAGACGGATGGGTTATTAGCTCTGGATAAAGATGATTCATTGGGAGGAGGGGTTTTGTAACTGGAGTATCCTACAAAGGTCTCAGGGATCTTATCCTCCTCTTCTTCTTCTTCCCCTGTAATATACTGCGTTTCACCTGGGCATTTCCCAGAGTACAACCCCGGGCTTCCGTACCCAGGTGATCCTCCCTCGCTCATCCACCCCCAAGGTTGGGATCTGAGAGCGCCAGTCCTTCCCAGGCTACCTGAATAAGGGATTCTTGAGGTTGACCTGGGAGAATACCATCAGGTTTCTCACAACCCCCATGAACTGGATCCAATAGTGATGGCTGTGTCCTGGCCACCTGGATGACAGATCCCGGGCACTAGTCAGGGAGATACCTTCAGGTTTCTCACACAGGAGATACACACACTGGGCCCACTACATAAATGCTTTGCACCTAAATGGAGTCAGCAGCGATTTTATACAGATTACTTGTCTCAGTCGAGAGGGGTGCTTACTCTAGTGCATCAATCACTGTGCTTTCAGGTTGATAAGAGCCGTATAGACCCCACAGGAAGGTGTTTGCTAGTTTGGGGTGGATAGCTGGGGCTATGGTGGGTTTGGGTAACACCTATGGCTCAAAGGTGGATGACCCAGGGTTTTATGGTCAACTCTCTGAAACACTTGCGAGGGCAACTGCCGCCCCAATTATATGTAGCAGAGTGACTTTATCACTATCCTGGATGTGGTATTGGACCGATCGACGACTACCCCGCGAGGCCTCACTGCCGCTGCGCAAATGATTAGCCAGATTATGTTTCATTTGCGGCTGGTGGATGTGTGAAGGAACAACTGCCCTGGCATTAAGGATTATACCTTTTATTCATCGGTCCATGATAAAATGTCCAGGATTAACCTCTGACTGCTTTCTGCTTATTGGGTGCCTAGGTTATGTAAATGCAAGATTCACCCGCATACCTTGTCTGGTCACTCCCTAGTGGAGTTGTCCCTTGAGCTAGATGACCCCACCAGATCCAGGCCATTGTGGAGAATGGCTCCCTCTATACTGCTGGATGCTGGGATGGTGTCATCCCTTCAGGATAAAATTGATAGTTTTTTTGCAGATAACGAGGGGTTGGTGTATCAGTATTCATCCGTTTGAGAGACATGTAATGCATGGTTGCATGGCGTACAGCAACTGGGTCCCTCAACTGCATTTGCAGAGACCTGCGGGAGGTGGAAGAACACTTGAGGCGACTAGAGAATGAATACGGGATGTCCAATAGAAGGGCTTTGCTGAGTGCGATCAAGGGCAACATCCTGAACTGGCGTTCTATATATGATGAAACCTGCCGTTGCATGTAGATATGGGGAGGCATACTGGCCTGGGCGATTACTGGCAGGGGTGGTAAAAGGTGAGAGTATGGCACAGCCT
Source organism: Ambystoma mexicanum (assembly GCF_040938575.1). NCBI lineage: Eukaryota > Metazoa > Chordata > Amphibia > Caudata > Ambystomatidae > Ambystoma > Ambystoma mexicanum. The sequence continues at coordinate 157,565,244 of NC_090935.1, read as the reverse complement.
ATCACTGGGATAGGGGGTCGAACGGGTGAGGTGCTGACCTCAGAAGAAGGAATTCATGTGGAATTCCTGCACTACTAGATGACTGTATTTGCTAATGCTAAAAAGTGCATGGACGACCAACCCATGACAGTGGAGGAGGTAGTCGCTCCAATTGTGTTGTTGGTGTCAGGAAAGGCCCTTGGCTCGGACGGCTTAAAAATTCAACTTTATAAAGAGTTTCAGCTGACCCTGGTGCCGTAACTGAAAGCTGTGGGAGGAATCACTAGAGTTAGGCCAGCTTCTGCTGTCCCTATTGGAAGCGATCATTACAGTATCATTAAAGCCTGGTATACCACCACATGTGCTGACCTCTTATAAGCCACTATCCTTGATAAATGCGGATGCAAAAGTGTTCACAAAAATACTGGCGACTCAGCCTCTCCCCTATATGCCGCTATTGGTGCAGCCGGACCAATGGGGATTCATCCCTAGTAGATCCACAGCATTAAACGTGAGACGGCTGTTCTGCATAAAATCGCAGATTAACCCGCAAGCCAAGACAGTTGCCACTTCACTGGATGCGAAAAAAAGTTTTTGACTACGTTTCTTGGAAATTCCTATTTAGGGTGCTGCAGCAGTTTCAGTTGGGGGTATTTCATTAACTGTATACGGTTATTATATGCTGGTCTGGTTGCTAGGGTTCGCACCAACGACATGCTGTCACAGACTTTTAAATTGGGCCAGGGATCACGGCAGGGGTGCCCCCTAACTCCTCTTCTGTTTACTCTTACAATTGAGCCCCTTGCGCAGTTGGTGCAAATACAGAATGGACATAGGGTTATCCGTATATCTGGACCGTCCCAGATAATCTCACTTTACGCGGACGATACACTGTTATATGTATGGGACCCGGAGCAGAATCTTGGCCCAGTGATGGAGGAGGTCAACAAGTTTACATACTATTCAGGCTACAAAATCAATCAAGTCGGAATTGTTCCCACTAATGGATGGGACGGTGATGCCTAATGGCCTCATGGGGGTCTGGTGGGTTCCGCTTCGGTTTCAATACCTAGGCATAATGGTATCCAGAGCCCACCAGTCACTATATGCTGACAATCATGAGGGTTATTTGAGCGGTCTGGCCACCAAATTGCAACTATGGGCTAGGCTTCCCATGTCCATGTACGGGTGTTTGTCCATACTGAAAATGGTTCTGCTTCTGAATCTACTGTACTACTTCAGTAATGTCCTAATATGGCCCAGACGTGTGTTTTTCAACAGGATGAGGTCCTTGGTGGTGGAATTTGTTTGGGGTGCAGGGGTGGCCGGATGAGTTGGGAGGGATTTGTGGAGCCATATCAGCAGGGGGCGCTGGCAGCGCCGGATTTGTATTACATGGTTGCACAAGCGCAGTACGCTGGCCACTTGTATTCCACAGGGATGGTGCATCAGTTGGTAGAAAAATATGGTGCGGCACCCACAAACCTCAAGATGGTAATTTTCAGCTATCGATATGTGGACTCCTGCACCTTCGATCCGGTCCGTACAACTGTGAATGCGTGGACTAAGCTGTTTCGGAGGCTACAATTGACAGCCCCATGTTGCGGTGGGGGCCACCTTTGGAACTTCCCTGGGCCCCCTTACATATAATAATGATGTGCAGGAGTCTTGGGACATGGATGGGCAGTTGGTCTTAAGGGATTTGCACCCGGAAGGGAGATTTGTCACGTTGGAAGAGTGTGTAGGAAAGCTGGTAACTAGCCCCATAGAAATTCTACAGTATTACCGGATGAGGGTGGCAGTGCGGTGCATGTAGTCGTCAGTCACGCGGGAACCGGACACTCACAACTGTATTGAAGCTATTGTGTCGGGTGGCAACTCCAGAAGGCTGGTTTCAAGGCTTTACAAGTTGGTTCAGGTTAGTCAAACCCCCAAGAATGTGGCACTGGCAAAATGGGAACGGGATTTGGGCACAAGATGTCCAATGGCTTAAATGTTGTCTCCTAACTAGGGATGTCTCAATGAATGCGAGTTCCCGGCTAATACAATTTAAACTGCTAAACTGTACTACACCCCAGCTCAGCTTGCTAGGTTCTCCCTGGATGTAACCGATGAATGTGAAAAATTCGCCATCATATGTTCTGTGGTTGCCCGCTGGTCACATGGCTTGGGCAGGATTTGGCAGAGATGTTACATGAGATTGTAGATATACCTCCTGTAGTATCCCCTCCTAAATACTCCTTGGGTGATATTGGAATGGTTTTCATAACAGTGCAAAGGTTCTTTAATATTGCTTGTCTTGTTGCAAAAAAATGTATCTTGAAGTATTGCAAGTCTAGAACAGCTCCTACTTGCTCGGGATGGCTTAAGGAGCTGATATACGTCAATGAAAGAGAGGGGGGGCATGTGGCAATGTTAGTGGCAGCATGCAGGCCGAAGGACATTTGGAGTCACCTCTGCAGTTATCTATCCTGCACAGAGCAAGATAAGGAACCACACTGAGTGGTACCCTGGAAGGACCGTGATACCTGTGATATTGTTTGTCCTGTTCTTAAGGGTGGCAAGGGCGGATGTATATGTGGGTAATGTCAGAAATGTACACCTCTTTCCACCTGGATGCTGCCAGTGTTTGTGTAATGTAACATGCAACATGACTGTTTTCTTTTCTAAATAAAGTTTTTTTTAAAAAAAAAGAAATCCCTCGAGGCAGCCAGATAGATAACAGCTAGCATTAAATAGTAAGTGTTTACGATCTCTATTTGCCAACCTGGGGTATAGAGAAGCCTGGTCTATAGACTTTTGATACCTGCAGGAGACGCGAGAAGGACGATCAGTAGGGTGACAAAGTTCAGCCTACTGCCAGCAGCACTCTGAATTGCTAAAATTACTGAAACATCTTCATTTGCTTGAAGTACTGACAATAAACACCATTGAATCTATCTCTAAAGTTTGGGTATCATTAAGGCCATCTGTGAAACTTAATTTGACTCTGGAGGGTAGGGATAGGGTTGCCATCTTGGAAAGGTTTGCCTTTATGACACGATTGACCCTCTTGATAACTATGATCGGATACTATTCGCCCAAGGCATTCACTACTAGACAGAGGATGGAGTATACACCTACACTGGTCTGTATGCTGCCCTTTACATTATAATTCTAATGCCAGTTACAGAGGCAGCTTTTGGTTCCAGGGAGGGAGGGCAGCTCCTGAGAGGGCACTGGAATTGAAAACTATTCAAGGTCAGTGACATCAGGTGAATATGTTTAGTAGAGGTGTATTAACACATATCCCTAACTAATGTTGTGAGGTTCAGGGGCTCTTCCACTTTGGTCATTTTAGATTAATGTTTTGAAATGGTGCATTTTGCAGCACAGTTTTTGTGAAAAATGTGGTACAAAGCCATACAAATTACACTTGGTTAACTAATGTAAGACATGGAAAAATCCAGGAGTTGCCATGTCACAAATAGTACAACATTTTCATGATGCCTCTGTCCACAACACATGCCAGCATTGCCATTGTAAGTCACGTTATTGCAGCTGCGCTCTTAATATATGCCAGCATTCCTTGTGTAAGTCACTTTCGTCAAAATCTATGCCAGCGTGAGCACTGTAAATCAATTTCATAAAGATGTGACCATAATTATTGACTTATATAGTGCTTTCAACCAAAGTGATGAACATAAAAAAAACGATACATCTTGCATGGAAAAAGATAATCAATGTATGAGGAAGACAGAGATAAAAGATGATCTTTTAGGTGAGAGCAAAAAAATGAAAAGGAAAAAAAGAGACCTACTAGCTAACAAAAGTTTATTCCAGTGTTTGGGAGCTACAAGAGAAAGGAATGAAATAGAGACTGGGCACATGGGCAGTGAGGGAGAGCCAGAAAGAACTGAGATTGAGATCTAAAAGTATGATTAGGAGAATAAAAAGAAACCAGGGAAGAAATATATGGAGCCAAGCTACAAGAGAATATCCTTCAAAGGACAAATGCTTTTTGGAGACGTACTTGAAGGTAAAGTACATGCAGTCCGAAAATCAGAAAGTCATACAAGGAAAATATGCACAATAGATCCAAACGCCAAGACATGATCATCGAACAATGGAAAGTCCAGAACACAGCAGTAGCATGGTAGGGGTTTCAGCAATAATTCGTAAAGGGACAAGCATAAATGGCCCCAGAAATCGATAAAACAGAAATCACAAAACCCTTCTTACCTTCTAAAACGCAGAGGTCCTGATGCCTGGTGGGTAGGACTCAAGCGCAAAGGATTCTAAAACAATGGAGCAGTTTTTGACAAATACTTGGGTATACAGAGGGCTGTGATGGTGGTACAAGATAAGGTTTTGCCTTTAACCCCTGCCTTCACGATCAATCCGTACACCTCTCCACAAGGGCACAGCCAAGAAGATGGTCACTGGCGCAAAGCATGCAGGAGCTGCTCTCAATCAGAAGGGCACCCAGAAAGATGGAATGGAAGAGAGGGCCTTCCATGATCTACCTCTATCTCATCCACAAGTCTTTGTGGAAATAGAGAGTAGTGTTATAATATTGATATGATATTTTATTTGTATCACGCTCATATAAACGTGTTTCAAAGCGCAACGAGGCAAGGGAGGGGAACAAGAGAGGGGCCCAGTGACATTGAGAACACGCAAGTGCAGGGGAGAGGGAATTGGGAAAGTGCAAGAGAGAGGGGAGAGGTGGAAAGTGCTGAGCAAGGAATAAAAACAACTGGTAGTGCAGCCAGCAAGGTGGCAAGTGCGAGGTTTAAGGCGCAGACAAGGGGTGTCTGATAAGTGCAGGTAAGGGGAATGTAGAGTTACAGAGACAGACCCAAGTGCAAGGGTTGCCAGGAGGCAGTGCAGGTGTGTGTCTGGGTGGGCAGGGACCTGGTGTCAGGCTCACTCCTGGATTCCGTCAATTTCACCCCTCTTCCCTGAGTGCCCCTCACACCCTCCTGCTCACCTGTGGTCTCCTCGTCCGATGTGAGTCCGAATCTCTTTAATCTCAATGCCTCCTCTCTGGAGTGTGGATGAGGTCTGCCTCGAGAGGAAGCCACCCTGCCCCTCTAACACGGGGCCGAGGGGGCCCCCGTACCGGGGCAGACCGGTTAAGGGGAAAAAGCCGATAGGCGCAAAAAATCCCTTCTTAGTTGAAGATGACAGCAGGATACAAGGTGGGACGGTGTAACTTGAAGGATCCAGCTGATAAGGAAATCCACAGGAAGTGCTGTATGGCGACTGCTCCAGGGGAGAAAACAACAGTACAAGGATGGGGTGACTAATGACTGAGGGGGAAGGAACCAGGAGAACAGGGGAGAAAGGAAAGAGAGAGGGAGAGCCAAGGTGGAGCGGAGAAGAAGCTCCAACAGAGCGAGGCGTGCCCAGAGCAAATGAAAGCCAGCAAGCAAACGGGAGAAAAAGGAAAGGAAGCGGCGGCAGCCGCGGAGGAAAGGACTGAAGCGTACCAACCCGGAAGCCTAACGCGAAAGGTTGCAACGCGCTGGCTTCCGGATTGGCACTCGTTAAAAGGACGTCGCTGGTCGGAAGGGCTGGAAGAACTAGACCGCTGCCGAGGAAAGCGTGGGCGCCGTGACGGCTAAATCAATGGCCGCTCCACCGCCAGCATCTCCACAGCTGCCAGCGACTGCCGTGCGTGACACCTGGGCCTGAAATCAGAGGGTAGCTAGGTGCACGGAGCCAAAGCAGACAGTTCAGCAGGGGAGAGGAAGAGTGAAGCCCGAAACAAAGAGCAAGCTCTTGAGGTGCTTCCAGAACTAGAGATGGTTCTCCACAAGTTTCAGAGTGACAGGGAGGCTGTTTCAGAGGGAGGCCCCAGCCGAGGAAAGAGATCTACCCCAACTTGTTTCTTGGAGAAGCGACTGACCCTGAGGGAGTTTGAGGTGGAGGAGCAAAGATCTTGAGTGGGAAGGTATTTCCGGAGGGAGAGTTGAAGGTATTTTTGGACTCAGGCCCCAGAAATGATTAGTTCAGAGGTGTGGAAGGGGTCCAGGAGTGCCTGCCAATGGGTGCCACCATTAATGGATGAGCAAGAGATAGGAGAGAACGCAGAGACCATATGAGGAGTCCAAAGGTCTGGCGAAGGAACGATAAAGAGGATGTCGGTGAGGGTCTGTCTGGAGGAAGCACTGGAGTAAGTGTCAGTGATGGGGAGACCAGGGTTAGAGGCCAAGATATTCTTTTTGAACTTCTTCCTGCCAGACTTAGTGAGAACGGTAGGATAGTCAATGGAGAACCAGTTAGAGAAAATGGGAGAGACAGAGAGTGCCACAGGTGTTGTGGAGGGGGGAAGAAAGGAGAGAGTAGCGGAGGGAGGGGGGGTAGATAGGATGTGGGGAAAAGCAGGAGGGAAGGGGAAACACAGGGTAGTCACTGGGCACTGCTAAAATAAAAAAGCAGCAAATGGTACAAACAGCTAACTTCAAGAAAGCAGCAATGTTACTAACAGCTAAATTCAAGATAGCAGCAATGTTACTAACAGCTAAATTCAACATAGCATCAATGTTACTAACAGCTAAATTCAAAACAGCAGCAATTGTTATTAACAGCTAAGTTCAAAATAGCAGCAAATGTTACTAAACGCAGTCCAGTCACAAGCCATAACCATGGGAAAAGGGTGAGAAGGAGTTAAGGTGGAAAACGTCAGGGGTGTAGAATGACGAGATAGGGGTGACTAACCGATGGTTGCAAAGGTGATAGTGTCAAGGTAGTTCAGGGTTCCAGGAATAAGTTAGAACATCCTCAAGGGACTTAAGAAGGGTCCTGGAAGACCTCACCCACCAAACCGGCAGCAGATATGGAGCAGACAAGGGCCTTAGGAAGTGGGCCTTTGGTGAGGGGTCCGGCTAAAGCCTGCCAGTCACCGATTGGACAGATGTCAGCAATGTTGGCCTATGGCTGAGCACTCAGGCAGGGCTCAGATCCTGAATGAAGGCTGTGGCCATCTTTGATTTTGTGTTATTGGAGAACCAACACAGAGTGCACCAAGGACCTCTGGGCCGCTAGATGTTATGGGCAAAAATAAGGAACTGAGTGCAATGCGCAATGAATGTAAAAGATAAAGGCACTCAGATTGTGCAAATACACATTTACTTTTTTTGTTTTTTTTTTAAACGAGAAAGAAAAAAAATGGATGCCTTAAATCTTCCGATGTTATTCCTACCTCTGTGCATTCAGATAGAAGGTAGCATCTCAACCTCCAGACGAGCGCATGTGTTGATAAGTAGCAGATGGTAGAAGCTCTGATGGAGTCTGGAGCACAGCCGGGTTAAAGGGGCCCAGGAAGTAGGGCTTTACTTGAATCAGCATGTGGCAACAAGACACTTCAAAATGGAGAGCCTACAGAAAATAAACACTCCACAATCCGGGGAATTCCAGATGGCTAACCTGCCCAGTCCGTACCAACCACAAACAAAGACATTTCCACATATCGGCACACAGGTTGTCAGTCCAGAAAATCTAGACATCCCTGGGTGGAAGGAAATGCATGATAATTGGTTGGCCGAGGACCAACCGCCTCATTTAAAGTGTTAAGAATACATGCTCATTAGTTATTACTTAGCTATTGGCCCAGCTAGAGCGCGGCCATTTGAAGATGACTAGAATCGCGATTTTGTTTTCTCTCTGTTCTCTTTAACATTGCCTCTTTGCCTCATGTAGAACTGCTTACACTGGAGAGCCAGACAGAAATGCCCGATTCCCTCCCGCATATATATTCTTGAAGACAGGGAGAAAGGCATTTAATCAGTACATGAATGCCAGTGAGTATCTTGAAAGAATAGCAATGTACGAAACTAGCATTTAAAGAGCTGAATTATGTTCTTCTTTGCGGCCCCCCTTCCTAAGCCCAGTGAGGCCCTGGAGAGCGGGCTGACCTCCAGAGCGAGAATCGAAATTTAGAGATTGGGAGACCTGGTATGCGCCAGTCTCCTACACACAGCTTGCCTATGAGAAACAGAAACGCTGTGTTCTCGCAAACAAAGAATGATGTCTGTAAAACTGGAGATTGCAACCTGTGACTAAATATGGTGGTCTAAGGTGTCATAGGTGTCTCACTGGTCAATCATCGCCTCTAATTCAAAGGGAAATGAGTTGGGGGTGGCATCAAATGTGTCATACCGTGTCATTGCTGATTATAAGGTGCTCCTTTTGTATATATGTAACTGATGTACGTCGCTTGCTTGCTTGCGTCCCCTGAGGTCTGTTTAGACACACAACGCGGGGCGTGAGACCACTTGGCCAATTGGGAATATTTTGTATTGCAATAAACCCTAGATTTTGGGAATGGAACCTCGTGTCTGGCGTATCTATTCATGTGTGGTGACTTTGCCTTGTTTCCACATTCGAGGGTCCCTCAGGGGCCCCTTCAAGATGGCGCCCGAACAGGGACCCTACTCCACTTGTTACATCCTGTACGTTGTGACATAAGGAAGGCGACAAGAACGGCGAGGACAGGAGCGATCGAGCCGGGATCCAGAGGTGTACGGGGCACCCCTGCGAAAGCGATGAGAGACTCCTTTGTAGATCTGCGCACCGCTGATCCCTGATCAACGCCCCTGGCCAGCGAACAAGGAGGCGAAGGTCCCGAAAACGAGGCAGAGCCGAGATACGCAGACACAACGTCATTGGTTGCATCAGTATATGGACGAATTGTGTCTTGAAGAAGACAAATTGATTGATCAGGTGAGTCGTGCCCCGATTCGTAAGTAATCCTGATATTGGTTGAGAGTTGAATTTGCAAAATCAAACACCCAGAGTAAGTTTGATTAGCCAAGGGTAAGGTTAAAACATGCCTGGGGTATTGTCTACCTTAGTGGGATTTTTCCACTGCGGTGAACAATCTTTGAAAACTGGCCAGAAAGCACCTCCGGGAGGAATGCCGGCTTATGAGATGTACATAAAGTATGGTATGGGAGCGATAATGTTGTGTGAGACTTGGTATAAGCAAACCAGAAAACAGGCAGACCTTCAGTGGCTGAGCCATGGGAGTTTTGAGATGGGACGTATAGATAACCTGGAAAAGGTGTTGATAAGTAAAAGAGCACACCCTGGGGCACTAGACATTCTTAGGGACTGGAGGAGGGAAGCTCAGATTTAGAAGTAGAGAGAAGCATGCGTGCAGGCATAAGTCAAAGATGGAGAAAGCTGAGGAGAAGGAGGAGGAGGAGTGGAGTAATAGCTTGCGAAAGGCAAGACGGCGCGATGAATTAAACATAGAAAAAATATATCCACAAAGAGAGCTACACACGTCAGACGAATTAATAAACAACATTTTGACTGAAACAAAGCAGGGTCCGAGGAGTGGAACCAAACAGAATACGTCAGTAGCTGTCGCTCAAACCCCTCCCGTTGCTCAGCCCCTCCCAATGCCAGCACAGCCACAGGCTGAATCAGACATTGCACTGTCCACTAGCCAGCCAGCCCCGAGTGTTTTGCAACTACCACAACCCCAACAGACATATCCCACTCTCACTGCCGCCTCTCCACCTTCCGATCAAAAAGGTGCCACTGTCCCGACCGCCCCTCTCATGAGTGGAATCGAGCAGAATGAATGTATGAGAGTAACTCGCAGCGCGATCAGCAAGGAGAGAAAGCGCGAGCTGCAAGAACAGGTGGAAATGTATATAGACGACAATGATGAGGCATCCACGCTAGCGTCGCTGTATGACTTCAGAAGGAACAATGAAATACAGGTATTGTTGGAAGGCATGGGGGAATATTTGTCAAGACAATGGAAAAGGTTAATTGGAAAGTTACCACCGCAACGACTGTTGGATTTAAATGCATTAGCCCATTGTAGAGGAAGGAATGAGGAGATAGAAGAGCATGTGAAGCGACTGTTTGAGATAAAGAATGAACTGGATGAGGAATATTCTGAAGTGTTGGCCACACCGGGGAATAGGAGAAAGAATATTGAGAGGGGTAGACAGCAGCGATTCTCGTCGCCAGCAGCGCAAACTAGTGCGGAGCTGAAGGCGTGCATGAGGGAGGCACAAAAATGGATTTCAGATCCCAATATTCCCATAATGGAAATACATGGATTATTTGATGAATACACTTTAGCAATGAAGAGGAGAGTGTTACAAACAATGGTAGAATATTTGACAGCTAAAGATAGAAACGAGAAAAAGGTGAGCCCCCCTGAAGTATTGGCGGTGTATAAGAGAGCGATGGAACGGGGGACAGGAGAAACAGCCTTATCCCTCGACCTGGGAATATTGTTACATAAGAGGGAAGGGGGAGGATTAGTGAGTGAGGCCTTCCACGTGAGAGAAGTGCCCCCTACTTTTGTACCGAAGGTAGAGACTCCCGCAGTAGGCGAAACGCCAGCTGTGGTAAACCCAGCGCATTACGCAGCTCAATTTGTGCATGTTCCCTTCTCTAGACAGGAAGTGAATAATATAAAACAGACAATCCCTGACATACGAAAAAATCCATTGGGTTTTTATAAAGAAGTAGAGTCTTTATTGAAATCAGCGGTGCTCACAATGAGTGATATAGACTTAATATTCCCCGTGATTTTGCCAGCAGAGATATGTAAACAAATAAGAAAGGTGGATGATGAGACGGCCTATGGCACCACGTGGGCGAATTTAATACTGGAGGATAGAAATAAAGCGGTGGGTGCAGAGCCAGGGGCGAATATGTTAGCACTACCGGCACGAATAATACATAAGTTAAAAGAATTGGTTCCAGAGAAAAGAATTCAATGGGACAAGATGACAGTGTTGCTGCAAGGAAAAGATGAGGTGGCCACAGATTATTTTAACAGATTTGAAGACTTCTTTACAGATTTTAGTGGACAGGATGTGAGTACGGAAGCAGGGAAAAGGTTATTTGTGGATAAATATGTGAGGGGATTAATACTTCCAATTCAAAATTTGATAATGACATCAGAAATTGCATGGCAAGCAAAAACGCTAGGAGAAGTATTACACATGGCTCAATATTATGAAAACAGGGTAAATACTGAAAAGGAAAGAGAAGCAAAGGATAGAGCAAACTTGAAAACGCAAGTATTACTTCAGCAGGTAGCAGGACACAACAGGGGAAGGTGAAATACACAGAACAGGGGAAATTTGAATACATATAGAGGGCCTTTGGGATTAAACCAATGTGCATATTGCAGGGAGGAAGGACACTGGCGGGCACAATGCCCACACTTACAAAATAGAGGCGGTTATGGTCAGAGAAGGCATCATAGAGGCACAGGGGAACAAATGGTCATAACAGAAATAATATGCAGCAGCATCAGAATGATCAAGGGAATGGAGCACAAAATCAAGGCCAGGCTCAGAATCAAAATCAGAGTCAAAATCAGCAGGGTGCACAAATGGGAAATAGAGGGAGAGGGGGGAACATTTTTGACACACAGACAGGTGCATACTGTAACAAGAGTGGTGATTACACATCGGATGATGTATTGTTACCCCAATAAGACAGCCCAGGACAGGGGTCGGAACCAGTGTCTATTCCCGTGAATCAGAAAGGACCCTACGTAGAGATGAAGATCCGGAAAGAAGAGCATAGATTCCTCGTAGATACGGGGGCACAGAAGTGCTCGATAGATCATCACATGGTTCCAGGCATACCTCTGTCAGGGCGACAAAATATTTCAGTAGTAAATAAACCCCGAGTCTAAACCAGTAGCAGTGACAATAGGGCCTTTTACTGAACATTGTCCATTCCTTTTCACAGAACATTGTGGAGAAAATCTTTTAGGATTAAACTTACTGAAAAAACTGAGTGCAGTTATTCATTGTACACCAGATGGGGTATTTTTGATGATTTCGCCCCAGAATATGCCGACTTCTGAATTTATGACGGAACCTTTAACAGGGGAATTGAGTACGGTGCCAACTTGCATTTGGGCCGTGAATGACAATGATGTGGGATGTTTGAAAATAGAGCCAGTAAAAATTACATTGAAAGAAGGAATAACGCTACCATGTATTCCGCAGTATAAAATTTCAGCTGAAGAGAAAAAGGATTGAAAAGTATTGTGATTGATTTGGTAAAATTGGGAGTGATTGAAGAGATTACAGGCAGTGTGTGTAACAGCCCCATTCTTCCAGTGTATAAGAAAGGGGGTAATGAGGTACCGTACCATTTTATTATTGATCTTCGTGCACTGAACAAAGTGGTAGATCCCAATTCCCGTTAGTACCAGACGTCACAACGATCGTGACAATGATCCCTGTATCAGCAGAATATTTTAGTGTTGTAGACTTAAAAAAACACCTTTTTCAGCATTCCAGTACACAAAGAAAGCAGGTATTTATTCGCTTTCACTCTAGGAGGACGATCATTCACATTTACACGCGTGCCACAAGGTTATGCTGAAAGTCCGAGCATATACAGTAGAGCATTGAAGGAACAGCTGGACATGTTAGAATTACCAGCGGATTGTGTATTGTTACAATACATTGCTGATTTATTAATCGCCGCTGACACAGAAGAGATATGTAAAAAAGGTACTATTTTACTATTAACCCATTTAGTTGAGCATGGCCATAAAGCAAGCCTAAAGAACTTCCAGTACTGTCAGAAAGAAGTATCTTATTTGGGTTACTTACTATCAAAGGAAAGGAGAAGATTAACGCCAGAAAGATTAAAGAGCATTTCTGGTATGCCTATTCCAACAACACAGAAAGGTGTGAGAGCTATAATAGGCATGGCTTCATATTGTCGCCAGTGGATTATGAATTCCGCTTCGATTGTGAAACCAATGGTGGAACAAACAAAGAAGGATGCTGTGGTGCCTTTGAAGAGGAATGAAGAATGTCAGAAAGCATGTAATTCGATAAAAACCATGTTGAGTTCTGCTCCAGTTTTGGGCACACCGAATTATGAAAAGGTTTTTAGGCTATTTGTGCATGAGAACGATGGATGCGCGTTGTCTGTCTTAACACAGGAACAAGGTGGAAGAAATAGGCCGTGCGGCTATTTTTCTTCTGCGCTGGACCCTGTAGCGCGTGCACTACCACAATGTTTTCGAGCTGTCGCGGCGGCTGCTGCGTCGGTGAAACAAACAGAAGGGATGGTATTGGGACACACCTTAATTTTGATGGTGCCACATGCCATAGATGTTCTACTCAATAGAACGCAGACGCAACACCTCACCTCTGCTAGATTGACTAGATATGAAATCATATTGTTCGCGCCCCACATCCAAATTAAGAGGTGTAGCGCTTTGAATCCAGCAGAATTAATGCCAATGCCCGAAGGGAAAATTGGTGGGACTGAATTGCCTCCCCATGATTGTTTAATGGTTGCTGAGGAAGAAACAAAAGGGAGAATTGATTTGAGTGATACACCCCTAAAAGAACCAGAAGGGGAACTGTTTTGTGACGGTTCCTGTTTTAAATTACCTGACGGCACATCAACTGCCGCATACGCTGTCACCACATTAAAAAGCGTTGTGGAGAGTAATAGAATTCCTTACAACTCCGCCCAAGCAGCAGAGATAATTGCCTTAACAAGAGCTTGTGAAATTTCAGAGAACTTGAGTGTAAATATTTATACTGATAGCCAGTACGCCTTTGGGGTAGTCCATAACTTTGGCCGATTATGGGCCGAGAGAGGGTTCTTAACATTGCATGGGGCTAGAATACAACATGGGCCTTTGATTGTGCGATTACTGTCTGCACTTACGTGTCCAAAACACGTGGCAATAATGAAATGCGAGGCACATAAAAAGGTGACATGTAACGTGGGTAAAGGAAACGCATTTGCAGACAGAATTACGAAACAGACTGCCACCGATCTGAATACAAAAATGTTGACAGTACTATCGGAGGAAGTGCCCTGTATGATAGAGAATGGAATTGTGATGGTTAAAGAAATGCAGGCGGAAGCTACCGCCGACGAAATACAGTGATGGGCCAAGGGCTCTGCAGAATTGGATTTGGAGGGATGTTGGGTGGACAAGAAAAGCGTGAATTGGATGTTGCCAAATGCGTATGTAAACGCAATGGTTACAATGGCTCACAGTCCCACACACATCTGTGCGAAGAAAATAGTCCAACATTTAGCCACAGTCTGGGAAAATCCCCTTATAAAAAAGAATGCAGAGAGGTTGGTCCAAAACTGCATTACGTGCTTACAGCACAATGTGGGAAAAGGAACAGTGACTCCAACGGGAAGTTTCGGACCTCCCTCTATGCCATTCGAAGTGATTCACTTTGACTTTATAGAAATGGAAAGGTGCCAAAATCTGAGGTACGTTCTAGTGATCATATGTGCATTTAGCAAATGGGTGGAAGCGTATCCTTTGAAAGATTGCACAGCCATGAGCACAGCGAAAGTAATGCTAAAAGCGTATTTCTCTCGCTTTGGTCTGCCCCGTGTCATATGGTCGGACAATGGTCCGCACTTTGTGGCTGCAGTGATATTACAGATTTGTGCAGGATTACAGATCGATAAGAGAACCCACAGTTCGAGACATCCGAGTTCGGCTGGTCTTATTGAACGCCATAACGGAATTCTAAAGTCCAAGATCAGTAAGATCTGTGCGGGCAGCAAATTGAGTTGGGTAGATGCATTGCCAATAGCGTTACTATGCATGCGAACGTCAGGGCAGGCCAGAACTGGGCTCTCCCCTTATGAGATCATAATGGGGAGACCGGCAAATGTATGGTGCGCACCTCAGCCGAGGAAAATGAATGAGGTTGAATACCCTGTACTCAGCATTTATTGTAATTTGTTAGTAAAAAAAACTATGTTTGATTCATCAGCAGGTGCAGGAGGCATTAACGGTACGATATACTGGCCCAGGACATGCATTGGAGCCAGGAACCTGGGTGCTAATAAAGAACTTCAAATGGAAAACATCATTAGCACCCAGGTGGCGTGGGCCGTATCAAGTATTGTTAACCACGCAGACAGCACTACGCGTGGATGGACGGAAGGTGTGGATTCATGCTACGCACGCCAAGAAAGTGCCATCACCATTCGACACGTCAACTGATCGAGACAAAGACAAGAAAGAGACAGCAATGGTTCCGGAAACGAAAAATGCCATTGCCAGTCCTCCGCCACGAAAGCTGCCTAATCCTGAAACAAAGCCTGATGAGGTTGCCATAAAAGTGTAAGGGCAAAGAGCGCTCCAACGTTGTCCAGCAGACTCTGCATCTCTGCTGGTCGACACCAAACGCATACATCTGTGGCGCCCACCATCTACTGTTGTGTCACAGCCTGCATTGTCGCCCGGGCACCCATCATCATCTGCCACTGTGCCCCAGGCTGACTTGGAGCTTGAAACCGGAAGTGCATCCGCACCGTTCATTGATCACACGGTACCAGGAGCAAATCGGTACAACCTGCGGAGCAGAAACAAGGAGTGATCACATTTTCATCTCTTTGTTGCCTCTGTTTCCTATTTTCGGATGAAGTGGGAACTGGAGGCCTAGAGGAGGGTGGCGTAAGAGTTGTGCAAGTTAGACAGCTCACGAAACGCAACTCCTCCGTGTTAAGTCCATGTGTCAGGAACCCGAGCGAACAAGCGGGGCGCACGTGGCAAAAAGGTCGCTGCTCTGAAACTCTAGAGCAATGTGCAAATGCACGGAGGCCTTGCCGAAATGAATAAGCAACCAAGGCAGGTAGCAACTGACATAAAAGATTGTAAACATTAATTGAACTGTTTCAACATCCGGAGAAGCACAAGAACAAAAGATATTTGCGATGAATACAACGGAAGAAGGACGAGAGAAGAATGTCGGAATCAATGAATGCCCCCTCCTGCACCAAAGCTGACAGAGAATTGAACGTAGTAGATAGAAAGACGGCTATTGATTCCTGATTATGGGAAATGGAACAAAAGTGAAACATAATGTACGGATGAGGCTTTTGGCATACGGCCAAGAGGAGGGTTTGTCAGTCCAGAAAATCTAGACATCCCTGGGTGGAAGGAAATGCATGATAATTGGTTGGCCGAGGACCAACCGCCTCTTTTAAAGTGTTAAGAATACATGCTCATTAGTTATTACTTAGCTATTGGCCCAGCTAGAGTGTGGCCATTTAAGAAGACTAGAATCGCCATTTTGTTTTCTCTCTGTTCTCTTTAACGTTGCCTATTTGCCTCATGTAGAACTGGTTTGCTGTAGATATTATTTCGCTTCAATGGTCCAAGGCTACGAAAACATGTTGAAACTTTACACTGGAGAGCCAGACAGGAATGCCTGATTTCCTCCCTCATATATCCTTGAAGACAGGGAGCAAGGCATTTAATCAGTAAATGAATGCCAGCGAGTCTCTTGAAAGAATAGCAATGTACGAAACTAGCATTTAAAGAGTTGAATTATGTTCTTCTTTACGGCCCTCCTTCCTAAGCCCAGTGAGGCCCTGGAGAGCGGGCTCACCTCCAGAGCGAGAATCGAAACTTAGAGATTGGGAGACCTGGTATGCGCCAGTCTCCTACGCACAGCTTTCCTATGAGAAACAGAAATGCTGTGTTCTCGCAAACAAAGAATAATGTCTGTAAAACTGGAGATTGCAACCTGTTACTAAATATGGTGGTCTAAGGTGTCATATTTGTCACACTGGTCAATCATCGCCTCTAATTCAAAGGGAAATGAATTGGGGGCGGCATCAAATGTGTCATACCGTGTCATTGCTGATTGAAAGGTGCTCCTTTTGTATATATGTAACTGATGTACGTCGCTTGCTTGCTTGCGTCCCCTGAGGTCTGTTTAGACACGTTGCGGGGCATGAGACCACTTGGCCAATTGGGACTATTTTGTATTGTAATAAACCCTAGATTTTGGGAACGGAACCTCGTGTCTGGCGTATCTATTCGTGTGTGGTGACTTTGCCTTTTTTCCACATTCGAGGGCCCCTCAGGGGCCCCTTCGGGCCTGCATTCCTAAACACCACAGGTTTCTGCATCTCCCTTCCCGCTATCTGGCTAACACACACTGCCCTCCTTTCTTACTGAGCCATGCCCCAGAGAGGCCAAAATTATTGGCAGAAGTGCTCTATATCAGAACGCTTGCAGGATGACCCTGAGGTACAACTTGTCATATTAGAAGATAAACTGGTGACGGTGTGTGCACACAACATATGTTTTGTGTTTACGTCATTGTTACTTGGGCCCATTCATCGATGGATTGGGTATTCCTCCCTGGAAAGTACTGCGAGGTGGCAACGGGGCCTGGAAGTAATTCATGGAATACTTAAAGGTAATCTTCATTACTCCTAGACCACCTCTTTTATGTCCAAGTACTTACGACCCACTTGGCTTAACCTGAAATACCCCAATAGGAAGGATTGGTAACATAACTGGGGCATGCTGGAGTACTATGAGTATTATACACCTCAGGGAAGGGGTGGAACAAATCACAGAGGTTGGTACTTCATAAGAAAGCACTGTGACGAGGAAGCTGACCTAGAAGTAATGAAGCTTACTGGTAAGTCATCTGAGCATGATAGTCTGGACATGAATTCCATGACACGACAGGAGGCTTCATATTATGCAACAATCTTTAATACTGACACATATAGCAGCAAAGAAAAAACTTTTACAAAGAGAAAAGTTTAAATAACCAACCTCAAACACAGTTTGAATGCAATGCAAGGGGAGAACCACAGTCCAACATGGAGGGCAGGTCATGCCCTGTAGCCACCGAATGAGCTTAGACCCACCCCCATAAAAGTCCTCTACTCTGACAGCAACTCCTCTTTCTTTGCTGCTGACGCATACAGAGCTAAGTACTTTTTTCTTGTCACACTGTGTTTAGCAGTATTCATACTTATTCATACATATTTACGTTTATAATTATATATATTCATATTGTTAAGTTACGCAACCGCTGAATTTGTTTCCTTTCCCCTCAGTGGCTGCGTTTTTCTAGTTCGAGTGTTTATTACGCTATGGCCAGCGTTCTGTTGACAGAGACCTTTCTCTTTTGTTTTTTTCCCCATGCTGCAATAGTGTGGTAGGGAGGTTGCTCGTAGCATTTTCACAATTGTATGCCCAAAGGACTAGGTTGAGTTTTTGCCTCCCACCCGTTCTGCGACCGCCCCCTCTCATGTAACCGCTCACCGCAGCTCGCCTGTGGGGATTTGACAGGCCTGTCAGCGCTCTCCACACTGCGCGCCTGCTCAGCGTTAACCTCGCACTAGCAGCGCTTGGTGCGGATCTCTCTTGGGGATCATTCCCTCAGCCTCTTTCGGTTTGCGCTGTCTCCATGGAGCTGCGCTCGTAAGCAGAGTTATTTTTATAAAAATTGCTTGCCTGCTCGGTGAGTTTAGACGTGCCTTGACTGCTATATATTTATATATACTTTGCATATATTATACATATATTTTTTACATAAAGTGAAACAATTTTTCTTCAGAAAAGTGTGCCACATAGGAGTGTGGGAACAGGCAGTAACCCTTTTTTTCATTGTTAAAGACACGCCTGGTTTATCACTATCCTTCTTGGTTACAGGCTCAGCCTGGTATGCTGAATGATAATCATTAAATGTGAAGTGTTTCAATGCCTGATTGGCTTACTGAATAGCCCACTTTAGCTCATGTAGGGTAAAAGGTTTTGACGTGCACACTGCTTACATTTCTTTTGTTTATTTGCTTATTTTTTGGCTGTTCGCTAGCCTGCTGGTTTCCAGGTGCTCCCTGGCATTACGAATTACACATGATTTTGGTAGTTATGTTTACTTCTAGAGGAGGGTTCCCTGTGGAGAATATGGCTTCCCATGTTACACCTTCAAACACAAATGGGAGGTCTACTTCGGATTGTGGGATGGGGAGTTCAGATTCAGGTCAGTTTTCCCTAGCAGCCCTGGAGTTATCCAGGGCTGTCCAGGATTGTTTTGACTCTGCCCTGTTAAATTTCAACTCTTCGCTGACCTCCAACTTTGATATGCTATTTGCAAAAATGGCTGTTTTCCATCCCAAGCCTGTACAGGGTCCCTCTTTAGCCCCTGTGAAGTGTCCAAGGAAATTGAAGCATTTAGTAGGACAAATAAGTCCTGGGTTTAGATCTCCCTCCCCTGCTGGTTCCCCTGTTAGAGTTCAAAAACGTAATATAAGAGGGGATCTCTTTCAGCCGGCTACTTCGGCTCAGTCCATTAACAATCCTCTATCCTCTCCAGATACTTTAGAAGATTGTGATCCCCACCGAAGAGGTTTAGGAGGAGGGGTACCTCTATGGTTGTACCCCAAGAATCTAAACGGTTATTGTTAGATGGTAATGGGTGTCAATTTTTTGACCCGTCTCGCATCCAACGTCTGAGATTTGCGGTTTGGTGTCCTTGAGAGGCGGTTTCTGCTTTTATTCACCATTGGGTTCGAAGACCGCTTCCGGAAGTTGATAGGAACAAATTACGTTCCGAATGCCCAAGACCGGTTATTCCAGACATGGTAGCCTGTACCCCTGATATTGATCGTTCCATTTTATCCTTTTTCTCTCAGAAGTGTAAGGATTCTAGGAGAGGGATTGATAGGGTTCTTCGTAATTGTCAAGATAAGTTACTAGACATCTTAGGGCCTTTGGCTCTAATATTTGAGTTGGCGGAAGACGCTGCTCTTACCAATTCCCCAGTGGATGTCCAGGTACTCAGAGGTTGGGTGCAGAGGTCAATATGCCTGCTCGGCAACGTCAACGCTGGTCTTTCCATGGAAAGGCGCAAGTCCCTCCTCATGCGCATTGACTATACTCGGCTGCATATGGAAGCGAATGAAGCTGGCCCTAACGCTCTAGGTAACCTGTTTGGAGACAGGTTCTTTAAAGATCTCTCTGCTCTCGGGCTTGCTTTCACGGCCCTTGGTAGGGACCAATCCAATTTCAACAGTTCCTTCCAGGCCCTTTACTGTCCGCAGCGGTATGCTACTCGATTGACACTTCATCCTTCCTCTGCTAAAGGATCCCAAGTGCCTTTTTATCCCTGGCCAGATTTTCAGTAAGGTGAACGCACCGGCAAGGGGTGGGCAGAGAGGTGTCCGCTTCAGGTACTACCATACATGTATATAGGTAGGTTTGTGTGTATATATATGAATATACATATATTTTTAAAGGTTGTTTCAGATGTTTCGATTGAGATTGGTTTCACCCTGTCAATTTCCCTTTTTCTTACCCTCTTGTTCACCAAGATCCTGGTGTCCTTTGGAGTCTCCATATTCTCAGCACCAATTGGGCTGCTTCTAGGCAAATGGAAAGGTGGGGGGGGGATTTTTCATCCTGTCATAAGAGTCATGAGTCCTCAATTCGGGGTTACCAGGAGCTTCTTTCTCTCCAGCTTTCCGGAAAGGGGTTCCTCTTCAACAGTTTTCTGCCTCTATCCTGTTGGGTCTTTGGTCGCACTATAGTACTTCTCCGAGTTCCAAATCAGTGTCCACTGGTCTCTGTAAATGGGATGTGTTTTTAAGGATGGTTCCTTTTGGGGTGCAGAATTTCCAGTTTCTCCTTACTCTCCTGTTTTTCATTATAATCCTTCTATTAAGCACTAGATTTTCTAATATTTAAGTAACGGCCAGACTTTGCTAGATGTAGACTGGTAGGTTAAGTGGAATTTCGCCTCTTTTAGATGGTGGGAAGAGTGTCCCTTACATCTTTGGAGAGGGGAGGTGAGAGGCTTTGCCTCCTTTTTGGCCCATTTCTCCCTTTCATTACAGGGGGTTTGAGCGCCTTGAGGGTGGATGGAACGCTTTTCACCAGTAGGTGTCATTCTCTTTAGTGATGGTGTTGCCCCCTGGGCCAGGTTATAGCTTAGGTGGCGCCTAAGGCATATATCCACCTGGAATGGCTGGGATATAGTAAGAGGGCTTTGGCATAATGTTTTTGTAAATAATGTCCTCTAATGCAGTTCTATTGCTCTCCTCTCTTGGCATTTGCGAGTTAGGTCTGGCTTCCTGGGCGTCCTTTGTTTCTCCCTGAAATTGGGCTGGGCCCTTCTCCTTCGGTTTCCCTGGTTATCCGTGGTTGTCAGTTAAGTTCCTTTTGGTGAATCTTTTTGTGCACCTCAGGGGTAATTGGCCTTTTTTCTAGGAATTGGCAGGAGGTGTCCCGTGCACTCTTCCAATCTGCTCAGGATTTTATTTGATGGACCCGGCGGGTCTTCTTCGCGCCTTGTTCCTTTTGAGGTGTGCGTGGTCTTCTCTGGTATAGCTTGGAGCTTTCAAGTACTCTCGCAAGACTTTGTTTTGGTTAGCATGGATTGCTGGGCAGCCTCCGTTTAGTAGTCTGTTTATCACTATGCAGCTGCTACATGTGTTGGGGGTTTGGCTCGCCACTTAGACCATCCTTTTGTCTGCTCTTCCCGTGCAGGGTTGATTTTAGGAATCATTTCGCCTGGTCACATGCTAGTAATTAAGAGAGGAACTAATCCGAATTTTTAGTATGGTAGACCATTAGGTCCATCTGCAGTAAATATCCCCTTCACACTAGTTTAAGTTCTTAGGAGGCTTTTTATGTATTACGATTGTCCTCTGATCCCATGTAGTTAGTATATTTCCGGTCTCCAGAGAGTAGTTCAGGGTCGGTTAGCTCACCTTAGAGACTAAGGGACTAGAGCAACAAGGTTTTAATTGCCGGGTTCCCGCTTGGGTTACCTGGGTGGTCGGGAATTGTCTTTATTTTTCAACACTATATATTATATCCTACTATGATTTTTTTCAAAGTTGCCCATGTTTTTTCATCTTGTTTTCAAGCCAAAGAGAGATAGACTTTTAGGTCTTTGGCATAAAGGATTTCTCCCCATAAGGAGTATTTGTTCTTTGGCCTGGAACAAATAAATGTTTGTTTTTTCTTATTTCATATCCAGCATTGGAAAAATTACAGTAAATTATTTGGTCTTCAATGTTTTAAGAGGTCTTGAAATATAGTGGTGTTACAGTGTCAAGGAACCTTTCAGCTGCTTTCTTATGATTGACCCTTTAAGATATATAGATATCCTGCCTCTTGGCTTTATGGTTTGGAGGGTTTTATCTTCCTGGGAATTGATTTTACTCCTTCAGTGCTCTCTCAGTCAGGGGGAGGTCTTGGTTTTCCTTAATGCCCTTGGCGGGGGCTGGGGGGTGGGGTTCTGAACAAAGGTTTGAAAGCAGCTGACTGGTAAAGAAGTTTATGTTGAGTCATGTTATCATAAAAGTATTGGTCTGGTGGTAATTAAGGTAATGCAATGGCTTTGAACTTGCATAACGTGAGAGGGGGTTTAGATTCCATTAAGGACAGGAGGTGAGTATTATAGCACCCACCCACCCTTCTTTGTTTGTTCTTTCAGCTTCAGGTGATGAGATCTGATCAGAAGGTTTTTCATAGCATTTACAAACGGAGGAAAGGTTGTGATCCTCCGGCTCATTTGGATCCTCTTCTCAGCGCTACGCAGTCCGATGTTTGCAGTGAGTGTCTGATGCAAATCAGCTGCAGAAAGAGGAGTTGCTGTCAGAGTAAAGGACTTTTATGGGGATGGGTCTATGCTCTTTGGGTGGCTACAGGGCATGACCTGCCCTCCATGTTGGACTGGGGTTCTCCCCTTGCATTGCATTCAAACTGTGTTTGAGGTTGGTTATTTAAACTTTTGCCTTTGTAAACGTTTTTTCTTTGCTGCTATATGTGTCAGTAGTAAAGTTTGTTGCATAATACTCGCCTCCTGTCCTTAATGAAATCTAAACCCCTTCTCACTTTAGTGAGGGCGACTAACCATTGTGCATGATCAACATCTGTGGCACAGTAATGAGCACGCAGAGCCCGCTGTGCAATTGGTGATTTGTCCAGTTTGTGCACAGTTGCACATGCAAGTTTTTAACGGATGTCACAGATGAGACTAACACTCTGAAGCGTGTGCATCATGTCATTTTTTTTTTTTATTACTTGTGTGTAATCAACTTGTGATTTTTACAAGGACGAGTTAAACTAAGAGTTTCTTCGTAAAAAGTCAAAGTTTCTGTGTTCTACAACCTGTCCTCCCCTGTATTCCCTATTTTATCGAAGGCTATATTCAAAAGTTTTGCTGTTGTGATGCTCCATTTGGAGTTTTCCCCCATAGCAATCTGTTACCATACGTCTTCTTCTAGAACTGAAGAAAGCATCCCCAGAGGCGAAAGATAAGCCCTTCTTTCTTGGTCTAACATTTTGCAGTGCAGTAGTAGATGCTTCAGATTTTCCGGTTCCATTGTGTCGTTTTTGTAACTTTGCACTGGTTTTATAAAGCTGTCTTGGGAGCAGTTGCCGATTATTTGTAGGTTAGCACACGTTTACAGGCATAATGACTGAATGAACGATTTAATTTGATAGGGATTAAAAATTGCCGCCATACCTCTAAATGCAAACACGCATCTCTATAGAAAACCTCCAGTGCGGCTTTCTGCCTGCCTATAGTCTGCATTTCCCAGCAGCCACGGCAGCACATCCTTCTCGGGTGCATCAACCCCCTGTGCATTGAATCCGTCCCGTGACGCATTTACCAACCCTGGCCTGCTACGCTCAGTCTGCCAGAGCAACTCAGCGCCGAAGGGTGTTCGGTTACCTGGCGGCACTGCACTGCAGTGACCTGGCAGGCTCCGTCCAAGCTCGGCCGGGCACAGTCTCAACCACCTCAGTGCCATCCGATTCTTCATGCCTCACAAAGCAGTATCTGCAAACACACACACGCCTGCCGCCATTAGTCCTGGGCAAGAGTGCACGCACGTGAAGGCCAGGCTACCCTGTCTTCACCGGTGCCATAATTACAAATTAAAATGGCTGCTCGACGTAGGGGAGTTTTACAGGTTGGCTATAATGCAGCACAAAGAAAGCATGGCTACTTTTCTTTTAGCGTAGATAATACTTGGATGGTGAAGGAACAGGCTTCTCCTCGCATAGACCCCGGAAGGCATTTCCGCCTGTTAAATTCTCTCAAATCCGAGGAGTGCATTGGAGCAGAGAATGCACAGTTTTGCCCAAAGCACACAGAAAGCAGGCACGTGCGCATGCTGAGGTACGCAGAGGCAACCTGTTTCGGTTTAAACATGTTCATATTTAGTGGAAGCCATAACGTGTAGGCGCATCATTTTACATTGCATAAGTTTATGTTTATATGGGAAGCCATCAGTCTAGGTGGTGTTGTATGCTATCCTGCCTCCCATGGTAGATTGTGGGAGGCAGTGTTCGGCAATCTTCGGAGTCACGCCCACTTGATGGCTACAGCCATACATGTAGCCCGAAATGAAAAGCTAATGTTATAGCCCGCCTACAGCCCGCCCTCCAACATCTCTGTTCAGGGATTGGCCAGAGCTACCAGGTGGGCGTTGTTTCAGGGCCTTCACTCTGTCATGGGAAGCCGAATATCATACAGTATGGTATAATATACGGCTTCCCATGTTGTTTTTTTTTTTTAATACTGTGCAAAGTCTGGGAGCCTAGCATGCGCTCAGTTGTACATTTGCGCACATGTTATTATTTTAAATGGTATAATAATAAGAAAGGTTGTACTGTTACAGTAGATGGGGCACTTAAACATGTTTTATGGCATAATTAACCTTTCTATATTTTATTCCAACATCACACTACAGCCAAAATAAGAAAGGTTGTACTGTGACAGCAGATAGGGCGCACATGTTATTATTTTAAATGGTATAATAATAAGAAAGTTTGTACTGTTACAGTAGATGGGGCGCTTAAACATTTTTTATGGCATAATTAACCTTTCTTTATTTGATTCCAACATCAAAGCACGAGGAATCACTGCAGGAGTCTCTCTTAAGGATAAAGGGGGAGGTTGGGCTCAGTCACACAACTCTGTCATAATGCAGGGGGGTGCATGGTAGGGGCTCCCTTCAGCATGTGTTATTGGGAAGGGAAGTCAACAGTATTTTACGTAATTGGTGTTAAGCTCCCTGTTCACCCGTGGCTTGGTAAACTGTGCACATTATCACACACTGCTGCAAGTGACTGGTATGGGCTGCGCTATGTCATGGCTACAACACCACTGGGTTAATGAGGCTCAAGCCCCCTACCTAAAGTTTGGGCTGTTTGTATGGGGATGAAATGCAGACTGGTGAGAGTCTGTGCAATTCCTTTCCTTTTGTCCTCAGCAGCGCTGTTCTTCAGCGTGCATTCAGCCATCACACACTACAATGGGGCATTTCCAACCGAAAGATCCCCTTCCCCTTACAGCTACAACTATCAATTCTGTGTCTGCTTCCAAGACAGATCTATCTGATTACTGTGCCCCAATTACTATGACCCCCAAAATGTTGACTTTTTTATTTCAACCCCATTTTCACCTCATATATATGCTGGGAGAGACACGATCAGCCCCCCTACATGTATTATGGTAATTTGCATCCCGTCTCCCTGGGGTTAACTCACAATGACACAAGTCGTCATCCTGTTTAACGTTTAATCTGGTCCCTACCAATGTATCGGCACCACCTACCTCCTCCCTTGACACCCCCATACCTTTTCATTGTTGGGGTGCATGATATCATGGCCTGAACGCAACTATGGTAATTCACAAAACCTGTAACACACATCCTGTTTTATGTTTACTCTGGTCCCAAATGATGTAGAGGCACCACCTAGCCCTTCCCTGGATACCTCCATACCCTTTGATTGTGGGGGTGCAAGATATCATGGCCTGAATGCACTTATGGTCATTTTGCATCCCCTGCCTCCCTGGGGTTAGCTCACACTAACAAAAGTGGTCATCCTGTTTTATGTTTAATCTGGTCCCAAACGAAGTAGAGGCACCATCTAACATCGCCCTGGACACCCCCATACCTTTTGATTGTGGGGGGTGCAAGATATCATGGCCTGAATGCACCTATGGTAGGTTGCATCCCCTACCTCCCTGGGGTTAACTCACACTGACGCAAGTGGTCATCCTGTTTTATGTTTAATCTGGTCCCAACCAATGTAGAGGTGTCCCCTAACCCCTCCTGGAACACCCCCATACCTTTCGATTGTGGGGGGTGCAAGATATCCTGGCCTGAATGCACCTATGGTAGGTTGCATCCCCTACCTCCCTGGGGTTAACTCACACTGACGCAAGTGGTCATCCTTTTTTATGTTTAATCTGGTCCCAACCAATGTAGATGTACCATCTAACCCCTCCCTGGAGACCACCATGCCTTTTGATTGTGGGGGGTGCGAGATATCATGGCCTGAATGCACCTATGGTAATTTGCATCCCCTATTTCTCTTGGGGCTATTCACACTAGCGCAAGTGGTCATCCTGTTTTATGTTTAATCTGGTCCCAACAAATGTAGAGGCACCATCTACCCCCTCCCGGAACACCCCCATAACTTTTGATTGTGGGGGGTGCAAGATATCATGGCCTGAATGCACCTATGGTAATTTGCATCCCCTATTTCTCTTGGGGTAATTCACACTAGCGCACGTGGTCATCCTGTTTTATGTTTACTCTGGTCCTAACCAATATAGAGGCATCCCCCTAGCCCCTCCCGGAACACCCCCATACCTTTTGATTGTGGGGGGTGCAAGATATCATGGCCTGAATGCACCTATGGTAATTTGCATCCCCTATTTCTCTTGGGGCTATTCACACTAGTGCAATGGTCATCCTGGTTTATGTTTACTCTGGTCCTAACCAATCTAGAGGCATCCTCTAACCCCTCCCGGAACACCCCCATACCTTTCGATTGTGGGGGGTGCAAGATATCATGGCCTGAATACACCTATGGTAGTTCGCATCCCCTACCTCCCTGGGGTTAACTCACACTAGTGCACGTGGTCATCCTGCTGTATGTTTAATCTGGTCCTAACCAATATAGAGGCGTCCCCTAGCCCCTCCCTGGAGACCCCTATGCCTTTTGATTGTGGGGGGTGCAAGATATCATGGCCTGAATGCACCTATGGTAATTTGCATCCCCTATTTCTCTTGGGGCTATTGACACTAGCGCAAGTGGTCATCCTGGTTTATGTTTACTCTGGTCCTAACCAATGTAGAGGTGTCCCCTAACCCCTCCCGGAACACCCCCATACCTTTCGATTGTGGGGGGTGCAAGATATCATGGCCTGAATGCACCTATGGTAGGTTGCATCCCCTACCTCCCTGGGGTTAACTCACACTGACGCAAGTGGTCATCCTGTTTTATGTTTAATCTGGTCCCAACCAATGTAGATGCACCATCTAACCCCTCCCTGGAGACCACCATGCCTTTTGATTGTGGGGGGTGCAAGATATCATGGCCTGAATGCACCTATGGTAATTTGCATCCCCTATTTCTCTTGGGGCTATTCACACTAGTGCAAGTGGTCATCCTGTTTTATGTTTAATCTGGTCCCAATCAATGTAGATGCACCATCTAACCCCTCCCTGGACACCCCCATACCTTTTGATTGTGGGGGGTGCAAGATGTCATGGCCTGAATGCACCTATGGTAGTTCGCATCCCCTACCTCCCTGGGGTTAACTCACACTAGCGCACGTGGTCATCCGGCTGTATGTTTAATCTGGTCCCAATCAATGTAGAGTCATCACCTAGCCCCTCCCTGGACACCCCCATACCTTTTGATTGTGGGGGGTGCAAGATGTCATGGCCTGAATGCACCTATGGTAGTTTGCATCCCCTACCTCCCTGGGGTTAACTCACACTAGCGCACGTGGTCATCCTGTTTTATGTTTAATCTGGTTCCAATCAATGTAGATGCACAGTCTAACCCCTCCCTGGAGTCCCCATGCCTTTTGATTGTGGGGGGTGCAAGATATCATGGCCTGAATGCACATGTGGTAATTTGCATCCCCTATTTCTCTTGGGGCTATTCACACTAGTGCAAATGGTCATCCTGTTTTATGTTTACTCTGGTCCCAATCAATGTAGATGCACCATCTAACCCCTCCCTGGACACCCCCATACCTTTTGATTGTGGGGGGTGCAAGATGTCATGGCCTGAACACACCTATGGTAGTTCGCATCCCCTACCTCCCTGGGGTAAACTCACACTAGCGCATTTGGTCATCCTGTTTTATATTTACTCTGGTCCTAACCAATGTAGAGGCGTCCCATTGCCCCTCACGGAACACCCCCATACCTTTTGATTGTGGGGGTGCAAGATGTCATGGCCTGAACACACCTATGGTAGTTCGCATCCCCTACCTCCCTGGGGTAAACTCACACTAGCGCATTTGGTCATCCTGTTTTATGTTTAATCTGGTCCCAATCAATGTAGATGCACCATCTAACCCTTCCCTGGAGACCCCCATGCCTTTTGATTGTGGGGGGTGCAAGATATCATGGCCTGAATGCACCTATGGTAATTTGCACCCCCTATTTCTCTTGGGGCTATTCACACTAGTGCAAGTGGTCATCCTGTTTTATGTTTATTCTGGTCCCAATCAATGTAGAGGCACCATCTAACCCCTTCCTGGAGACCCCCATGCCTTTTGATTGTGGGGGTGCAAGATATCATGGCCTGAACACACCTATGGTAATTCGCATCCCCTACCTCCCTGGGGTTAACTCACACTAGCGCACGTGGTCATCCTGCTGTATGATTAATCTGGTCCTAACCAATATAGAGGCGTCTCCTAGCCCCTCCCTGGAGACCCCTATGCCTTTTGATTGTGGGGGGTGCAAGATATCATGGCCTGAATGCACCTATGGTAATTTGCATCCCCTATTTCTCTTGGGGCTATTGACACTAGCGCAAGTGGTCATCCTGGTTTATGTTTAATCTGGTCCCAACCAATGTAGAGGCACCATCTACCGCCTCCCGGAACACCCCCATACCTTTCGATTGTGGGGGGTGCAAGATATCATGGCCTGAATGCACCTATGGTAGGTTGCATCCCCTACCTCCCTGGTGTTAACTCACACTGACGCAAGTGGTCATCCTGTTTTATGTTTAATCTGGTCCCAACCAATGTAGATGCACCATCTAACCCCTCCCTGGAGACCACCATGCCTTTTGATTGTGGGGGGTGCAAGATATCATGGCCTGAATGCACCTATGGTAATTTGCATCCCCTATTTCTCTTGGGGCTATTCACACTAGCGCAAGTGGTCATCCTGTTTTATGTTTAATCTGGTCCCAACAAATGTAGAGGCACCATCTACCCCCTCCCGGAACACCCCAATACCTTTTGATTGTGGGGGGTGCAAGATATCATGGCCTGAATGCACCTATGGTAATTTGCATCCCCTATTTCTCTTGGGGCTATTCACACTAGTGCAAGTGGTCATCCTGTTTTATGTTTAATCTGGTCCCAATCAATGTAGAGGCACCATCTAACCCCTCCCTGGACACCCCCATACCTTTTGATTGTCGGGGGTGCAAGATGTCATGGCCTGAATGCACCTATGGTAGTTTGCATCCCCTACCTCACTGGGGTTAACTCACACTAGCGCACGTGGTCATCCGGCTGTATGTTTAATCTGGTCCCAATCAATGTAGAGACATCACCTAGCCCCTCCCTGGACACCCCCATACCTTTTGATTGTGGGGGGTGCAAGATGTCATGGCCTGAATGCACCTATGGTAGTTTGCATCCCCTACCTCCCTGGGGTTAACTCACACTAGCGCACGTGGTCATCCTGTTTTATGTTTAATCTGGTTCCAATCAATGTAGATGCACAGTCTAACCCCTCCCTGGACACCCCCGTACCTTTTGATTGTGGGGGGTGCAATATATCATGGCCTGAATGCACCTGTGGTAATTTGCATCCCCTATTTCTCTTGGGGCTATTCACACTAGTGCAAATGGTCATCCTGTTTTATGTTTACTCTGGTCCCAATCAATGTAGATGCACCATCCAACCCCTCCCTGGAGACCCCCATGCCTTTTGATTGGTGGGGGGTGCAAGATATCATGGCCTGAACACAACTATGGTAATTCGCATTCCCTACCTCCCTGGGGTTAACTCACAGTAGCACACGTGGTCATCCTGCTGTATGTTTAATCTGGTCCCAATCAATGTAGAGGCATCACCTAGCCCCTCCCTGGACACCCCCATACCTTTTGATTGTGGGGGTGCAAGATGTCATGGCCTGAACACACCTATGGTAGTTCGCATCCCCTACCTCCCTGGGGTAAACCCACACTAGCGCATTTGGTCATCCTGTTTTATGTTTAATCTGGTCCCAATCAATGTAGATGCACCATCTAACCCTTCCCTGGAGACCCCCATGCCTTTTGATTGTGGGGGGTGCAAGATATCATGGCCTGAATGCACCTATGGTAATTTGCACCCCCTATTTCTCTTGGGGCTATTCACACTAGTGCAAGTGGTCATCCTGTTTTATGTTTATTCTGGTCCCAATCAATGTAGAGGCACCATCTAACCCCTTCCTGGAGACCCCCATGCCTTTTGATTGTGGGGGTGCAAGATATCATGGCCTGAACACACCTATGGTAATTCGCATCCCCTACCTCCCTGGGGTTAACTCACACTAGCGCACGTGGTCATCCTGCTGTATGATTAATCTGGTTCTAACCAATATAGAGGCGTCTCCTAGCCCCTCCCTGGAGACCCCTATGCCTTTTGATTGTGGGGGGTGCAAGATATCATGGCCTGAATGCACCTATGGTAATTTGCATCCCCTATTTCTCTTGGGGCTATTGACACTAGCGCAAGTGGTCATCCTGGTTTATGTTTAATCTGGTCCCAACCAATGTAGAGGCACCATCTACCGCCTCCCGGAACACCCCCATACCTTTCGATTGTGGGGGGTGCAAGATATCATGGCCTGAATGCACCTATGGTAGGTTGCATCCCCTACCTCCCTGGGGTTAACTCACACTGACGCAAGTGGTCATCCTGTTTTATGTTTAATCTGGTCCCAACCAATGTAGATGCACCATCTAACCCCTCCCTGGAGACCACCATGCCTTTTGATTGTGGGGGGTGCAAGATATCATGGCCTGAATGCACCTATGGTAATTTGCATCCCCTATTTCTCTTGGGGCTATTCAAACTAGCGCAAGTGGTCATCCTGTTTTATGTTTAATCTGGTCCCAACAAATGTAGAGGCACCATCTACCCCCTCCCGGAACACCCCAATACCTTTTGATTGTGGGGGGTGCAAGATATCATGGCCTGAATGCACCTATGGTAGGTTGCATCCCCTACCT
Organism: Ambystoma mexicanum; assembly: GCF_040938575.1. NCBI lineage: Eukaryota > Metazoa > Chordata > Amphibia > Caudata > Ambystomatidae > Ambystoma > Ambystoma mexicanum. The sequence continues at coordinate 157,534,225 of NC_090935.1, read as the reverse complement.
CCCTGGGGTTAACTCACACTGACGCAAGTGGTCATCCGGCTGTATGTTTAATCTGGTCCCAATCAATGTAGAGTCATCACCTAGCCCCTCCCTGGACACCCCCATACCTTTTGATTGTGGGGGGTGCAAGATATCATGGCCTGAATGCACATGTGGTAATTTGCATCCCCTATTTCTCTTGGGGCTATTCACACTAGTGCAAATGGTCATCCTGTTTTATGTTTACTCTGGTCCCAATCAATGTAGATGCACCATCTAAGCCCTCCCTGGACACCCCCATACCTTTTGATTGTGGGGGGTGCAAGATGTCATGGCCTGAACACACCTATGGTAGTTCTCATCCCCTACCTCCCTGGGGTAAACTCACACTAGCGCATTTGGTCATCCTGTTTTATATTTACTCTGGTCCTAACCAATGTAGAGGCGTCCCATTGCCCCTCCCGGAACACCCCCATACCTTTTGATTGTGGGGGGTGCAAGATGTCATGGCCTGAACACACCTATGGTAATTCGCATCCCCTATTTCTCTTGTAGTATTTCACACTAGCGCAAGTGGTCATCCTGTTTTATGTTTACTCTGGTCCTAACCAATGTAGAGGCGTCCCATTGCCCCTCCCGGAACACCCCCATACCTTTTGATTGTGGGGGGTGCAATATATCATGGCCTGAACACACCTATGGTAATTCGCATCCCCTACCTCCCTGGGGTAAACTCACACTGACACAAGTGGTCATCCTGTTTTATGTTTAATCTGTTCCCAATCAATGTAGATGCACAATCTAACCCCTCCCTGGACGCCCGGATACCTTTTGATAGTGGGGGTGCAAGATATCATGGCCCAAACACACCTATTGCAAATTTAATTCTATCCGCCGCTCCCCACAGGAAACCCTGTGATCTTCCGGCTAATGGCGGACGATGCCGGATCGTCTGAAACACTGGAGACAAACTAGTTTGGATCTTTTTCAACCATCCGCACCGCTACCACATGAGCATATGGCTCTTTAGTAACGTGCATGCAATGGATGGGGTTGCAGAATAATTCTGAGTCCAAATAATGGAACCAACTCAGGAAGATGGCAAAGGTACTGTTTTATTAACAATTATCCAAAACAGGGCGGTTACAACGGACATCAACGGACGTTCGCTCAGGCTCTTGACGATTTTCTCAAAAAAACATCCTTATATGCAAAGAATACGTCAGACGTGATGTCATACTGCATGGGAAATAATAGGAAATCTATCAAAGGCTGTGATAGGCTTAAGGGGAACAAGTAAGTATACATTGCATAGGGACTAGGATTGGGATTTGCTGCCCACTGTCAGGTGGAAAACTTATGCCTACCTCTTAAAACTTGTAAAGTACACAGTTTATCATTGGTCTTCAAACTATAAGGCCCTCTACAATTGGTTGGCACGCTCGTGCCATGTCTGTAACATTCGATTCACTTATCAGCACGTAAACTCAAACCCAGGTGCCAGGAGGTGGACTGGACATTACCTCCCCACCCAATTAGCCCAGCATCTCTCATCAACCATGGCTTCTGCCATGAAGATTGTTTTAGAAATTGGCCTTGCAAAGTATCCTTGTCTGTGGGAATATATGGGAGTGCAGGCTCTCACTATCGTTGTTCTAGGACTCCAAGCTGAACCCTATTTCCATCCTAGGCTCACATGACAGGAGACCATGAATTGGCCCATTTTGCAGCAGCTAACATGACCTCTGACCCTTTCAGTACAACTCACACAAAGGGAACTGATGTATGTGTTATAATTGTGTTACAATGCAATAATACTATTATGTCCGTGGCACTAAATCATAGATATGTACTGTGAATCATTTAAAATTCCAATCCAAAGCATATGTGATTGTGCACTTCTAACAGGCAGGGGACCTGGGTAATTGGCGTGCAGGCCAATGGTGGTATGTGGGTGGGAGCATATCTATTCTCTGTCTTTGCATCAGGTGGTGTGGGTTTTCTTGACTGTGTTTGTGCTTCTTTTTTGTCACTTTGGTTGGGTGTGTTCTGGTACATGTAGTGATTTTCGTATTGGTGTACGGAATGGATGTTGTTACGCATGCACTGGATCATTTTCTTCAATTGAGACACACATGTCAAGCCCTTGCACTCACGCATGCTATTACTGTGTTGCACCTTGATTTCCCCCTCTACACTTGCACGTTCAATGCACTCACTAGCAATAGTAGGTTTGTCTACCCTTACTTTTTTTTATCATTACTTGTTGCACTATTGTAGCAATTATTGATCCTTGCTCTAATTCATGGTCTACCTTCCCCTTTACCCACCCTGTCTGCCCTCTGTGCGCTTTCAGGGTGTTTTGCTAATTGCATGAGCGCAGAATATTTGAACAACAAATAAAGGAATGCATACACTGCGCACAGCCACTGCTGATCGGTGTTATACCTGCCCATAATTCAACAGTGCACATGCCCTTGTAGTTACATTCACCCAGCATCCAGTTACACAGTCCACTGTGACGTGCCATGTACCCAGGCAGCGTGGAGTTGCGCAGCACCGTGGAGTCATGGGTTGAACCAGGACATCTGGCACAGCAGTGGGTGATAAGGTGGCGGGCATCACACACCATCTGCATGTTCAGTGAGTGATAGTTTTCTGTTCCAGTAGACTGCCTCCACAGCATGCCTGGCCACCAGCTCCACATGTATTCCGTCCAATACACCTATGATATAATATGGGATTTATAACGCGCCTATACACAAGTGTTTCAAGGCGCGATTAGGTAAGGGAGGGGAAACAAAGGGAAAACAAAGACAATGGTCTTACTAGGCCAGGTGACATTGAGATCGCGTAAGTGCAGGGGAGGGGGGAAAGGGAAAAGTGCGGGGGAGGAGGTGGCTGTGCAATACATAGGATCCACAGTAAAAAATAAATTAAATTTAAAAAAAAGGTAAAAGTGCAGCCAGCTTGTGGCAAGTGCAGTGGTAAGTGCAGACATCAAGTGTCAAGAGCTTGTAGGGGACTGTAGGGATACAGAAACAGCCACCCAAGTGCAGCTGTTGCCTGGGAGGCAGTGCAGGTGTGCAACTGGCGGGGGAGGGTACCTGGGCCCGAGATCAGAGGGTAGCCAGGTGACCAATGCAGTTTCAGTCAGGAGTTCAGCAGGGGAAAGGGGGAGAAAAGAATCAAAGAGGAAGATCTTGAGGTCCTTCCGGAACTGGAGCTCGTTCTCCTCAAGTTTCAGGGAGGCTGTTCCAGAGGGAGGCCCCAGCAGAAGAAAGAGATTTACCACAAACTCGTTGCTTGGAGAAGCGACTGACCCTGAGGGAGTTCGAGGCGGGTGAGCGAGGAGCTCGACAAGGAAGATATTTAGGAAGAGAGAGTTGAAGGTATTGAGGCCCCAAGCCTCAGAATGCCTTGTGGACAATGCAGAGGGTTTTCAACTTAATCCTCGCAGCCACTGGGAGCCATTGCAGAGATTTCAGTCCTGGAGAGATACGATCCCTGGGCTTGAGGCCAAAGACAAGCCTTGCAGTCCTGTTCTGGATGAGTTGCAGAGGGCGCAGAGTAAAAGCAGGCAGATTAAGAAAGAGGCAGTAGTGCAGCCTAGAGAGAACCAGAGCTCTAGAGACAGTGAACTTCTGGAAGAAGGAGAGGAAAGGAAGAATACCTCTGAGGAGGTGCAGCTGGTAGTGTGACTTCTTAGAGATGTCAGAGATGTCAGGAGAGGAGGAGAGTGGGGAGTCGAAGATGACCCCGAGGTTTTTAGCCTCACAGGTGGGAGCAGAAAGAGGTCCAAGAGAGGCTGGCCAGAGAGCGACAGTAAAGGAGGGAGCAGGTGTGCCGATGAGGAGAATCTCCGTCTTACTGGCATTAAGGCAGATGTCGTTGGCGACGCACCACACCTGGATAGCGGACAGACAGTCAGAGATGAGAAAGGGAGAAGAGGTGGCAGAAGGGAGCCTGAAATGAGTGTCATCCACATAGCACTGAAAGTTCGGGCAGAGAGCAGCAATGCGGTGGGCAAGAAGTGCCAGGTATTAATTGAACAGCCAGGGAGAGAGGTTAGACCCCTGGGGAACACCACAGGTAGAGATAGAGGAGAGCAAGGATCCTAGTTAGACCTGGGAGTGTCGATCGGAGAGGAGAGAGGTCAGCCAAGCCAGGGCCTGATCAGTGATCACGGAGACAGCTGAGCAGGATGGCATGGTTGACTATGTCAAAGGCAGAAGAGAGATCCAGTCATGCCTGCAAGGGCATGGAAGGCAATTTTAGTGGCATTGACCTGGTCAGCAGTCCTGAGTAGGATGATGTGGTCTCCAACCTGAAACAGGACACGCGAAAAACAGGGTTGCAATATTCCATGCAGTTCACCCACAGTGTGTTGGTATGTGCCCGTGGCTATGAAGTGTAGCACAGACACTAACTTCAGCAAGTGGGGGGTATGGCTGTACGGGTATGTTTATGTTCCTGTTCTTTTTGTTGTTCCTCTTCTTCCAGGAAAGGTTTAAGTGCCTTGCCTTTTTTCCTTCATAACTCTTTTTCCTTAATCCCTTCTACCTCATTTTTGACCTTGGAATAGTTGTTTAATGTGGTGAGAATTTCTGTGTTGATTTCTTTCTAAAATGTGAAACTGGTTTAGTCACTGTATGGATTAGCAACGTTGGGTGGCATGGTTGATGTTTGGAGAGGTTTTTTTCTTTTGATCTTTGCTGTCTTTAAAGGTGGGTAAGAGCCAAAGGTGAAATTCTCTATTTCTGTAGCAGACCGTGAACCAATAATAAGATTTTATCCAAAATAAAAAAAAGATGCGTATTGGTACAAATTTACAACCATTTGCTTCTTAAATATCCATTGTGAAACATGTTTAAAAGTTATTGAGGGGGGTGTGGCTTAGGAGGCCCACACACGGATGCCTCCTTAACAGTCTCCGGACATCGCCGGGCCTTCAGTGTTAATGGCGCCGTCATAAGTGTCGCCAGAGCCTAGAAATCCTCACTCTGGCTAGGTGAAGCCTCGAGGCATGCAGGGACCGAGTTTCGGCACCCGCAGCCCTCGCTGGACAGGGTTGGGAATCCTGGAATCAGCGGAGCGGGGACCACACCAACTCCAACATGGCGCCTGCAACCCTTGCTCGCCATAAACTGAGCAGCTGACCCTCTTCTCCAGGGTAGAGATGCGTGGGTCTGGGACTGTAACTTGCACTAAGCTGTCTGACCCAAGCTTTTCCTTTGGGGTACCTGTTGTTTTTTCTCTGCATCTTTCTCCTCTCTTCCTTTGGGAGCTGCCTTGAATTACATGCTTTCTGCCCAGCTGGTGAGTGCTCTGGCAGTTGGAGGCTTCCCGTGAGGACTTGCCAGATGCCTGACTCATTGCTTGATGCATACGGAGCATCTCCTTGAGGGCTTTGGTTGGTCCTAGGTGTGTGGTGCCTGGGTGTGCGGTGACTCTTACTACATGGGTGATAGTGGTATCTGTTGGAGTCCCTGTGCATGGATTACATGCTGCCTTATCTCTCTTCACGAGCATTGTAGTTAAGACCCCTCAGTCCCTGTGCACAGATCACATACTGCCTGATCTTTCTTTATTGGAGCTTGGGCTACCTGCGGTCCCTGGATTTGTTACCTGGAGGCTGTGATGGCAAAGAGGGGAAATACCCCTACAGATGGTGATATTGCATGCTTGGTACATGCCTGTGAAGGACCTAAGAAGATTGACAACGCTGTCCTGCTGGTGCAGTGTCCCCAGGAGAGGGGAGAGGACATGGCTCTACCAGCTACCAAACCGGATCTGGCTAACCTGCTGAGGGAACTGAAGCGGGCACTCCAAAACAGTGTTGCCGAGCTCTCCTCTAAAGTTGTGACAATTGACAAACGCGTGACGGAGGCAGAACAGTGTATTAGGGACATTGAGGACTCTTTCTGAGCAAACCTTGGAGTCTTGCGATGCTTACCAATGCCTTCCGAGGTGTGAGGCCCTGGAACACAAGCAGGAGGACATCGACAATCATTCACGACGTAACAATGTCAGGCTACGCAGCATACCTAGATCTGTAAGTGACTCAGATTTGCTGAATTAGGTCTGCACCTTCTTCCGGTCTCCTCTCTGACTGTCTGAGGATGCCAAGGTGGAACTGAACCATACCCATAGTCTTTGAGGGTCTCTCTCGGATGGATCAAGCCAGCCACCTGATGTTCTCAGTAGTGTCAATTTCCTCACGTTTAAGCAGTGCATCATGGAAGCAGCACGTGCAGACCAGCCTTCACTTTTCGGGGTGCCGACCTTCAGATATCCCAGGATCTGGCGACTTTCACAATCCAGAGGCGCAGGATGCTTTGTCCACTTACTGTGTGGCTCAGGGAGAATGGTATTCATTTCAGATGGGGCTTCTCCACTGCTCTGTTCTTCACTATGGAGGGGAAACATTGGTCAATAACATCACATCGGGATGCTTAGGATTTACTGTCATCATGGCCATCTGGCCCTCATGAGGTTGGGTCCCTAAGCCACAGAGGCGATTGTGGTCAAGAGCTGGTAAGGCACGAAACCCTGGGGGCCACTCGGGAGTAAAATGAAGGTGATTGGCCCCACGCAGGTGAAGTAGTTCTGGATGCTTTTTTTTTTACTTATCTCTATAGGTTCTGGTTGAAATTGAAATTGATATTTTATTTCTATCGCGCTCATACACAAGTGTTTCAGAGCGTGACAAGGCAAGGGAAGGGGAACAGAGGAGAAACAAAAACAACGATCTTACTAGGCCCAGTGACTTTGAGAACGAGTAAGTGCATGGTAGAGGGGGAGAGGGAGAAGTGCATGGAAGGGGGATCAAAAGGAGAGTGCGGAGCAAGGAGGAAAGAAAACAAATAATAATAAATAAATTAATAAATAAAAAGGAAACAAACAGAGGGAGTGCAGCCAGCAAGTGGCAGTGCTGGGTTTAAGGCAGCAGGCTGGGTAGGTCTGATAAGTGCAGGAAGAACAAAACAAAGGGGTAGGGGCTGTATGGGTACAGATACAGACCCCAGTGCAAGGGGTGGCTCGGAGGCAGTGCATGCGGGTGGCAAGAGGAGCAGGTACCTGGGCCCGGAGGAAAGAGGGTGGCCAGGTGCATGGTGCCGAGGGAATGTAGAATCAGCAGGGGACAGGGGGGGCAAAGGCAGAAGCAAAGAGGAAGGTCTTGAGGTGCTTCCGGAACCGGAGATGGTTCTCCACAGGTTTCCTCAAGATGGTTCTCCTCACTTTAACTGTTTGGACGATCTAGACTCTGTGAGCGGATGGACTTGGCGATGGCATGAATATTCTCTCTATTGATTTGTAACTGTGTTTTGGTCTGGCGACAGCAGGCAATAGCCCCGGTCTGTGATAATAGCTCCTTTTCTGAACCGTTTTTATTTTTATACGAGTCTTTCTTGTTGGTGGGTGTGGGATGGGCCTTTTTGGAAGGGTTCTCGTAAATGTTGAGGTAAAATTGGATGCGGGATGGTAAGAGTCATGATCAGTTCGCTACTTGTAGAGTGTGACACCTGCTTAGTTTAAGCTTATCTCTTATTTCCACTTATCACTGAGGTCGTGTTAGCGGACTCCCCGTTGGGCCAGAGTTAAAGAACTTGCTCTTAATGTGCACGGATTGAACTCCCCCTTAAATCTGTGTTGCAGAGATTGAGGGACCAGGAATGTTCCATAGCCTTGTTACAGGAGACGCACCTGTGTCACACTGATTTTCGTAGATTGCGCAATAGACACTTTGCTAAACAATATCTTGCCTATTTCAGTACTAATAAAGGTGGAACAGGGATCTTTGTTGAGTTGGGAGAGAAGAATGACCCGGGGGGGGGTCATTTTATAGGGGGTCAAGGGCTTGTTAGGCGGTCATCTGTTTACTGTCATATCTCTTTATTCCGCCAGTGAGAAGCAGGGTGGATTCCTGGTGGACTTTCTGTCGGAAAGGACTGCTTTTGCAGATGGACAAGTGATCTTGGTGGTGGGGGTAGGGGGATTATAATGTAGTACCTGACCCCATGATTAATCACACCCACCCTCTGCTACAGACTTTAAACTGGCCCAGTCTTTAATTAAAGTTCTGAGGGAAATGAATCTGGTTTACTTGTGGAGGCTACAACAACACTTGACAACACACATTTTACACGCATATAGGACTTTCTCAAGGATCAATCTCTGGCTCATATCTTCCTTTCTCCAGCATGGGTTCTGGCATGGATTCACATGCTCGTGAATATTCCCTGTTGTCAGTCCGGGAATCCTCGGTAAAAGAATAAACTGTTTGACTTGCACTTACAAACTGTCTTTCTTCTATACACCAAACACTGAGCTCTGGGTCATACTGTCCCCAGCCAATGACTGCCCTCTCCCTAAGCCCCTCCACTGGCAGCCATCTTCACATTTTTACCACACGTTCAAGTGTTGGGAGTCCTCGTGTTGTGCTCAGAGAGCTTTTCTACGTTTTTGCGCTTTTTCGATAAAAAGTTTCTATCGTTGTCAAATAGAGCCTGTGTGTTCTTTCGTTCCTTTGACCGGCAAGCAGGGATCTGTTTGTCGGCGTCTTTCAACGCCCCTTAAGGGCAAGAATTTCATGAAAGAGTTTCATGGAAGATTCCAGAACGCCATTGGGCCTACATCGCACTTCGGACCATGTCGGAGGAGAAGAATGAGGGAGGCTCCCTCTTCAAGCTCTGCTCCAGCTGCGGATTGAGGAACTTGTTTGTGGAGGACAAACACTCTCAGTGCCTCTACTGTCTCCATCCGGACCACAGCGAAGCATATTGTGAAATCTGCCTTGGGTTCTCCAAGCGAACCATCAAGGACAGTCACAGTAGGTTGGTGGCATGGCTTAACGCCAAGGCCTCTACCCTGTGCGGCAAGCAGGGGCATGCCTTACCCAGGACCGGCCGGTCCAAAGAGCTGGCTCCTAAGTCCTTTGAGGGTGCTCGATCCGCGGGGGCCCAAGACAAGGCCAAGTACCGCAAGTTTGTTTCCATCTGGGTTTCCGCACAAGTGGGTACCACGATACGCAGCGCACGTTCATCTTCGCCATCTGCCTCCATCGCTAGTCATAGCTCCAGCTCCTCCTCAAAGAGGAAATCGGTTAACCCAGGGAAGCTCTGGGAAAAGCCGGAGAAGACCAAGGCGCATGGAAAGGTGTCCAACCTGCCCCTGAAGGCCCAGGTGGTCCAGACTAAGTCATCCTTGAGGATTGAGCTGGTGGCGACCGCCCTTTCGAAGGCAAAAGGGGCTGACCTGGTCCAGCGAGTGGGAAAAGATCTCCACCGACCGATTGGTGCTGGACGCTCCCACCCACGGACACTCTCTAGAGTTCCAGCAGAAGTGTCCGCTGATACCACTGGTGGCCCGGCAGGAGCAGCAAATCCCTCCGCTCCTGCGGGAAGTACGGGCCATATTAAAAAAGGGGGCTATAGAGCTGGTTCCGATGTGACTGCGGGCTCCGCAGTCTACTGCAGATACTTCTTGTTGAAGAAGACTGGGGGCTGGAGGCCCATTCTAGACTTGCGGCGCCTTAACAAATACCTCAAGTCCCAAAAGTTCATGATGGTCATGTTGCAGCACGTGCTTGGCCAACTGGAGGAAGAGGACTTCTTGTCGTCGCTGGATCTGGAGGATGCATACTTCCACATCCCCATTCACGAGAAGCATCGGAAGGTCCTGTGCTTCGTAGTACAGGGAAGGCACTACCAGTTCAAGGCCCTTCCCTTCAGACTGAATTCGGCACCCAGGGTGTTCACAAAAGTGCATGGCACCAGTGGCGGCCCATCTGCGCCTACAAGGGATACATGTGTACACGTACCTTGATGACTGACTCATCCGCGCCAAGTCCAGGGAAGTAGCAGTTCAACACACAGAGAGGACCGTCCAGCTGCTGACAGATCTGGGGTTCTCCGTCAACTATCCAAATACCTGCTTGATACTATCGCAGAACGTGCTATTTCTGGGGGCCAGGCTCAACTTGGTCTCCTGCCTGACCGCCCCCTTGGAAGAGAGGATAGTGGCCATGCTGGGCAAGGTGCAATGGCTGTTGACACTGAAGACTGCCACGGTGCGGACCATCAAGTCAGATGGGGCATGCTTCTATTCAGTGTTCTCCAAATAAAACTATAAAAATTCTCTTTGGTTATCGACCTCCTGGCCCAGCACAGGCTTTCCTGGAGAAATTAGAATTCTTTCTGGCAGACACGGGGAATAAGCATGACAAGCTGTTATGTTTGGGGGACTTCAATATATGGGCTGAGGAGGTGACATCTGGGGATGGGAGAGAATTAAAGGAGACCCTGGAAGCCCATGCTTTGGAACTTTTAGCATCATCCCCCTCACATTGCCAGGACCATTGTCTTGATGTCCTGCTATATCGAGGGAAGATAATTTGTTATGTTGAGACAATCGCAATATCATGGACAGACCACTATGCCATAGTATTTGAACTGAGAATGCATAAGAAAACTCTGGAAGTGCACACGGAAAATTGGATGGGGGAGTTCCACAAGCTGAAAGATTTATTGAAAATCTCAGGGGAAACTCTGAAACATGCTTTGGCACAGATTGAAGAGGCTCTTCCATGTGAGGAGTTCTTCAATAAAGGCATGTAAATCATGGCTATGCTATTTAATGTACAGGCCCCTCTCCAACAAAACAAAGCCATGTAACCCCTGGTTTTCGCCAGATTTGGCCAAGAAAAGGGTACAGGTGAGATCTTTCGAGAAAAAAATGGAGAAGACATCGTACAGAGAGCATTTTAGAACAGGTCAAGAGCGCCTGAAGAGAATATGGAAAAGCCATTTTTGATGCCAAAGCTAAATTTATAACAGGGAAAATTGACAAAGTCATGAACAGGCCACAGGAATTGTACGCTGCTATTTCCCAGTTAGCAAATCCTGGGTGTGCGTCAGCAGCACCTGAATCATCACAAGCACAGGCGGCTGCTTTTAATAATTACTTTATAAATAAAATAGAGCTAATACAAGGAAAGATTATGGAAATTAAACCATTACATCCCCAAGAGGATCTGGAAGTAACAGAGGAGATTAGCCCAGAATGCATATCTCATGATGAAGACACTGGGGCGGATCAGAAGCTATTTATGTTTACGAAAGTATCTGAGGAAAGGGTCTGCACCTTGCTCTCCGCGTTGAAGGCTACTAATGATGTACTCTTCGTTATTCTATCTTCAGTAGCTAAACTAATAGCTCCAGATATTACCCCATTTATCACAAAATTTGTTAACAAATCTCTTACATCAGGGGTAGTACCGATGATTCTGAAGAAATCTGTGGTCACGCCACTGCTAAAAAAAAACAAATTTAGACCCTAAGAATTTCCAGAATTACAGGCCAATGGCAGGATTGTCATGGCCATCGAAAATTCTGGAAAACATTGTGACAGCTCAGCTGCAGGAACATCTGGATCAGGAGAATCTGCAATCCACTGCAATCCGGCTTCCGACCAGGTTTTGGGATGGAGATGGCGTTTCTGACGGTCTGGGACTATCTATTGGAGACAGCGGATCAGGGGGGGCGTGTCCCTGTTGGTCATGTTGGACCTGTCCTCCGTCTTTGATACGGTTGTCCATGGGACCCTGCTGAAACGTCTGAGAGAAGTGGGTGGAGTAGGGAAACAAGCTCTTCAATGGTTAGAATCTTTTCTCTCTAGAAGAGAACAAAGAGTAGGATTTGGAGATTTCTTGTTAGATTCAGGATTACAAAGCTGTGGAGTCCTGCAGGGATCGTCCCTTGTCACAGGTTTCCCCCTTTCTCACCTGCTTTCGCTGCTTGATGGAATCCAGAGGAGTTTTCTTCCGTATGGATCGGGTCTTGTACAAGCCTGCTCTGCCGTCTTCGGCTTCCAGTGTTCGTTCAGCTTTAACGTCCGGGAAAAAATGAGGAAACTCCAGGAAGACCAGGAAAGGAGAAGTGCACTCGGAGGCGGGTGCACGGAATACGGGAAGAAGGCTAAATAGGAGGAGGGAGGATAGAAGGGAAAGCGGAGGGTCTAGGAATCAGGAAACTACAGAATTCCGCAAGGCGAACTTCAGAGCACACGTCTAGCCACAGCAACAGTAGCGTTGAGACGCGCGGGCCGCGGCGGCATGGCCATTTTATAGAACATGCTGCCTCGGACGTGAAGACTGGTAGGCAGCGTTCTGTGTGTACGGCCATGTTGGAAGTAGTACAGAGTGTAAGCCCCGACGCGTCAAGGACCAGGAGGTCCAGAAGGGGCATGTCTGATGGTTCATGACATCCCTCTCCCCACTGCTTTTTAATTTATATGTTAAACTACTCATGGACATTCTGAGGAAGCACGGCATACAGTTTCACTCATACGCAGGTGTTCTTGAGGATACAGAATCTAGAGGAGAAGTACGAAATAGTTGACCGGTGCCTACAAGAAATACAGGCTTGGATGTGTGCGATCCAGCTACTGCTGAATGTCAGCAAAACAGAAAAGACTCTATTCGCTTCAAAGCACAATCTGCAGAGGGAGCATTTACACTCCCTATGTTTCCTGGGGACACAGCTGAATTTCTCCAAGAAAATAAAAAATGTAGGCTGTGTCTGGGAGGATAACATGGGAAGTGGAGCTCAAGTTAGTGCGAAGGTACAAGCAGCTTTCCACTCACTACGCCTACTGAAACATATCCTACCATTCATTGCGAATGAGGACAGAGCGGTAGTCATTGGCACTCTGGTCAACTCGAGCTTAGACTATGGAAATGTATTGCTGTCGGGTATACCAGCCTATCAGTTGCGAAGACTGCAGGTGGCCCAAAATGCAGCGGTTAGGCTGGCGTATAGGTAAAAAATCAGCTCCAACCTCTAACTTAAGAAGAGCCCTACATTGGCTGGCAGTAAAGGAGATAATTGAGTTTAAGGTACTCTGCTTGGTTTATAGGTGTGTTAACAAGACAGGAACAAGATATCTATCAGATAAAATCAGGAGACATGTTCTTACCTGACAACTGCGCTCAGCAGATCAAAATCTGCTTCATATACACCACACCAGGTATATGAGCAAAGGGGACCGCAGATTCGGCGTCTACGGTCCAAGAGCATGGAATAAACTACCCAGAGAAAACTGTGAGATTAAAACCTTTCCGGCATTCCAGAAGGCCGTGAAGACCTATCTGTTTTGTTAGAACTCCCCTAGACCTTAACTGGTGTATTTCAATCTCATATGATTAAGTGGATTAAGACATGGGCCTCATTACGAGTATGGAGGTAGCCATGCCGCTTTTAGCGGCATGGCTACCGCCATACCGGGTACCGGATCCGGGTTCCTGGAATGGGGAAATACCGGGCCATTCCGGCCTTGGAGGGCCCGGTATTCCCCCATTCCAGGAACCCGGACCCGGTACATCCCCATTCCCATTTGAGCCCCCATAGGGCTCAATGGGAATAGGGAGTATGCTAACCACGGGCCCGTTAATGACGGGCCTGTTGTAAGCATCCTGGTCTGCTAGCGGGTCACACTAAGGACGCCTGGTTTTACCAGACGTCCTTAGAGGGACTCACGAGCAGACCTCGTAATGAGGCGGTAGAGGGTTAACGGCGCCGGCAGCTCCACCAGCGCCGTTAACCTGATCCGGCTCTGCAGGTTGCAGATAGGACCCCTTCAGGAATTCCTGGACGCTTGGTGGATCCAGGTGTCTGGAAGCTTTGCAGACAAGATTGTTCTCGACGAGGAGTTCCGTCGAGCGATAAGGTGGTGGGGCGTGCGCTCCAGCATTGCCGGGGGCACGGATTTCCAGATCCCCCCATACCAAGAGACAGTCACCACAGACGCGTCCCTGGAGGGCTGGGGAGCCCACACCGGACGTCTCCACGCCAGAGGCCTGTGGCTACCATTGGAGAGGGCTCTCCACATCAATGTCCTGGAGCTGCGGGCAGTGTTCTGGGTCCTCTAGTCGTTCCTTCTGTCACTCAAGGGCAAGGTGGTGAGGGTCTTCACGCACAATACCACCACGATGTTCTACATCAGGAAGCAAGGAGGTACTAGATACCCGGCGCTCTCCAGAGAGGCGCAGGACTTGTGGCACTGGGCCGTCAGCCAAGAGATGTTCCTCATTCCTTTTCACCTGGCTGGAGTCAAGAACACCTTTGCCGACTCCCTCAGCAGGGAGCTGCGCTCTTGCCACAAGTGGGAACTTCGACATGATCAAGTGAACAACCTCTTCCTTAAATGAGGCAGACCCCAGATCAATCTGTTTGCGACAGCGATGAATTCCAAATGACAGAGATTCGCCAGAAGGTTCCACCAGCCGAGGAGCATGGGGGACGCGTTTTCCTTTCTGTGGGAAGGCCTGTTCTGCCGGAATTCCCCTTCCCCGTTGCCTCTCCAGCTGCGAGTCATTAATCAACTCAAACGGTGGCGATGCAAGATGATCCTCATCGCCCCGGCGTGGCCGAGTCAGATTTGGTAACCGGATCTTCTCAGCCTGTCAGTGTTACCCCCAGTCAAGCTGCAGGTGGTTTGGATCTGCTCACCAGAGAAGGAAGCGCAATCCTACATCACGACACAGGATCGCTGAACCTGAAGGCTTGGCTCCTGCAACCTTAGGGTTTGGAGTGTACGAGCTGCCGGCAGACTGCAGGGAGGTCCTTACCAGGGCCAGAGCATTGTCGCCTCTTCATTGCTAAGGGCACAAGTGCAAACATTTTGCAACGTGGTGCCGGACGCAGAAGACCAACCCTCTGAATATCTTAGCTCCGCAGATTCTTCCGTACTTGTACTTGGTCAAGGCAGGGCAGACGCACGCCTCTATCAAGGTGCTTCTGGCGGCTATCTCCCGCTACACCAGGTCTCCAGGACGGTCTTCTCTTTGGTCCCACCTTCTAGTCAAGGAGTTCCTCAAATGACTGTTTCGATCATTACCACCGGAGAAGGCACCTACCCCGGCGTGTGAACTCAACATGGTGCTGACGAGGATCATGGGGGCTCCCTTCAAGCATATGCATCAGGCCCCTCTCAAGTTCCTTTCGTGGAAGACAGCTTTTCTCGTGGCCATCACCTCTGCCAGGAGGGTAGGTGAGGTCCAGGTCCTTTCCTGCGAACAACCTTAGCTGACTTTTCACAACACAACGATGGTGCTGCGGATGCACCCCTGCTTCATGCCAAAGGTTCTGTCGGAATTCCACCTCAACAAGCCTTTGGTGTTGCCTGTGTTTTTTCCAAAACCTTTGTCGCCGGCTAAAAGGACTTTGCACTGACTGGATGTGGCTTGTGCGCTGAAGTTCTATGTGGTACGCACAAAATGTTTCCGGAAGACATCTCAACCATTCATGAACTTTGGTCCTGTGAACCATAGGAAGGCCTTGTCCAAGGCTTCCATCTCCAGGTGTCTCTCCGGCTGCATCACACACTGTCACTGGTTGTCAAACCAACCGCTGCCCGGCCGTCCGAGACCCCATTCTTCCAGAGCGATCGCTGCGACGACGGCGTTCCTGTCTGGTGTGCCCCTGCTGGACATCTGCAGGGCTGCTACGTGGAGGTCCACGCACACCTTTACAAGATTCTACTGCGTCCACAGGGATTCCAGAGAGGAGTCCAGGGTTGGCCAAGCAGTGCTACGCAAACCTGTTCGCTTGAAGGTGAGCCTGTTCCGGAGGGAAGAGTATTTGCTTCTGTTGAGCCTTGCCACCTCCTGTGGTTGTGTAATGTTGTACTGCTATGTATTCTTTATTCATGAGCATGTGAATCCATGCCAGACCCCATGCTGGAGAAGGAACAAGTTGCTTACCTGCAACTATTGTTCTCCAGCATGGGTCTGGCATGGATTCACATGCAAACCCTCCCTCCTGTCCCTCTGTGGCTCTTCTTGGTCATACTGCCACTTTATGGGCTATTAAATCTGAAGATGGCTGCCAGAGGAGGGGCTTAGGGGGAAGGGCAGTCATTGGCTGGGGGCAGTATGACCCAGAGCTCAGTGATTGGTTTATCGGAGAAAGACAGTTTGTAAGTGAAAGTGAAACTGTTTTTTCTTTTTGATTCCCGGCCTGACGACGGGGAATATTCATGAGCATGTGAATCCATGCCAGACCCATTCTGGAGAACAATAGTTACAGGTAAGTAACTTGTTCCTTCTGATTCCGTTTGTATCAGAGGTACTCATTGCTACCCATGTACTCTCAGATCATACAGCAGTTGAGTGTACACTTTCAGTTGATACGTTGTCCCCCGTTAGCAGCCCCCATGGAAGCTGCACGACCCGGCCCTCTCAGATTTGGTGTTCAAAGGACCCCGTAACTAAAGCAATAACTTATTTCTTTAGGGAAAATAGCACTGCTACCGTTCCGACTGCCACGGTATGCGACCCTATGAAGGCAGTGATTAGATGGGAACTGATTGCTCACACAACTGCTTGCACTTATAGGAATAGAACCCTAAGGTAGGCACTTTAGGGGGAGATGCGCGCTTCAGAAATGCTTCATAAGCATTTCAATTCTGTCATGGCCAGGAAGGGCCTACGGGTAGCGCGAAATAAACTAGAAGCACACTTAGCAGGACATACGGCCAAATCGATTATTCGTGCTAAGCAATCTTATTATGCCATGGGTAATATGGTGAATACATTTCTGGTTCATAAATTGAAGGCCATACATACAACAAATACTACAGCAGTGCTGGTAGACTCAGACATAAATATTCAGTACAAGGAATCGGCGAAAAGGAAGGTTTCTGAATGATATTTACCCACAGAATCTGAAGCAGGCCCGCCCCCCCCCCCATCTCTGCGACTTACGCCAGACTACCAAATCGGGCTCTCGTCTACTGGTCAGGAGACCTTAGATACTCCTGTAACCACGGAAGAGGTGGCAATAGCAATAGTTTCTCTTAAACACAGGACCCCTAGTCCGGATGGTTTCTCAGCATCGTTTATATGATTTTTCAACCACAACTACTCAAACCTTTGACTAACTTATTCAACTTGTTCCCGGAATTTAGGGAGGGTTACTCCTTCGATGGAGTCAACTACAATTTTAATACTTAAGCTGGGGAATCCCACACAGGATTGTCACCCGTACAGGCCAATTTCTTTGAACCTGGATGCCAAGTTGTACTCTAAGGTGTTGGCCTCGAGGTTGGGGACGGTTCTACCCCAACTGATAAATCCGGATCAGGCTGGGTTTATTCCAAAGCAAAGCACACAAGACAACATCAGATGAGGCTTGGAAATCCTTGACCTAGCCAGGAGGGGATAGTCTTGCCTTGGGAGTACTCACACTGGATGCTACTAAAGCATTCGACAGAGTGCACTGGCCCTACCTTTGTGATGTTCTGCTTGCTTTCGGATTTGCCCCGTTGGCTAACTACCATTGACCTTTTACTCGAATAAGGGTTAATTGCCCCTGTCCCTATCGCTCATGGAACTAAGCAGGGTTGTCCACTGTCTCCTTTGATTTTTGCTCTTGTAATGGAGCCATTTGCGCAAAGGATCAGAGACAACTCGGAGATCACAGGGACTGAGGTAGCTTGAGTGCAACACAAAATGCCTCTTTATGCCGATGCTGTCCTGCTCATGTTAACTAATATACCAACCTCCCTTGAGGCTGTTATGTCTGAATTAAGATGATTTGAACTGGCTTCTCTGTCAATTACTAGAAATCCTTGCCATAAGTGTGCAATTGCCCAAGCAAGTCATTGCCGCTGCGAGATCCACCTGTCGATTCCGTGGGCATCTGACACTATTGAGTACCTGGGGGTGAGGATTCCTGTTTCCCCGCAGGATGTATATTGGGTCAACTTCCCAGGGTTGCTTAAGGATCTTGCCGAAGATCTTAAAAGTTGGAGTAAGCAGGAAATATCACTGATGGGACGAATCGCTGCAGTAAAAATGAATCTTTTACCCAGATTCTTGTATCTTTGTCAAGCCTTGCTAGTTAAGATACCCAATCTTGAAGTACGTATGCTGCAGCGTAGCGTCCTACAATTTATCTGGGTGGGCAAAAAGCCTAGAGTTCCAAAAGCTGAGGTTTTAAGCGATGCCCGGAGGGGAGCAATGGCGGCTCTGGGCCTCCTCAGGTATTATGTGGCTGCTCGGGTTACGCACATTTTGGCTTGGAGGTCCCCTCCCAGATGGGTAGCTCTTGAGAAAGCCAACTCCTCCTGCCGGTTATCTTTCTTACCCTTTATCGACAATATTAAACTCCCCGATCTGACACACACTTGAGCTCGACAAAAATCTTGCTGTATTACTGGCACGTGGCTTTTATGAAGAAGTGGGTGAATCGGGTTTCAGACCGTGCTCTCCAGTCTTTGGTAATGCAGAATTCTCCCCAGGATTCTTAGGGAATAGTTTTTCAAATTGGCATAATGGGGGTCTGCATAGCTTGCATCAGCTGTACCAGGAGGGCTCTCCTCTCTCGTGTCCGAATGTAAGGCTCAATTCTCACTAACCGAAGGCGAACGATTTAGATATGGTCATATTCGGCACTGGATTTCACAACTGTGAGGAGCCAGGTGACCTGCGAAGGTGAGAGTATTGGAATGTACCCAACAGTATGGCATAGATGGGGGTAGAATCTCATGCTTTTATAAACTTTTGGGAGGCAACTTACTAACCGTCAGATCCTCCTACATTGCCATTTGGAAAGCGGATGTGGGACCTCCTGTCGAGGATTTATGGGAAGAGATCTGGGCTAGAAACCACGCCTCCTCTAGATGTGTAACCAATAGAGAATGTATGCATAAACTTTGCTACAGATGGTACCGGCCTCTGCTAACTTTACATAAAATGAATGCTGCTTTGAATTCGGCTTGCTGGAGGGGGTGCGGCCTTGGGAAGCTACTTTCATATGTGGTGGTCCTGTCATGTGATCCACACTTTTTGGGTTGCTGTACTGTCTCACATTAAGGAGAGAACTGCAGTGGACTTACCCCTGGCTCCACTAGTTGGCCTATCGCGGTGCTCAGTGGAAGATGTGTACCCTAAATCGGGTTGCAGAGCACAATCGGCGACACACCAATTTTTAGCAACTAAAATATAAATAGCACGATCGTGGAAGGCTCTTATGGGGCCAGTATTGGCACAATGGTGGATGGAGGTATGGGACATCTTGGTCGACGAAAAAGTTACAGCATGTGTAAAACAATG
Source organism: Ambystoma mexicanum (assembly GCF_040938575.1). Classification (NCBI taxonomy): domain Eukaryota; kingdom Metazoa; phylum Chordata; class Amphibia; order Caudata; family Ambystomatidae; genus Ambystoma; species Ambystoma mexicanum. Next base: position 157,515,129 of record NC_090935.1, on the reverse strand, counting down.
CGCTGTCTTGGTATCTAGATTTCTGGCTCCCATTTGTTGACTATTACCAGAATTTTCCCTCCCTAACTTTTAAACCGTCTCTACTTTCAAACTATTCCTTGATGTGATGTCCTTGGTGTGGTACTTTTTTTTATTTTAACAAGGTTATGCATTTTCGCATTAGCACCTCGGTGGTGGGATGGCTTGTTGGACCCGGGAATGTTGTGCATTATGCATTCAGCCATATTTTACTGTCTATGTATGTCTCGCATCCTTGTTTGAATAAAAGGTTTGGGGAAAAAGTTATAGAATTTTGCTTTTATACTTAACAGATACTACATTGTTCTGATATTGTGAAATGTGTAGGCTTAATTGAGCTGCAACAAGAATGCTGTGTGACTTGACTAGTTTATATTTGTGTATGATTTTGTATTATCTGGGGAGATGGTTTGTATTTATGGCCTGTATTGTTTGTCTAATTGTGCATAGGAGACTTTTAAATATTCATGTTCGTGTGCAAGGTTTGTTGGAAACCAAAGCACAAATGGAAAAATAAATAAAAAAGAATGCTAATCCATGCACTGGGAGAAATTGTTAACCCTGAGGTGCAGGCCCGTTTCTTGGCCCGGGCAAGGCAGGCAGCTGCCCGGGGCGCAACCGCCAGGGGGGTTCGCAATTACCCCGCTACACTGGAACCTCTGGAGGGGATAAAATTCCCCAGTTTGTGGGGCGGCGCATTGCCGTGGGGAAAGTTCTGTGGGTCAGGTACTGGCGCTGCCCCTTCCGACTGTAATGTCACAAGTACTACGTAACATTACAGAAGTCAGAGGCTTCCTCCGACCACTTTAGCGCCACTTGGGGGGGGCATAAGCACAATAATTAAAACACTTCAGGTCCCCCTGCAGCTAAAACCAGCTCCTCCCATCACAATGCAGGCAGGAAACTGCTAATGGTGGGCCATTGGTCACTGAATGGTTTCGTGCTGACATTGTGTTGGGAGGGGAGGTAGTGTGGGGCGTGGGCGTGCACTGTAGGCAGCTTTGCCTCTCCCAAAATAAAGCGGCGCTATTTCTTTCATGCTGCTTCTTTGCCAAACTTTATAACAATTCCACTTTAAACCACTTCCATGGCACTGGTGATGAGTTACTTCATTATGCTGATAATAGTTTTGATCAGTGTTGCTGAGTAAATATTCTTTAAGCCATGACCCGGTTCATTTATTTATTTATGCAATGTTTGTCGGGTATATGGACACAGATTATTTATTTATGCAATGTTTGTCGGATACCTGTATCCGACAAACATTGCATAAATAAATAGGTACCCGACAAACATTGCATGAATAAATGAATAATCCGGTTCCATGTCTCCTTATAACAAGTCAACAGTCAGACTTTACTGTATCAAAGCATACACTTGATTCCCATTGAAAGAATTTTAAAGTGATTGTTTATTGTGTTCGGGTGTCTCCTTGTCATTGCCCTTTTGGCTTAGGTTGCCTCCAAACCCCCTTCAGCTTCTTGTGTTCTTTGATGGTTGCATATACTGCATCCTGTGCCATATTCATGTTCTCTTGGTGTGCCCAGTCCTCATTATCTGCAGCCTAAGTGGGACTAGAGCATACAATTGTCTTGGGCACCAATGAAAAAGTGGCCCACTGTTGCAAATGGCAATTCATTCCTTGTGTAAAGGACTGTTTGACTTTGGGTAGGAGTCCCTTAATAGTGTAGTTTGGGAGTGGGGTGGGGTGCGATGCAGTGGGGCTGGGGCGCGGGGTGCGGTGGGGCTGGGGTGCGGTGGGGCTGGGGCGTGGGGTGCGGTGGGGCTGGGGCGCGGGGTGCGGTGGGGATGGCGCATTGGGTGCGGTGGGGCTGGGGTGCGGGATGGGATGTGGGGGGGGTGTATTCCTAGTGTTTCGCTCTAAGCACCAAATGGATTAGAAACTGCCCTGCTGAAGTGCGTTATAATGGTTTTCAAACAGGCAACATAACTGTGGAAACCATGATGACCATTCTCCGTGATAAAGAGAGTGGAATTAACATGCAAGGAGGATTCATGACAAGTGGGAGTATGGCATCCATCCTGCCACAAGACTGCAGCCTACCTTGTGTTCACTTATTTACAGGCACGCCTGATGCAGACAGGTGTGAAACCATTGTTCGCTAAACACTCCTTTTGCTTGGTATAATATTTCTTTACATTAATGTTTTGGCTATAGAACAGTGATAAAACACACAAGTTATGAAATAGTTAAGTTGACATTCATCACACAATGTTGTCCATGCACGAAGCCCCCAAAACAGACCACCTTGAGTTAAGCATTTCCATAAAACATTCAGGTGCTTCGTTTCAGCAATATGGTGATTAGCCCTCTCTTAACATGGCATTCTTCCGTGTTAATGTGTCTACGTACATGGGGGAGTAAACAATGTTACGTTGGTGTCATGAAACAGAAAAGTCAAAATGTTTTTCATTTATGTGATTTTTATTATTTTTTGATCCCAGCAATTAAACCACTGTACAGGGCTTTTGTAATCCTCGGTGGCAGGGGCGTTGCTAGGGGGGGGGGCTAAGGGGGCTATAGCCCCTGTCTTTTGGTTGTAGCCCCGGATAGAATCGCAGGAGCTACAGCCAAAAGACTAGCTAGCCCCCAGTCCCAACAGTTCCGACATCAGCTTAGCCCCGGGTCTTTTCCAGACCTAGCAACTCCCCTGCTCGGTAGCCTTTCAAATACTGTGCTTTCGTTGTGTTGGTGCAGAAGGGTCCCTCCTTTGTTCCTGCTCAGTCCCGTGTGTGCCTCGAGCTCCTGTATTCCCACCACAGCCCCGCAGTGTAGAGCTCGGTTCTACTCCATGCGACTTAATTTCTTCAAACCCCCTCTTTCCCAGTCTCCCCTTCCTCTCTCCACGGCCGCTCAGTGTTGCCAGGTCAGAAGGAAAAAATAAGCTGAATGTTCCTTTAAAACAAGCCCAAAACAAGCTGACTCCCAACCAAATAAGCTGCAAAAACAAGCGCACCTCTAAAATAAGGTGGAAAGGTCTCAGAAGTTGAAAAATAACTATAACGCAAAGAATACATACAGAGAGCTCAAACATATGTTAACAAAAAGCATTTATTAAAATTGTTATTTTCTAACAATTGGTGTCTATTTTAATTTGTTGTATGTGTGCGACTTATAAAAGCAACATTATTGGCTTTTTGGATCCTTGGCTGCTCTGGTGCTTGATTCGTCGCTCAACTCTGGTCCTTGGCCCCATTGCAGGTACCTGCCAAGTAGCCCCATGTACTTCATGACACTGAGCCAGTCCAGGCATTTCCTATTAAATGCTAGGACTGGTATTTTATTTCTTCCCATTATAAGTATGGGCCTACAAGGACCAGTATGCAAAGGGAAAATCCAGGACTAGCTCATGGCGACAAGCGTGACATGGCCCCCCCACTGTCGTCCTTCTGGTATTGGGAAACCTGGTTGATTGCTGTCATCTGGTCCTTGGTTCATATAGTCCATCACCCCTCTGGTCATTGGCTCCCTCATGACTTACTCCTCTAGTAAATCACTAGCCCACCCATTGACTGTTCATTGCCATGCTAATCCCCAACCCCAGGGCTTTAAGTGGGCCGGGGCCTGCCGGGGCTGGGCCCCGGCAGGCTCTGAAATTTCGTTTTGAGGCGGGGCCCTGCCGGGGCCCAGTAATCTCCCCTGGCAGCCCCTGCCACTACACGAAAAGGCATTTTTTTCTACAGCCTGAAGCGCTCGCTCGTTTGCGAGAGCTTCAGGCTACAGAAAAAAATGCCTTTCAGCCATAATGGTGGCGCCGCACCTGCGAGGCATCCCTTTAATCAAGAGATTCCCGTCGGCCGGCGCCACCATTATGGAAAAAACGTGAGGCCGCTGAAAGCAGAGGCCTTGCTTTCTAAATACTGGAGCTGCCGCGCATTCGCGGGAGTTTCAGTATTTAGGAAAAAGGCCTCTGCTTCCAGTGGCCTCACGTTTTCAGCCTTAATGGTGGTGCTGCCCCTCCCCAGCTGGCGAGGGGCAGCACCACAATTAAGGCTGAATAGGCAGGCGCTGTCCCCTGCCAGGCAAGCCTACACAAAATAAATGCAGAGATCAGCACCCTCTCCCCACAGGGGAGGGGGTGCTAATCTATACGAAAGGCTGCCTGGCAGGGGTGGCAGTAGCCCATTGAGCCCGGGCTCGTTAAGGGGGCGTGGCCTAACGGGCCATCAAGACCCCCGCTGTTAGGCCACGCCCCCTCGATGAGCCCCGGCTCGATTTGTAGTGCCACTTAAGGCACTGCCCAACCCTGTTCTTGCCCCTCCCCACCCAAAACACCTTCTCATGGGAACTCTTTGTGCTCTCTTTAATCAAGCCTTAACATTAAACTTTGCACTCAATGCTGAATGAATTTGAGCTGTAAATGCTACTGGTGTAATAGAAATGTCTTAACCTGGTCTGCGTTCAGCCAATCAAGTTAAAAGCACTGAGTGTGTCCTTCAGTTAGTCATGTTAAAAGTTTTTGGCTTTTGCAAACTTATCAGGCATTTGCCAGGCACTGCCATTAGATGCCCTGGTACTTGCACCATTTTGCACCTGATGCCGTTCATACAACTAAAGATAGCAGTGCCTACCAAGGGCCTTTCCCATGCCTACACAAAACCCTAAACTATTGTCATTGTCTATGCTTGTTTCCATCATGACTAAACTACATGTTGCTGTAAATACCCCGTGTTTACCTCTTGGCTAGGTAATGCGTCTTCAAAGGGTCTCTCATATTGAAAGAGCCCATCAATGCAAAAGAAAGGAGTACTTGCAGGTTCACATCAGGAAGGCAATCAGCCCGAGCCTCACAGCGTGTGCATAACAGCTTAAGGCAAGACGGCATGTTCGCCTTTCATATTCATTTTTTTTTTTGTAAATTGGGCCAAGTCAGACAGACTGGCAAACAAGCGGAACAATAAGCACACAATTAAGGAAAAACGCGGACAAAAACCACGACAAGCAACCTGCTAATATTATAAGCGACTTTGGGCAAAAACAAGCCCAAAGTCACTTATAATATAATAAGCGGACATGGCAACACTGCGGCCACTAAAAAAGAATAAAATATGAGAACTGCTTAAATGATGGGCACGGGCACTCAAGGACAGAGGTGGAGCTACGCAGATCACTGGCCAATCCCAGGAACAGAAATGTAGGAGGGCGGGCTATGACATTAGCTTTTCATTTCGGGCTGCATGTATGGCTGTAGCCATCAAGTGGGCGTGACTCCGAAGATTGCCGAACACTGCCTCCCACAATCTACCATGGGAGGCAGGATAGCATACAACAGTGGCACCGGCAGAATTGTTTTGGGTTTTGTATAGCCATTTGCAAGGCAATCGTCATTTGCCAGCTACTGGCCTCATATGCCGAGATACTCGCATCATGATCTCTGGTACTCACATGATACAATAGGTATGGATGTCATATACCAGCCTTTGATGTCAAAAGTTCCGCTTCTCACACTCTTGTAAGGTTTTGTCATCAGTGGTCTGGGTGCTCACACAGTTGCTAGGGATCACTATGAAACGGTAAGGCCCTCTGTCCACTATCAAGTACTGGCATTACCTCCACGTCCACTCTTCCTCGTCCCAATACTTACCTCATGAGACCCCTGCCTCTGACACAGGACCTTCTTTTATTCCCTACAAGTCCTCCCCCAAACCACGTCACCCAGTTTGAATCTTCCTGCCTCTGGCAGGTTGGACTATTGCCGGTGCAGGGCTCTGGGGAAACAACGATTGCTGGCCCCCTGGTGGGGCTTTGTGGCTGGGCCTTCGGCTCCTTCAGGTGCAGCGTTGCTCCTGGGACCCCTGCAGGGCTTGGGGTCACGGTTGAGCGGGAATGCCTTGCTCGTTTATTTTGCTGGGCACTAGGTTGGAGTGATGGCATCACGCCCTGGTCCTGCAGGATCCCGGATGCGGTAAAGAGGTGGGTGCCTGCCGGATGGCCGAGCGTTTCTACGCGGCTACCGGCTCCATTTGAAGTATTCTCCCGACATTGCTTTCCAGAGGTTGGTGGGCTCCACCTCTGGCGGTGCACTATGGAGGAACGACCCGTTCCCAAGGAAATTGATTGTTTGGCCATCCCCATTGGTAGGAGTTCTCCTGGCCTAATGTGTAGGCAGCAAGTTCGTGTTCTGTGTCTTGTCTGTGCACGTCATGGGTAAACATTCTAAGAAACTCAGGCACCTTGTCCTGTCTTCTTGTCATCCTCTTCTCCTGAACTGCGCAGGAGGAGAAAGAAGAAGTCAAAGAGTTTTTCCTTAAACCGGAAGGAATTGAAGAGGCTGCTAAAGCATCATGCTGGGGGGAAACACAGCCATGCGCATGGCCAAAAGCGCCGATGTCTGTCTTCCTCTTCGTCCTCATCTTCTGGCACTGAGTCCTCTGCTTCTTCCTGTTCCTCATCGGCTGATGCAGAAGGGAAATATCTGGACAGGGTAGGAATGGAGGAGGTGCTTGCTCAAGTTTGGGACTGCATGGGGTTCTCAGAGCCCCTGATTCCGGTGGAGGGGGCTGACCCTACTATTCGCCAGTATAGTCATACCCCAAGGCTGGAGTTGCCATTGGTATCTGATATCTGGGATAAAATCCTTCAGGAATGTCGTGATCCAGAGAAGATTGCACTGCCCCGCTTTATGGCCAAGCTCTACCCATTGAAAGGGGGCGAGACTTTGCTATCAGATCCCGTTGAGGTGGATGATATCCTCTCCAGCCTGGTGGGTCGCTTCTCTATGTCGGCAGAGAAGGCGGCTATCCGGGTCCCGGTGCACAGTAGGGTTAATTCCAGCCTGAAGAAGGTTCATGCTGGGGCACATCTGGCCCTCAGGGCAAATATCTACAGTTTGCACACAGCAGAAACTGTGCTCAGTGGTTTCAGAAAATTGAAAAAGGTTGTGGATGGGGGTTCTGATTGTGCCCCTTTGTTAAACGAGATGCAGAAGCAGGTTGAACTTTTGTCCGATCTGGCATTTGATGAGGTGTGTGGCCCGGCCATGGCCATGGGGGCTTGTGTGTCTGCCCGGAGGCATGTGCATCTGCGGGATTGGAAAACAGAAGGTTCTCAGAAGGCGGCTGCCCTGCAACTTCCTTTTGATGGGTCCAAACTGTTGCTAAAGGCAGCCATCATGCCCATCCCTTTCCCGTTTCGAGGTCAGGGTTTCTACTCGCAGGTGTTCATGGTCCCCAAACCTTCAGAGAATTATCGCCTGATTTTGGACCTGAAGGCACTGAACTGCTGCGTTGGTAAGGAACGCTTCAAGATGGAGACTTTGCTGAACTTTCTCCCAATGTTGTACAGGGGGGACTGATGGCATCTCTGGATCTCCAGGATGCATATTACCACGTGGCTCTTCGCCCCTGTCACTGTCACGATCTACTTCCTGAAACCCCCCGGCAGGTCCATGGCCAGGAGGGGCCTCGGCTCAGGCCCCCAACAGGCTTAGGCTTCCTTTGCCTAGCCCCTCTTGTGGCCAGTCCTGGCGCCTTAGGCGCCAGGCTCATACTTAATGAAGACTTGTGCTTGGGAACTACTTTATTTCAGTGCCTGTCAACATGGAGGCATCCACATAGCTTGGCTCCTTGGAACCAAGCTATGCGGTATAGTGTTTTGGGTGTGGTAGCCTAGGGACTATTTTACCTGGACTACTTTCTTGATGCTATTTAAACCACAACCGACTTGGATAGCACGCTTCGCGTTACTTTGCAATCCTGCAACGTGACGCTCATTGTGTTCAGCTGCATCTGCGAACTTCGGAAGAACAGCATCTGAAAAACAAAAGGACATCGTTTATAGCAGCAGCATACCTGTGATTCCACCGCTAGCTGCCCTCCGCTCCTGCAAACAGCATCCAAGGAACAGCAAGCCTCCCAGACTGTCGGATCTGCAAAAAGGAGAGAAACAGGACATTAGACATTTTACAATTGTGCCGGCGGCTTACCTCACGAGTCGCCCATCGACCAGCATCGCCTTGGGACTTCTTGCTCCGGGTGAGCACCGCAACCTACGGGAACAAAAGACAACAGGTTAGCTAACGCAAGGCATCATAGCGCTGCGCATAGTGCCTACTTACCGCATCAAGGTGCTCTCGAAGCACCATCACCTGCCCGCGAGTCCCAATTCAGCCAACGTTCCATAACGAACTTCTGCGCACCTTAGGAGAGAGAAAAGACATTATTTAAATCCAAGGATGGCATACAGTATAACAGTAATAAGACCTACCTGAAAGACTCTAAAGGGCCTGCATCAGTGAAGTAACTAGATCGCACTCGCCCACAAAGGACAACGCGCCCCTGCCAAGAAGGCAGGACGGAGAGCATGCCAAAACCCATAACAAGGCAGAACTTCTCCGCTGATTATACCTGGGAGCGGCTGAGAAGGGCACCAGAGTCCCCACAGCTGGGTGGCTTCCCCGTGGATACCAGGTGAGCATAACAGTCACATGAAGTTTTTCCGTTTTGCAGTGGGATTCCGGCACTTTTAGTTTTGAGTGTTCCCGTTCAGGTTGTGCTCAGCCCCCAGAGTGTTCACCAAGCTGGTGGCTCCCCTGGTGGCGCATTTGCACCTGAGGGGCATTCAGATTTTTCCCTACCTGGACGATTGGTTGGTCAAGGCGGCCCTCAGGCGGACAGTCCTGACTCATCTCCAATTGGTCTGCCAGACATTGAGGGACTGGGGGTTTCTGGTGAACTGGCAGAAGTCTCAGCTGGAGCCCTCTCAGGATCTAGTTTTCATATGGGCTTAGATTTGCACCAGGATAGGGAGGGTGTTTCTGCCCAGGAGAGGGTCCATCGCTTGCTGGCTGTCGTCTGCAGGATTCTCAGGAGGCATTATTTCTCGGCTCGCCTGTTGCTCAAGTTGCAGGGCACATGACATCTTGCAGGTTTCTGGTTCCTTGGGCGCATCTTCATTTGCATCCTCTGGTGTCCTATCTTCTCTCCCACTGGATCCTGACATCTCAGGCTTACGAGGCTTTGATCCCAGTGTCAACGGCTCCAAGGGTCTCTCTGCTGTGGTGGTTGGGGGTTCCGAATCTCTGGGCAGGGATGTTCCTGGTCCTTCCTCCTGTGACCACTCTTACTACACACTCCAGCGGAAGAGGTTGGGGAGCAACATTGGGGGTCCTCTCGGTCCAGGGGTTGTGGGATCGGTCAGAGAGTAATCGATCATCCAATTGGAGAGAGTTGTGTGCCATTCTCCGGGCTCTGGTGTACTTCAAGGTGTTTCTGGAAGGCTGGGCGGTTTCAGTCCGGACAGACAATACAACAGCCTTGGCATATGTCAACCGCCAGGTGGGTTCCGGCCGCTCCTTGAATGCTCTTGCTGTTCTGATAGGTTCATGGGAAGAATCTCATCTGGTGTCCCTGGTAGCCTCACATGTAAGGGGGGTGGACAGTGTTCGGGTGGATCTTCTCAGCCACCCTCTACTCTGAAGGTGCATGGCAGGCATTGGGGCCATTTCCGGGACTGGTGTGGGGGGTCTGGGATCCCTCCTCTGAGTTCTGGTTTGCCCGCTATATTCCAATTCCTCCAGGAGGCGTTTGACAAAGGCCTGGCAGTCTCCACGTTGCGCTATCAATGGGCTTCCATAAAATTCCTCTTGGGGGACTCTGATGGTCACCTGGATGGGGAGGTGTTGGTGGGGAAGTTGTTCCGGGGTCTTTCTTCTTCCCGTCCTTGTATTAATAAAGGGCTTCCCCCTGGGATCTCCCTCTTGTCTTATGGTTCCTTGAAGGGACACCTTTTGAGTCCATTTCGGAGATTGACATTAAACATCTTACTCTGAAGAGTGATTTTCTTATCGCTATCACTTCTGCCCGTAGCTGGGGGAGATTGGGGCTCTATTGTGTCACCCCCCTTTCCTGAGGGTGCTGCCGGACTCAGTGGTGTTGAGGTGTGATCCGAAGTTCCTGCCTAAAGTTGTGTCTCGGTTTGACACCCATCGGGATCTGGTTCTCCCTGCTTTTTTTCAGGATCCGCAAATGCCAGTGGAGGTGGCCTGGCATGCCATTGATGTGCAGCAGTGTTGGAGTATTTGGCTAGGACTGCCCCTTACCAACAATCTGATGGTCTGCTCCTTAGCCCTCCTGGTGCTGGTCGCAAGGCCTCAGTGGTTCCCATTAGCTGGTGGATCTGTGTTGTGGTCTCCATGGCCTATGTGGCTTCTGGCCTGCCTGTACCTGCGCACATTCAGGGGCGGTCAACCAGGGGTTTGGTGGCTTCCAGGGCCGATGCAAGGAGGGTTTCTCTACAGGAGATTTGTAGGGCTGCCACCTGAGCTGATAAAAGCATTTTCATCAACCACTGTCAGTTGAATGTCTCCCACTGGTGGGTTGGTCCCTTCGGGGTTGGGGTTTTGTCAGTGGGGATGTGAATTTAGAGTTATTGAAGGTGTGTGTTATTCTGCACTGTTTTTGGCTCTGTGTCTCATTTTCCCCGTTGCTGCCATGGTCTACTTGCATGGTGGACGTGGAGGTAATGCTCTGATAACTTACCAGTACTCTTCATTTCTCCTAGTCCTACTCTTCCTCGTCACAGTACTGTCGACCCTCCTCTCCCTCACTGCGGGGAAGTGCCCCTGCTCCGGCTTGGTTATGTAAACCGGGTGATGTGGTTTGGGGGAGGACTTATAGGGGATAAAAGAAATAAAAGAAGATCCTGTGTCAGAGGAAGGGGCCTCATGAGGTAAGTACTGTGATGAGGAACAGTAGGACTAGGAGTAATGAAGATCACCAGTAAGTAATCTGAGCTTGAACTGCCTAGGTACAAACATCATTGACCAGGTGTTGTGAAGCTGGTATGCCGAGTAAAAAAGCGGCCCAGGTATTTTGTGCGAATGTCGATTAGAGAAGAACAATCCACTAAGATAACGCTGCAGCGTCCAACTATCTCAGCTATTTTACAAAAGCTACAAATACCTATTGCTGAGTTCCGTGTAGGAGAATGAGAAAACAAAACTTCCCTTGTAAATAACAAATTCAAACGAAACCTGAGAAATGAACTCCGATAATATGGATTTGGATAGAGCACAAGATTCTTCGGTAGTGTGCCCAAGGGTTTGTCTTCTTTTGAGAAGGTAGAATGGAGATGACAACCTCTTGTCCTTTCCAGTCTATCCAATCCAATTCCTTTAGACATGTTTTCACACACAGGGGATTAGTATTGTAATCATGCATACTCCTACTACTTTTTAGCAAAATTGATTCTACGCTTTGTTTCATGCATTTCAACAGATTTGAAGAATCACTGATTAAGACACATTGAAAATCATCATATAAAGAGCCCTGAGTAGGGAAGGCCATTTTACCAAACAGAGTTAAAGTGGGCCAGTTGAACCAGGCTTGGACGGATAGGCGACCCAATTAAAATTTTAGAGAGGGCATAGGGGTTGATGAAGCTAGATTTCAAGATTACTACCATATTCTGCCCTCTAGTCTTACCCATGCAGATGGGGAGCAGGTGCAAGTGGATCTAGGTCACCTGGCCTAAGCCCTGCCCACCTGGCATCTTCCAGGTTGCCGCTCTTTTTCCCCACTTAGCATGCCTCGCCCACCTGGTGCCTTCCTGATTGCCGCTCTTTTTCCCTACTTAAGGAGCCCTCCAGCCCCTTTTCCTTTGCAGATAGGCAGCAGGTGCAAGTGGATCTAGGTCACCTGGCCTACGCCTGCCCACCTGGCGCCATCCAGGTTGCCGCTCTTTTTTCCCCACTTAGCAAGCCCCGACGTCACCTGGTGCCTTCCTGGTTGCCATTCTTTTTCCCTACTTAAGGAGCCCTCCAGCCTCTTTTCCTTTGCAGATGAGGAGCAGGTGCAAGTGGATCTAGGTCACCTGGCCTAAGCTTCGCCCACCAGGTGCCTTCCAGGTTGCTGCTCTTTTTCCCCACTTAGCAAGCCCCACCCACCTTGTGCCTTCCTAGTTGCCGCTCTTTTTCCCTACTTAAGGAGCCCTCCAGCCTCTTTTCCTTTGCAGATGGGGAGGAGGTGCAAGTGGATCTAGGTTACCTGGCCTAAGCACCACCCACCTTCTTAGCCCTGCCTCTTCCTTCCTGCTCTTAACTCTTAGATCAAGGGAGTCTATCGCACGGGCGTCCAAAGCGAATGGCAGATGAAGAAGAAAGCAATTCCTGTTTGGACGAGGAGGACACAGGGCCCGACCTCCTACTTAGACAGCAGGTAAGCATGCACCAACATGTGTTTACTCCCTCTGTCCACACAGGCCATCCCAACCCCCTTTGCTTCCCCTGTGATGTTCCCTTGTGCCCCCTCCCTTCTCGCACACATGTGTTGCTTGTTTTGCTTGATTCTTCTACCCTGCTCCCCTCGTCCCCTCCAGCCTACTTCTGCAAGAGTCTGTCCTGATACATTCTGGTTTTACCATCACCGTCTAGTGGCCAATGCTGGATTTGACTTTTATGGACTTCATTGATTCCCAGTGTGTCACCCTTTCTCAACTCTCATGCTGTACTTCCTTTGCATCTTGTACTCATGGTGGCCCTGAATCATGCTGTTCCCATCTTCATCTTGTATACTGGCTTGCAACATTATGTGTTTCTATTGACTTCTGCAATTGTATTTGCTATCCCCTCTTGCTTCTCCACTCTTTTTGACTGCTTACTCTCTGTTCTCTCCTCCTCTCCCTTTTTCTATCTCCTCCCCTTACTTTCTTCTATGCATTTACTCTATCAGAATTGTCCCTGGACCTAGTATGATAGCAACCTCATCTGTCTCCTCCCCCTCTCCTTACTTGTTTTTTTTCTCCCCCAGCCACCAGCACTATCTGAAATGTCATCAGGCCTAGTACGATAGTTGTTTGTTTTGTTCCTCCCCTCCCTTTCTGCACCCCTCTCCCTCACCTTTTGTTTTTCTCCGGCTCTACCAGAAATTTTGTCAGGCCTAGTACGGTAGTCGCCTGTCTGTTTCCATTTCCTTCTCACTCTCCCCCTCCCTTCCTCATCTATGTCTTAGCTCTTGCACTATCTGAAATGTCTTCAGGACGAGTACAATAGTTTATTTAACATCCTTACTGTTCATGGCCTGTAAGAATGTCATTGTATTTTCCCTTGTTCCATCCGTTGCCTTGAAGCGCTTTGAAACACATTGGGCCTCATTACAAGTATGGGGGTAGCCATGCCGCTTTTAGCGGCATGGCTACCCCCATACCGGGTACTGGGTCCGGGTTCCTTGAATTGGGATTTACCGGGCCATTCTGACCTTGGAGGGTCCAGTATTTCCCCATTCAAGGAACCCAGACCCGGTACATCCCCATTCCCATTTGAGCCCCCATAGGGCTCAATGGGAATGGGGAGGATGCTAACAATGGGCCCGTTAATGACGGGCCCGTTGTTAGCATCCTGGTCAGCTCGCGGGACCCGCTAAGGATGTCTGGTAAAACCAGGCGTCCTTACCGGGACCCGCAAGCAGACCTTGTAATGAGGCGGGAAGGGGTTAACGGCACCGGCAGCTCTACCAGCGCCGTTAACCCTCTACCGCTTGGGTCGTAATGAGGCCCATTATGTATAGGCGCTATATAAATAGACTATCATATCATACTAACTCATAAGAGACAGGTTCTATTTCAAAGCAACACTCAAGAGTTGGTACTAACTTTCCTATATAGAATTTTACAAGTAGTTTTATTGAACATTTGCAATATTTGCTCAGAATCCTTTTCATCTGATATACCAATGAATCAGCCTTTTTCTCAAATTTATCAATGATAGACTCGGCCCTGGAGTTGGGCAATATTGAAAAAATAAGATACCTTCCTTCATTCAACAAAGGAATCTGAATGTCCTCTGTGGACCAGTTAAAACTACACTTTTCTGTAATCCCAGTGAGTTGCAGGACAACTGACGTTTTGGTTAACAACTAATTCATTAAAGTTTGCTTATTCCCCCCAAAGAGGTCACTAATTGTTGAAGTCCAATGGGGGGGTCAGTTCTAACAGGACAACGTCATCAGCATATGTCATCCAATATACACCGTTATTTCCCAATTCTGTGTTTATTGAATTGAGACCCTGCTCTGGCTGGCTGGTTCACAATCTGGAGCATCTCCCACCTAGCAATCTGCAACCATGTTGCATTGACTGCAGTTTGGATACCAGGCACAATGAGGGCGGTAAAAAATGTTTCCGTCTTTGTGAACAGACTGAACTGTTCTGGCATTGCTATGTGTCATATCTCAATGAGCGGCAAGCTTCTGCTATACACTTTGGCCCCATCGCGCTGTACTGGGAAGACACGCTTGACGGTCTAGTTTCAGGAATCTACGTTCCGTGGGATATGCAGTGTCACATACTTGGAAGTGCCCGATATCCATGGATGCAGCCGGAGCCTCCTCACGTCACAACTATTCTTCTCCGGTGAGTTGCTATAAGGCTAATTATCATTTCTCTGATTCCCCCTCTTATTCTTGATTCTGCCTTGAATTCCTGTTCCTATTCTAAGACTCTCTCCCTGCCTTTTCACCACCAGGCTTTCAGAGCGCTTGGCTAATCTCAGTTTGGCTTATTTCTACAACATTGAGACTGGGGCTTGGCTTAATTTTGCTCTTCTGTAATATTGAAACTTGGCTTGCTGCTGGAAATTGGAAGAAGTACGTGTGGTTCCTTGAACATCTTCTACAACACTACAGAGGGGTTTTCTACCCCAGCGGGTTTTGGATCCAGCTCTGGTGGTGGCCTTACTAGTCATCTTGAATATACGTACTGGGGTGTCAGCCTGGCCACTCCTAGAGATAGACCCTACCTCTACGACTCTAGAAATCGATGAAAACAGGAGGTAAGACAAACTCAGACAGTTTGCGATGCTAACATTCTTTGGAAAATATGGCTCAAATGCAAGAGTTTATGGATGCGGTGCATAGTCTCACCGCTGACATCCAGGCACTACAATTAGAGGAACAAACCCTCAGACAGGCCCTGGTTGAAAGGGAAGGAATACCTCTTGATTTTTCAACTGAAGGTTTGAGTGCTGTTAAGAGGGATTTCTAAACTATGACCTGGTGGGTAGATGTTTAGACGGCCACCCTAGTTTAGTGGAACAGGGGAACCTTCTGGACAAGCCAGACCAATCACAGTAGCTTGGCAGGCGGTCGAGGTGTGAGAGTGATCGGAAAGCCCACAATGAGCACACACTGTAATACTCCACAGAATACACTTAGACAAATGTATATAAAAAATACATATACATTTATCATAGGCCTTAATAATTAAACACAAATAAAACACAGTAATGTAAAACAGTTACCACACACGCCTTTCACTAGTTTACATATATACAGTTAAGTTTCATCTAATGCGGTAAAAGGGGACAAGACAGCCACAACCTGCAACAGAAGAGGTAGTTAACACAATTAGAGCATTAGGCAGTTCTTCAGAGTCGATCCCTAACTTAAGCAGTCCAGCCCTACAAAGTGGGGAGCCATGTGCTCAAA
The DNA here is from genome assembly GCF_040938575.1 of Ambystoma mexicanum. Classification (NCBI taxonomy): domain Eukaryota; kingdom Metazoa; phylum Chordata; class Amphibia; order Caudata; family Ambystomatidae; genus Ambystoma; species Ambystoma mexicanum. The sequence goes on along the minus strand of NC_090935.1, from coordinate 157,499,670 downwards.
AGTACAGTAGTGCATTGAAAAGGCGTGGTTGTGCTTAATGATAGAAAGTGGGTCCTTTTCAGGGAGCTGTAGCATTTCAGCAAGGGGCTTGAGGTGATGAAAAACAGTGTCCCACCATCGGAGCAGGGTCTACCCTTGCAGGCAGAGCGACTTTCGAGTTTCAGGAATAGCCAGGGAGCTCAGGCTAGCCCAGCTAAGGTGAGTATCTTTTTTGGGATTCACATGCGTAAAGAACAATGGCTATGCCAGGGGGACACCAGTAACTACTCACCGACCATCCACACAGTCCGGCCAACCTTTGCCAGTCTAAGCCAAGTCGCTTGTAGGTTCAACTCCTGCAGTTGCACATCGCTCCGGCTCTCAGTGGCTGTGGGACGGGACGATCGTCTGTGGTGGGACAGAAGCCTTTTCTCAGCTCTCGATGAAGAAAAGAAGACCGTTCCAGTGCAGCACGTCTAAGGGCACACAGGGGCAGACAGGCAAGGCTCCTACAATAACAGCACAGCAGGGTGACACAGGGATCGCAAATGCTTGCGGCGTGGTGCACTCTCTGAAAGCACGACCCAGAGGAGCTAGGTTTACAGAATTTGGAGGGAGGGGCACAGGACCCCAAGCTGGTGATTCCTTAAGTGTCAACTAGGGACGGTGGTGCTCCTATGCCAGTCTTTTGGTGCCATGCGCTGATGAAATGCCCTGAAGGGGTTGGTCAGACTTAAAAAGTTCAGTCTGTGTGCGCTTGGCGTTTGTGGAGTGACCAGAATAACCTGGTCAGAGACCGAGAGAGACTTCAGGGCATATCATCAGCGCATGGCACCAAAAGACTTTACACTCTAAGCCTCACTGGCCCTTAGCGTTTGGATTGAAGAAAGCAGACCCAAAACGTGGTACTTTACAAAATAAGGACTATGAGGCTGAGATTCATATGAAACAATCATTTGTTGATCTCCAGTTCTTTTCGAATTTATGTATTAGCACTTCATACAGATATATTTCTTGTCTGCTGTTTGCATTTGTAAACTGACTGCATTTGCACTTTTCCTCACTGTTTCACACACTGTCACCATAAACTTGTTTGATTGTTATATGTATGAATCATGCTGTTTTTAACATTCTTTCTGAGAAAAAGAAATGTATTTAAAGCAACATGAATAGCCAAAATAATAAAAAAGGCACATGTAGGTAAATCTCAGAAGGTGGTTGGTTCTTCCCCTAGCGACAAATATTGATTAATGTTGTCTAGGTCATTTAGGAAGGTATGAATCATGATTGCAAAAAGTTATTGCAGCCTTTAAATTTGCGAGGACAAGATTACCCCTTGTTTACAATTTTTTTTTTTTTTTTTAAAGTTTTCATTATTTTGAAAACAAATAAACAATACAAACCAAACTTACAGCATTATTTACAACAGACTTGTGAATATCAATTAATGCACATTACTGCTCCCCAAATCCCTCCCCCCTGAAGAGCTTGTTTGTGTTTCTCATTCTGTATCTGCTGCTTGTGGCCGGGTATCGCTTCCTTCCGAAGCTGCAGAATCCATTATTGTGCCAAACAGTCCTGTTATTAACACTCTTCATGCCATCAGGTTACCACTTCTTCTTCCCTGCACTTGCTACATGCCTCCTGCCATACTACCGTTTCAGCCTCCGCCCATTTTTGCAAATCCCGCCACCATACCTCAACCCGTGGCTTGTGGCACTGCTTCCAGCCCATGGCAATCCTTCTTTTTGCAAGCACATATGCCAGGTCCCTCAGTTTCCCAACATGTTTAGTATTCCGTGGTCTGGGAAACCCTCCCAACAGGCAGGCCCAGGCCGTATCTATGTTGAGCGTGACCCCTTTATCTGCTAGTTTTTGTGCCACCTCCCCCCAAAAACCTTCAATCACTGGGCGAGACCAGAACATGTGTGTCATATCAGCGTCTTCTTCATCGCATTTTGGGCATGCTTGTCTTCCTGCGTTTACAAACTTAGATATTCTCTCCGGGGTCATATAGGCTCTATGCTTTATGTATAACTGTATCTGCTGCAATCTGGCATTTCTGGACACCTTCTTGTGGTATCCCATAGCATGCTCCCACATCCCATCGGTCATCTGTGCCCCCACCTCCGCTTCCCAGTCCAGCCTCAAATGAGTCAAATCCTTCCCCACCCGGGTCATCACCATCTCATACAATCTAGAGATCTCGTGCCCTCATACAATCTAGAGATCTCGTGCCCTCCTTCTGATATGTCATATATTGTTCCCATTATGACATCTGGCTCCTCCGCCAGTACAGTCTCTGGCCAGGTTTTACGAATAATCTGCACTAGCCTAAGATACGTGACATATTGGCCTCTGTGCAAGCCTGCCTCTTCTCCCAGTTCTTCGAAATCCTTAATGATCCCCTCTTGCCATACATCTCCCAATGTGACCAGCCCGACCTATTCCCAATAGGTCCTGATTATCATTCTGAGTTGGTTGTCTCCCCCAGCCAAGGCGACTAGCGGCACCTGTGGGGAACACGGGTACGGGTTCTCCATCAGTCGGCATACTCTGCGCCACATCTTCCACCCAAGCAACAGCATACCCGGGCGTTCTTTCATTTCAAGTCTAGGCACCCAGATAATCTCCTTTAGGTAAAACGGAGTGCAGTCCTGTCCAAACAGCCTAAATTCAGGAGTTACCTCATCAGAAAGCCTTTTGGTTACATATTGCAACTGACCAGCTACATAATAGGCCTCAAAATTTGGCAGCTTAATGCCCCCTCTATCATGGAAGTTCTGCAGCTTCCATAGCGCCACTCTATTGCGAGTGCCATGCCATAGGAAGTCTCTACACATGCTATTCAGTTTGACAAAAAACTTTTTGGGTATCAAGTATGGTATATTACTGAAGAAATGTAACAGCCTGGGCAGGACCACCATTTTGAGCATCGCCCCCCGTCCCATCATCGCCAGCCGCAACTTCTCCCAAAACTTCATACTTGTTCGGATTTTTCCCACAGCCACCTCGGTATTATGCAAGTGTTCCTCCTCCACCGTATGGTACACATCTATTCCGAGGTAGCGGAAGGAATCAACCGCCCATGGTACGGACAACACTGGCAACCGCTCCAGAGGGGCTCCTCTGTAGCTCCCCAATGGGAACATGCTCGATTTTTGGGGGTTCACTGCTATGCCGGACAGTTCTGCATACCTTTCCATAACCTCTAGAATATATTGAAGATTTTCCGCCGGATATTTCAAGTATAGTAGTAAATCGTCAGCATACAAGGATATTAGATGTTTCTCTCCCCTTCCCTCAATACCAACCATGTCATATTGTTGCCTGAGGTACACTGCCAGGGGCTCCAGGGCTAGAATGTATAACATCGGGGACCAGGGGCACCCTTGTCTGGTGCCCCTACTGAGTTGCCATCTCTCAGATATCACCGATCCTGAGCGCACCCTGGCCAGTGGTTCACTGTATAGTAATTTTGCCCACCTAACATAACCCGGCCACATCCCGTATTCTTTCAGGGCCTCCAGCAACCATGGCCACCTCACTGAGTCAAAAGCTTTGACTGCATCTAGGGACACTACCGCCATTTCCCCCTCGCTCCTGTTTCCCTCTTCAATCACCCGGTGGAGTCGCCTATGGTTGTGGGTTATATTTCTGCTGGGGACATAACCTGTCTGGTCCGGGTGTATCAGTTTGCTAATAACTCTACGCAGCCTATTGGCCAGGACCGCCGTCAATATCTTGCTATCCTGGTTCAACATTGACAAAGGCCTATAGGAGCCGCAGCTATGCCCTGGCTTGTTGGGCTTAGGAAGCGGCACAATTAACGCTTCTCTAAGCGATTCCGGCAGCCGGCCCATCTCAAAAGACTCATTGAGCATCTCTAGCATAGGGAGGAGTACTTCCTCTCTATATGTTTTATAAAACTCGCCAGGGAATCCGTCCGCGCCCGGGGTCTTACAGGTGGGTAGCTGCTTCACCACCTACTCCAATTCCTCTAAGGTAATCGGTGCGTCCAGCTCCTCCCTTTCTTCAGCACTAATCTTAGGTAATTCCATGTCTTTTAGAGTTTCTCTAATCTCCTCTCGATTGTCCCCTCTTCTGTCCTCATATAATGTCCTATAATAGTCTAAGAATGCCTCGTTGACTCCCTCTTGGGTGTCAACCACCTCCCTGTCTTCTCTAGTTATTGTCCTAATCGGGGGCCTGGGGGTTTCACTCTTATATAGCCACGCCAACAAGTGGCCAGTTTTATCCCCACCTGCATGTTGCCTCTCAACATACTTCTTATAGTTAAGGTTGCAGAGCCTTTCCCAAAGCTCTGCACACCTCTGCTGTAGTTCGAGTACAAGTTCTGCATCCCCTCCCGCCCTGTTGCTTTCCCGTTCCAGTTTCTCTCCCGCTTCCTCTAGCTCCGTTAGGACCCCACCCTGTAGGCCTTTTGATTTAGCAATAGCAGCACCCCGCAATACCACCTTAAAGGCTTCCCAGAGCATGCACGCTGAGTCCACGCTGCCTGTGTTTACCTCAAAGTACTGTGTGATCGTATCCCTGATATCTTCCCTGAAGACTGGGTCCCGGAGCGCCTCCGCCCGGAGGCGCCATGTCGGTATCCGCGCCCTGGGGCGGCAGTACTGCCAACTCAGAACCAGAGGCGAGTGGTCCGACAGGACCCTCGCTCTATAGTCTATTTGGGTGGTCTCTATCACCACATCTGGCGTGGCAAAAAAGTAATCAAGTCTCGTATGCAGTTGCTGCGGAGCTGAGTAATGCGAGTACTGTGTTTCATTAGGGTGTTTCAGCCTCCAAACATCTGCCAACCCGAAGTCGTCTAGTAATGTCTGCAATACCCTGGCTGCTGGGGTGGGCCTATCAATCTTATCATCAGATCTGTCTGCCTTTGGGTTGAGCACGCAGTTGAAATCCCCTCCCCAGATAACCGCTCCTCCCATACACGCGCCCAGATGAGTACACAGGGTTCTAAAATATGCTGCAGTATTTTGGTTGGGGGCATACGTATTTATAATGCACACCTCTCTATTCTCCACCAAAGCCTTTAATATGACCAACCTCCCCTCTGTGTCCACCACTTCTTGTGTAAATTGGAGCGGAACGTGCAGTGCCACCCAGACCAGCACTCCCCTAGCGTAGGCAGAATACGGAGAGCCTACTACACTACCTCTCCACTTCTTCCCCACCAGTTCCAGTTTTTGCCGGGTCAAATGTATTTCCTGCCGCAACGCAATATCAATCTTCTGTCTTTTCAAGTACATCATGACTTTGTTTCTCTTTAAGTAACTATTGAGTCCCCTGACATTCCATGTTACGATCTTAAGGTCCCCCATGGCTCATGAATGTCTTCTTGCCTTCCGTGTAGCGAATCCCCCTTGCCCACGTGATACAGATACAGCTCTCCATCTTTACTTGTAGCTTCTTGTACCAGCTCAAACTATCCATAACTATGTACACAACAAATTCCCAACTTCCCTCCCCTCCCTCCACCCGTCCCTTCCCCAACACCACACACCCCAACTGCTGCCCAGCTCCGTTCTCGGAACTCAGGCACCCCCACAACTAGCCCTGCAAGCACCAAACAATGCACAGAGCTCAGTAGGGTGAAGTCGTCCTAATGGCCACTTAACTAAGATTATTGTGGGGTAAAGAGATCTGCTCTGTAAGGCTCCCATTACTTCAATAATAATTACAGTGCTCATAACATCTGGTGCAATAGTCTGCCCTTCTCTACTGAAGGCTGTGCAAATGACTATATTCAAGTCCCACGGGTCCGTGCCGCGCCATCTTGTGGCACCTTCCTCGTGCATTACTTATCTCTTCCGTGCTCTCTCTCCGTCCGAACTTCTGACTCCTGGGGACATCCCTGCGCATCGATCCATCCCATGGCATCCTCTGGGGTCTCAAAAAACAAAGTTTTGTGTTTATGTATAACTTTCAATTTTGCCGGATACAGTCACATGTATTTGTGGCCCGCCTCTCTCAGTCTCCGCTTTACCGTCCCAAACTTCATGGGGCTACGCTGCACAGACAGGGTATAGTCCGGGTAGGCCGTGATGTTTGCCGCTCCTCGTATAATCGTTCCTCCCTTGCGGAAGTGTTCCAATATCCTCTCCCGGTCCCGGTAATTAAGAATTTTGGCTATCACCGGCCTAGGCGGGTTTCCTGGCGGCGGCCTCCTTGTTAGAGCTCTATGTGCCCTTTCCACCGCAAATCCTTGAGATAGGGCTCCTCCGGGTATCTATTGCAGTAACATGGACTCAATAAACTCCATGGGATCGTGGCCCTCCAATCCCTCCGGCAGGCCCACGATGCGGATGTTGTTTCGTCGGGCGCGTCCTTCCGCCTCTTCCGCTCTGCTCTCCAAGTTGCCCACTCTCTGTATCAGGGCATGCAATTCGGCCTTATGGGAGGCACAATCCGCGGTATTCGGGCTAACTTCCTTCTCAAGGGACTCCGTGGGCTCCGCCAAGGCCCTGACGTCCTGTCGGAGTAGATTAACATCCTCCTGCACCTCTCCGACCTTAAGGTCCAGTGCCGTTTTCAGTTCAGTGACCGCTAATTCGAGTTTAGATTCCCAGGCCGCCTTTAGGTCTGCAATCGCAGCTAGAACTTCTTGGTCAGCGCCCGTTGTCGTCATGTTGCCTGCAGGCGGCTTATCCTTGCTCTTGGTATTGTCTTGACCAGGGGACGTCTTAGCAAAGTCGTCCAGGGTGGGCTGTTTCGCCTTCGGCCTCACCGTTCTATTCGACATGACCCAGAGGACCTGTGTTCTGCACAAATGACAACTGCGCACCCAGTACGCCTCTTTCGCTCGATCACCGTGCGGCCTGCTCCTTCCTTTGTTCCGGACATTGGTCGGCCATTTTGTGTCGTCTTTTGTCTCCGGCGCTCCTTATCATTTCCGCACAGATCTCTGCCGCCGTTCTTCCTACACCTTCCAAAAGTTCACCAAGCGTGGCCCAATCATTCACACACCGACATGTGTATTTTTAGCAGTCGTCGGCCCATCGTTGCGCACTTTACGCCCGGATCATTTCAGGATCTCGGAAGCTCCTCCAGATCACGTCCTCCTACATGGCCCTCGTAGCCACGCCCCCCCTTGTTTACAAAACATACTTCCTAGCCCACTGTATCCTGTCCGATTCAGGGCTGTCCCTCATGTTACCCGTTATCCCAGTTAGACAGCCCATCGGAAATGCTAAATATGGGATCTGGCCTAGGCCCAAGAGTGAAGTTCAAAGCTTGTAGGCTCATGAACCACCTGGGCCATTTTGGATTCTCTCTCCTAATGTTCACCAACTACTCCAAGGGTTTAGGGGAGTATACACAGTGAAGTGATTCCCATGGAGGTAGAGCCTCAACTTCCTAAGACAAAATATGATGGAAAAACATCTTTTCTCCACCTGGGGCCACCTGAGATCTCCACACATAAACTGCTAGCTGATGTGACACATATGTTGTTCCTTACCATTGTCATCAAGTTGTGAACGTTTCCCAACTATCCCAGTGTCATAGGCATTTGTCTGCACTATGAAAGGTCTCTTCCCATCAGGTGCCCTTAACCCAGGGGCTTGACCTAAGGATTATTTCGGGACAGTGAAGGCCTTCTTACACTCAAGGGTCCATAAGAACTCTTCAGGTCCCCTTCAAGCAGTGTGGGCAGTCAGAGGGGCAGCTGTATTGCTATAGTCTGCCACTTTACTCCTGTGTTTTCCAGTGAGGCCCAGGAAAGTCCTTACTTGGGCTTGGGTAGTGGGGGTTGCCCGGTTCTGTGCATGAAGCTGAAAAGAGGTTGCTTCGAGTGCCCACATACACCAACTTTATGCTCAAGGAAGGCCAATGGCTCCTGTTCAGTTTGAAACTTGGTTGTCTCCATGAACAAGTTGACCTTATGAATGTCCTGACACCCAGTATCCACAATTATTCCCAGTTTCTTCCAAGTGGGGGTTTTAATCTCCCATGTCATCCAGACTTGTATTGCTGCGATTCATTTTCCCATTCAGAACTAGGGGCTAATCTCATTTGACAGGTGTCAGTTGCAGCCACCAATCCAAAAGGCCATACATTGAGGTTGTCATGGTTAAGGGTACAAACCGCATTGTATCTATGTTTGGGAAGGGTTCTGGGTTGACAACTTCCGCTATTCGGCCCTGTAACCAGCGGCAGGGAAAATGCAGGACATTCTCACTCAATCCAGCCTTTAAACATGCACGCAGTCAGAAGACGCCTTTCTGCGGTAGCTGGAAGCTACCATGCAAATAGTGGCATCGGTTGCATATGGGTAGGGTGAAGCGTCCGAGATAATGACGGAAAAGGTCACGTGATCTAGCCCTTATTAGGCACGCTGCTTCTGAATAACGAAAGTATGTTTCTTGTGTTTCTATGCCAAAGTTGCCAAACTCTTGCTTTGTTTCATGACCTGTTTTTGCCTGCTTTGACTGATTCGGTGATACTTGGTGTTATACACGGCTTCCAGAATAGACCCTGCTACGTTTGTTTGGACCTGCCTCGCTTTTGCCCTTGTCGGTTTTGGAGTATTGCATTGACCCAGATTCCTTTCCTCGGACCGCCATCGCCTTTTCCTCTGTACCGTCTTGCCCGCCTCCACACCGACCCGTATTCCCACGGACTGTTTTTGTCTTACGTGTCCCACACTGGAACATTAGCAGGACGTCTGAACTGCCTTTGGGGATAAGGTTGTCTTTAACACCACACACATCACACAAACTAGCTTCCCCACACCCCGAGGAAACTCCACAGAAGAAAACCAACTACTGCATCGGACTGCAACTCCCGAGGCACACGGACTAGAGACTTCTATTGTGTGTTGGGATCATTAGGCGTCCTTGTTTCATCGGCATAGGTTTCTTTGGACATTAGGAGTCCTTGTGCCAGGAGATAAGGTTTGGAACTATTCTTACTGCTTATGAAATCTCTTCACTTCAGGACATTCATGGATTTCACGCGTTAAGACTTGTATTCCTTCAACTTGTCACCCATTTATTTCTGTTAAGCTCACTGATAATATCTGTCTGCACTTTACAGACCAACCTCTGATACCATTTACCCTGTGCATCCAGAGCTCTGGTTTCTTTGATAACTCTGCAATAGGTAGCACAGGTCAGTCTTGTCTTTTGACTTACGTATTGATTATCATTTCTTTAAAAGCTATTAACCCTGTGACTTGTTTTCGTTGCAGCCATTGCTGTCTCGTGGGACTCCTATCTTTCAATTAATTGGTCCTTCTGTATGTCATTCTCAACATTCAGAGGGATGCATAAGTGGGAAGAATTCTTGTTCTACACTACGGGGTCAGCCAATGAAGGAGAATTCTGACAGAAGTAATGATCTGAAAAGGCCAAAACTGCTGTCTCCCCCTAAGCATATACTGCAAGGGATATGTTTCCATACCATGCAGAGAGATCAAAAAGGAAACTGTACTTTTCTGTACAGAATTGATCCACCAGGTATTATCTCTTATTGGAGAGTGTGTTTCTGTCTTGGGGACAGAATACAGAGCTCTAGTGTCAATACATAATCCCAAACCGGCTTTACCTGTATGTTTCTCCAGAGCCTCAGAACTGCACTCTAGACAGCTATAGTGCTCAAACACTCCGTGTTCCAACACAGGGTGGATCCCACACCAACTGTCAGAACTTCTTTTCTGTTCTGAACCACCACAACACCCACACTTGGTGGGTTCACTAACACCTAGAATGCAGTTTGGTTTATACCATTCTGTTATACAGGGTTTCAGTGACAACAAGGGGGGAAACTGCCTCTGCAAAATCTCCAGCTCACTTTGTTGATATGGGGTCAGGTGAGGGGACACTAGGTCATCCTCACTGAATCCATAAGAAGGGCTGCATTAGCACAGGGCAGGAAAACACACAGATTGCTCTGGTTCCCTCTCTGTAGCCATAAGCAGTGCTCCAATTCTATCTATCAAGATAGGATCCTTCATACTGTCCACAGGAAACCTTATGACAACCTGGGCAGGTCTACAAAGGCCTTTGGAACAGTTTCCATTGCCAAGTGGTGAAAACATGGCAAGGCCCAGGCCACTCGCATGTGTTCAGGGATTTACTAAATATGTTTGACAGGAGACGGTCCCACCTCCTTCTCTGGGGCTCACTAAAGGCTCCAATCAACCTTATGACAGATCTAGCAGTTCTCTCTCTCAGACCATCTTCCTGTGGATGACCGCTGAGTGACACTTGACAGGCCACTTCACTCTCCCTCCACTGGGTCTGACCACTACTGCGCACAGCAGAGGAGCTACCTGTGGGACTGTCGTTCAGTATGGCATCAATGATTGACTTGGCAGCCATTCTATGTGGGTAAGCATTAAGTCATATGGTGTTGTGATCAGCAACCAACAATTTCAACCTACTGCCTGAGTTCTCCAGGGTCAAAGGGCTAGCAAAGTAGGCCTTGTCTGGTGCAAGTGAGTCTACTCCTAAAAGTGAACTCTTGATTATGTGAATACTTGTTTTACTTCTGTCAACCTGGTGACAGGATGAGACTCCTGCAGTGTGTTTCTTCGGGACCCCCATCTTGGGCCAGCAAGTAGGTATGTTAGACCACTCTGGTGGTATCCTAACATAGAAGGAACCACAAGTAGAATGTCATACCCCAACTGTAGGAGGAAGGGCCCCACAACCTGAGAAACCTCCAACCTCACAAGGTTTTCTCTGGTGGGCTCTGTTAGTTTACTTTTCAGTAACCTACCTTCCCGTTGTATCATTTGTTTAACTGGAGACGGACCCTCCCACTGGAATCAGGCCTTTTTCCACAGGCCTAGGTATGTTGATTTTGTGCCTTGCTCGTCCATACTAACCTCTCCACTAGACGTCTTCTCTACCAGCATGCTAGGTAGCACAGGAGATCTATAGGATCCAGAACTTTCTGGGAGTCTTTCTTCCAAATCAGGAATAGGGGCTCTACCAATTACCTCAACAGATGTTGTAGGTAGGACAGGGGGGATTTTCTCTTTCCCATTGCCTCATTTTCTGCCTCCTCTGGCCATGGGTTTCCCCTTAGGCCTGGCGAAGGCAACCTGATCCTGAGACCTGTGCTTGAAGGATCTGGTGAGGGTCTATCAGGACCTAAGCCTTGAAGACTAATCTCAACCAGAACTCTTCTAGGAACAGTTCCCCTAACATTGACAGATGCCCTAACCAGTTCACTACTCACAGCTTATCTGACAGGTGCCACTGGAACATTGAGAGAGGGTCTATCAGTCAACTTAGTATCCCCCACAGGACTTCTCGCAAGGCACTGTGGGTTTACCGTGGAGGGAGTAATAGCTCCAGCACTACTATCGTCTAAAGAATCTAGTCTATCTTCTGATTCTTCACCTGTGGGGAAAGAATCTAAAGGGAAGGGCACCCCTGCAATCTCTTCTTCCTCATATTGAGAGAAGGCCAGACTTGCAGAGTGGACCGCCAAGGTCTTACCCTTACACTACCCTTACACCTGGGGTCCCCCTTCTTGTGGTCACTGGCTACACAAGTGTAAGAAGTCCCACTGGATCTTGACATACAGGGAGGCTTAGATAAACTTATGCTGAGAAGTGTTAGTCCCACAACCCCAACCTGACTCTTGAGACTTCCCCTTGTTAAAGGTTTTGTGGGCTTTTTTGGACTTTGGTTTATCTGTACCCCCACTCTCTTTCTCTTTCTGCTTCTTTCCCTCATCCTGTTTACTTGAAACAGGCTTGTCCTTATGGGACACTCTATGTGAGACCCATAAGTTAGCAGCAATGGCCAGTCTCTTTGGATTTAACTCCTTAGAGTCATCCAGGTACTGCTTAAACGCTGGAGAACAAGAGGCAAAAATATGTTCCAGCATGACCAAGTTGATCATACCCTCAAAGGTAGTTACTTGATAGCCCTCTACCCGGCCACACAAGTTTCCTAAGGAATCTGCAATGAAGGTCACAAACGTCATACATTCTTTTTTCTTATACTCTCTAAATCTCTGCAAGTATTGGGCAGGAGTCTTCCGAAACCCCAAGACTGAGTTTGATTCAATTTCATAAAGTCTTTTCTGTCAGCCTTTGACATTTCCATAATAGCACTGCAGCCAGAATGGGGTAGTCGAATGAGCAACCATGCAATCTTATCAGCATCCACAACTTCTTGGATTTCACATGCATACTCAAATGCAGTTAACCAGTCCATGATGTCATTCTTGTCATCATACATACCACGCAGATCTTTTGGAAACCTTGGATGAAAGGAGGAGCTAGACCCATTACCAGATCCTCTAGAGGAGCCATTGGCAGCTTGTAACTTGACAAGCTCTAACTGGTGATCCCTGTTCTGTTTCTCTGCTTTCTCCAGTTCTAGCTTAGCCATGCAAAATTCAAGCTCCTTCTGCTTCTTGAATTCCAGCATGGCATCAGCCTCAGAGCCAGCGTAAGAAACATGGGACTCTACATCATCCCTAACATCATCAGTCTCCTCTATGAAGGCAGCAACAGTCCTTTCAGCGCCGTTATTGGGAGCCGCCCGAACACCTTCTGCACTGTCATAAGAGGGTAAAGCTGTGATTTGGCTTTCCTGCCATTCCATGATCTTCTGGATCATTTCAGCTTTTGTGCCAGATCTTCCTTAGCGTCTCAAACTTGGAAGCACTTAAAGTTACATTCACAATTGCTCCCACGCTATAAGTGAGGCAGGTGGCTTACAGTAAAATTTAAACTAAGGTCACTGTGTTTCTTGTTTAAGTGTAACCTGGGTATTTCGCCAGTGTGCAACACTGGGTACCTCTGATCTTATTCCTAAAAGATTTCTAAACTCTGACCTGGTGGGATGAAGTTTAGGATGCCACCCTAGTTTAGTGGTACTGGGGAACCTTCTGGACAAGCAAGACCAATCATGGTAGCTTGGCAGGCGGTCAAGATTAAGTCTGAGGAGGGGTGAGAGTGATCAGAAGCCTACAATGAGCAAAGACAGCAAAACTCCACCGAATACGCCTAGACAAGTGTATATAAAAAATACATATACATTTATTATAGGCCTTAATAATTAAACATGAATAAACCACAGTAATATAAAACAGTTACCACACACGCCTTTCACTAGTTCACATATATACAGTTACGTTTTGCTTAATGTGGTAAAAGGGGAAAACACAACCACAACCTGTAACAGAAGGGTAGGTTAACACAATTAGAGCACTAGGCAGTTCTTCAGATTCAATCCCTAACTTAAGCAGTCCAGCTCTGTGAAGGGGGGAGCCTTATGCTCAAAAGTAAAGTAGAGCCTTGAAAACAGCCAAACATACGCAATTAGAGAAAGCAGGTCCTCTTCAGGGAGCTGTAGCAGTTTAGGAAGGGGCTTGAGGTGATGAAGAACAGTGTCCCACTGTTCAAGGAGGGTCTACCCTTGTAGGCAGAGCGACTTTTGCATTTTCGGAATAGCTAGGGAGCACAGGCTAGCCCAGCTAAGGTGAGTATCCTTTTAGAGATTCTCGTGCGTAAAGAACAATGGCTGTACCAGGGGGGCACCGTAAGTGATGCAAGTATTCACCGACCCTCGACACAGTCTGGGCCAAACTTTGCCAATCTAGGACAGGTTGCTTGTAGGTTCAACCTCACGTCGCTCCGGCTCTCAGCGGCTGTGGGACAGAACGATCGTCTGTGGCAGGACAGTAGCCTTTCCTCAGCTTTTGATGAATAAAAGAGGACAGTTCCAGTGCAGCATGTCCCAGGGCACAGGGGGGCAGACAGGCAAGGCTCCTACAATGTTTGTCACCACATCAGGGCGACACAGGGACCACACATGCTTGCAGCGTGGTGCACTCTCTCCAATCATGACCCAGAGAAGGTAGGACTATGAAATATGGCGGGAGAGGGCCCAGGACCCTACGCTGGCGATTCCTTAAATCTTGAGTGTCAACTCGGAATGGCAGCACTCCTATGCGATATTCGAGTTCAAGCTGGTCAGTTCGCTGGATAGCCCAGGAACACTTCCGATGGGAGGGTAATCAGGAGGTGTAGACAGTAGTCGTTCCCACTACTCCAAAGGATCAAAGTACCCTTGCAAGACTTCAGTAATCTATGCAAAAACAGGTGTCCGCTGGACCAACAGCAGCCTCAGGGTGACAAACCTTCCAGCATGTCTCTGGCGGATCCACCGGTCTGCTTTAGCGTTTTAGGATACTTGGCTCATTCTGAAGTTCGGAGAGAACTTCGGGTGATCAACCTTGAATGGATGCAGAGCCTTCTCTTATCCAAGAATCATTTCATGCTCAGATCTGCTCTCTTGAATGCTTGGCAAATGTGGACCAATCACAGTCCACGGTGGTCACAGTCATTCAGGCATACTAGCACCAGTAGTGTAGATTGGGACCAGACAGTCCCAATCCTCTTCCTGGGGACTAGCACACGTGACATGTAGGAGCCTGCAAAAGTTGCAGTTTTCGTGGAAGGCTGCATGCCCAAATAAGGAATTCCTGGGTCTGCTCGACCTTGGGAAAGGCAAAGGGACAAAATGGCCAAAGGACAGAACAAACGACTTAGTTGCATGGCCATTTTCGGCACTGTCCACAATCTTGAGACAAATGTGGTAGACACAGTGCAGCTCATTAGAAACAACTAAAAATACTATAAAAGTAAACTGCTGACACCAGTTCGTCCTAGTGTCACTATTACAACCACCAAAAATCCTTAGTGGGGGTTTAGGGCATAAAACAAAAGGATCCCTATGCAAGGTACTGTAAGGTACATGGCACATAGATACAAAGTTACCAAGAAATGGTAACATAGTCAAAGGCTAAGGGAAACATAGTTTCCCAGTACTGACAGTCTGAAGGATGTGTCAGTTTCCCCATAACAGATGAGCAAAAGACCAGAGGAGCGCAGTTGAAGGCTGTGCTCCACTGGAAAAAGTCAGATTAGGATCAAAGATAAAAGCAAAATGTTTAGGGGTCCATTAACATGGAAGGAAAGGTGCAGTAAAGAGAAATCTTTCCTAGCAAATGCTTTAAAATTGGATGGCTCTCATAACACTGAAGGAGTACCTAGAAAATTATTTTATACAATTCTCCTTCGATGAACTAGCTCGAGTTCCTCGACCCAGGACATTTGCTGACTTAGTGACTTTGGTCTTACAGCTGGATTATAGACTACAAGAACGCAAGATGGAACGCAAGAAACATAAGATCTCTCGTCAGTATGCAGAGTGTTCTCCTTTGCCATCCCTTCTGTCATCTTCAGATGTCGACCCCATGCAAATTAGTACAACCAGAGGTCCATTATTGGAAGCAGGAAGACAAAGGAGGAGGCCCTTAGGCCTTTCCATGCTCTACAGTATGAAAGGACATTTGGTGAAGGATTGCCCTGTAGCTCCCATTAGAAGACAGAGAAATGCCAACTCCCTGCCCTAATAGGGATCAGGGACAGGAAGAAGTTCTGCATCCCGCAATCATGTCAGAAATTAAAACACCATCTTATGACACCACCTTGTTGGCACTGAGGGTTCAGTTAATGATTGACAACACTCACTGTTTGACAGTTCTGGCATTGTTGGATGTTGGATCACACATGGGCCTCTGAACACCAAATACCTATTGTTGATGAAGAGTGTTCTATGCCCATTGAAGAAGTGGATGGTGTAATTTTAGGTTCACGACTTATATGCGGGTTGGAAAAATGCCTGATCTAAAACTAAATCTAAGATGGGAGCAAGCTACAACCATCAAATAATAATAAGGCAGTCCTACTGGCGTTGTGTCAAAATAAAAGGGCCTATAATAAGAAAAACCTATCGCCAATCCTCACGCTAAATACAAACAAAGAGTGTGGGATGAGGTTCATAAGAAAGAAAGAAGTGTTCACAAAATGATAAGTTATGATGTGTTAGCTGGGGGTCTCACTTACCTACGTTTTGAGCACGGGACAAGGTGGAATCCGAACCACAGCACAAGCTTGAGCTTTCCCAACTCGAGCTAGCAGTTCTGCTCTCAGCTATTAGAGCCTTCGGTGGTCAAGTCTCTTCTCTACAAAAAGTCTCTTGCCACCGAGGACCTGTTATATTCCAAAATAATAAAGAAGAGTTCCTTTCTGCTTGTATGTTGGGTGATGCCTTTTCACCCCTGGATCCCGCTCTTCCAGGCTCAGATCCCTAGCGAATATTCGCTTCCCACTGTCGGGTTTACTACGGCTTTCAACACAACTCATCTGTGACATTCACAACTCTTCATGTTTTTTTAAACAGTTCTCTGTGGACACCCCGCCGTCGTGTTCATTCTTGCCAACTTCATCAATCACACAGTTTCTTGAACAGTTCTTATGATGTGGGATTCACTTCCCTTAGCTTCACAATCATCCATCGGTCAAAGATTTTCCACAGTACAGAGGATTTTAGGAGACCCCTGTATGACCACTTTGACCACTTTTGTGCCTTTCCCTAGGCCTTCTGGTAACGGTAGTTTCAACAATAGGGTAGTCGCCCAGAGTTTCCCGAGTGAGTAACCATGTGGTGCCTAACTCCTCTCTTTAGTCTCTCGATTTAGTCGACCATACAGTCTTATGCAGCCACCTAGACTCTGCTGCTCACTTCTCTAAAGAGGCCATATTATGGATCAAATCCTTCCTGAATAACCGTACCATGAGAGTCTTCTCTCCATCAGCCTCAGCTGACCCGATCCCTATAACGTGCGGTGTACCCCAGGGATCTTGTGTATCACCTACCCTCTATAACATTTTCACAAAGCCGCTCTTTGACGAAATGGATCATCTGGGTATCGCCTACACCAACTATGCAGACGATACCCAGATCCTCCTTCCGCTTTCAGGAGATTACGTCGTGGATCTGGCTTTAGTGAATAAAATGTACAGCATCGTTCAGGCATGGATGGCCACACACGGCTTATGCCTGAACGAAGACAAAACTGAGCTCATAATCCTAGGCACCCCGACATACATAACTAAACTCAACACTGACTATGCCAGCTTCATTATCGATGGGAACAATATAAAAGTAGCAAAGGAAGTCAAGACCCTAGGCTTTTACCTTGACGCCACCTTAAACTTTGGCAAACAAGTCAACTCCCTAGCCTCTTCCACAGCATATACTTGCAAACTCATTAGAGCCAGCAAGCAATTCCTCTCTACAGACAGCTGCATCACGCTTGCCAGAACCCTTATTCTGTCCAAACTGGACTACTGTAATGGTCTTTACATTGGGGCTAACAAACAGACTATCCAAAAAATCCAGGTCCTACAGAATAATGCCTTGAGAGCCGCGCTTAAGATCAACAGGAAAGAGCATATCTCCTCTATAAGAAGAGAATATAAATGGCTATCCACTCAGGACAAAATCCAACTTAAAATTGCCTCCCTTACTCACTAGTGCCTCAATAACATGGCACCACCCTACCTCATGGACAGGCTACACTTAAGAACTTCACTTAGACCAACAAGAATGGTCAATGCAAATTGCCTCTATGTCCCTCGCTTTAAACGTGCCACTATTGGAGGACATAGCTTCGCAGTCAAAGCAGCACAGCTTTGGAACTCCCTACCACATGACATAAGAGAACCCCAGCCCTTTGCGAAATTTAGGCAGAATTTGACCAAGTGGCTGAGAGCTAATGACATCTAACTAATCCGACCTGCTTGACCTGACTGTCCCTACTAGCTTTCCACCTGCATGCCCCAGTTCTGATACCACTTTCTGTATTTTACTCCATTGTATATTACTGCACCTATTCCACTGTATATCACCTCCACATTGTGAATATTCCTGTACTTTGATCACCTCCTGTCTCGACCTTGCTCCAGCCCTGCTCATTCTTGCTTATTGTATACTGCATTATGACCTTGCACATGTACCTGTATATATTTTATTTATGGCAGAATGTATTATGTTTATGTAATTGTACCTGTAACAAAGCTGAGCATATTCTTGTCTTGTGCGCCCTGATGCTCCAGGGCTTGGCGCGCCCTACAAATAATAAACTAAACTAAACTAAACTAAACTAAACTCTGTAGCTGGTTTTCCCCTTTCGTATCAGCAGTTCTTTATACTTTATACTCCAATTAGCCGCTTGTTACTTTCGCACAACACAGTTTGGATTCTTATCGGCTTTCCCCTCGACTCACCGGCTGTGATGAACAAATTGTACTTTCTTGTCTCTGGAGTCAAGACCAGTATCAGAGTGGCAGGCGTTTCTCCCTGGCTTGGCTATCAACGGAGGAGGGCTCTGTGCACCGTTGACATCTGCTGCAACACATGCTGGCTATTGTTCGCGGTCTTACGATTTCTTCCGTGGAGGTTTCACTGGCTTGGCTTGGAAAGGGCAAGGTTACGTCTATCCTTGTCACCCTCTCGATCCGCGCTGTCTTTCTCCTCCTCTTGAACTGCCGTGCTGAGTTAGCTCTCTCGTCGTGCGTTCTGCCTTGTTCGTGTTGTGCTCTCGTGCTCCACCTTTTATCCCTGTGGAGGAAGGGAAAGGGCCATCAGGGGATTGTGATTCTGGTCAATTACCTCGCTTTGCCTGACCCTTGTGGTGGGACATGTCAGGTAAAAGGCTCTGGTGTTTGTCCATCTTCTTTCGTGGTGTGCAAAAGTGTTTGTGTCGGAAAAGGGGGGGTTAGAGTGTTTGAGTATCCTATGGGGTAGGATGGGGAAAAGGTCTTATAAGAAGGGGGATGCCGCATCTCATCCATCGGTGTCCCACTTCCACTCCCGGTGGGCACCCCATTTAGGTGATCCTCCCGCACTGGTCGACCCCCACGAACTGGATCCAATAGCGATGGCCGTGTCCTGGCCACCTGGATGACAGATCCCCGGGAACTAGTCAGGGAGACATCATCAGGTTCCTCACACTTGTTATCTATCAGACGATGGATGTGGCCTTAAGAAATGGAATGAGCTACTAACATTTGACCTAATAAAAACAGTCCATTATCCAATAATACTTGGAATACCATGGCTTAGAAGACACAACCCCTATATTAATTAACAGGAGGCAACATTGAACTAGTTGGCAATTTTGAGTTGAAGAAGAATCAAGAGAGTCTGGCTTGGGGCGATGGCAGCCTGAGAGCTCCATTGCAGAGGTGCATCCTGACAAGAAAAAGGTACTGTGAAGTTTTGTCAAGACAATCTGTGTTGGCAAGTGAAACCTGAGCACCTGTGGAACTTTACTTTGAAAACTATCTGAGTGCCTTGAACTTGGGGAAGGGAGCTACGAAAAGCTCAATTGCCACATTAACTTTGGAAAGTAGGTGCAATGTCATTGGCTTCAGAAGACTGTGTACAACACTGAATTACTGATCCAAATCTACAAGAAATAAAAAGTCCAGGTTCTATGACTCTAAACAATGTTAATGCCTTACCACCTGAATACAAGGAATATTTTTCTGTGTTTATTGAAGACTTGGAAGTACAGTTACCACCACATAGGGAAGAAGACAGCGCCATTGATCTATTACCTGATAACACCATCTGGTTTAGCTGGATGTTCATAGTGTCAGAGGCCGAAAAGAAGCCTTATGGTAGTATTTGGACAAGAATTTACGTAATGGACTGATTATATCCCTGAATGCTCCTGGGGGGGTTTGTTTTTGTTTTCCCCAAAAGAGATACGTCTGAATTACAGCCTTGTTTTAACTTTAGAAAATTGAATCGGTATCTGGTCATTCCATCGAATGGCAAACCATCTAACACCAAACCTTCAAATTTTATCCATCGAAATACCATTCCATACAATGGCCATTTTGTTGCATAAAATTCGATGGATCCATCGAAATGCAATGTTAAGATTAGGGGTTAGATTAGGGTTAGGAGGTTAGGGTTGGTTTAGGGTTAGGGTTGGGGTTAGGGTTAGATTAAGGGTTATATTAGGGTTAGGGTTGGGGCTAGGGTTAGATTAAGGGTTACATTAGGGTTAGGGTTGGGGCTAAGGTTAGATTAAGGGTTCCATTAGGGTTAGGGCTGGGGGTTAGGGTTGGGGCAAGGGTTAGATTTAGGGTTACATTAGGGTTAGGGTTGGGGCTAGGGTTAGATTAAGGTTTAAATTAGGGTTAGGGTTAGGGATGACGATAGGGTTAGATTAAGGATTATATCAGGATTAGGGTTAGGTGGGGCTGGGTGGGGGACCCCCCCAATATACAATAACAAATTCAAACATTACAAGGAGTTGGCCAGTGCAGGAATTTCAGCACTGGACGGTTCAATGTAACGTTTTGAAGTTACAGAAAAAAGCATTGAAATGCTATCTTTTACATGTAAAAGTGCATTTCCATTGAAACCAGTCCATTTATATTTTCGATGGACTGGTTTCGATGGAAATGCACTTTTACATGTAAAAGATAGCCTGGCGATGCTTTGGCATTAGATGCTTTCTATTCAAATGCTTGGTATGTCGACCCTTTATTTTCGATGCAATCACTATAAACCGATAGAATCTAATCACAAATAAGGATAATTATTCCTTGCCGCTAATAAAGGACATCATTGAAGCAGTCAGGGGAGCTAACATCTATCCAAAATTGGACCTCCATGGGGCATATCACCTCATCATAATAAATGCTGGAGATGAGTGGAAGACTGCCTTTACAACACATTTTAACTTATTTGAATATCGTGTGATGCCCTTCGGGCTAGCTAACGCCCAGGGTGTGTTTAAGCGTTTTGTTGGTTGAAAATTCTGTGACCTTTTGTATAGCACTGTCATAGTTTTCTGGGATGATATTTTAGTCTTCTCCACTGACTTAGCTTCCCATCGGGAACACATAGGTGAAGTACTTAGACATCTACAGACAAATAACTTGAAGGCCACATTGGAAACATGTGTGTTTCATGTACCTTCAGTGTTTTATTTGGGCTATATTTTATCATCAGCAGGCATGGCAATGGATCCTAGGAAACTGGACACAGTCTTATCCTGGGAAGCACCAACGTCGATCAAACAAATTCAACAGGTCTTGGGACTGACAAATTCTTACCAAAAATATATAGATAATTTCTCCCTGCGGGTACAGTCATTGATTGAATTGCTTCAAAAAGGTTCTACGTTTGTCTGGTCATGGAAACAAGAAAAGGCCTTTCGGCAATTAAAAGAAGCCTTCACACAAGCCCCGATTCTATGTCAAACTAACACCTCACTTCCATTTACTGTGGAGGCAGGCGCGTCTGAATCAGCGATTGCAGCTGTACTTTTACAGTTACAAGAAGATAACATAGAATATCCTTACTTATTTTGATGCCCAACTTCCAGCGAAATAAACTACTTAGTGCTAGAGAAGGAATTATTGGCTCTGAAACAGGTGTGTATCTAATGGATCAATACGGATTAGGAGACAGAGCTCAAAAACAGGTTGCACAATGCAATTGGGTTCCTAAAACATCACGTATCTGTTCAGGGGCTAGGATTCCTATTCCAATTACATCGAGCCTGAGCTCCTGTACGGAGCAAGCGCAACCCAGAGGTCACCTTGCACTACAGGTTTACCATGTGTATATGTGCCATGATTCTCTGACATTACTGGGCAGGACAGTATTGCTGCATGCTGCGTAGAGGACAACATCAAGCAACATTAAATGCTGCAGATGATGCTCGTCCCGAGCATGTTTCAACAAGGCCGATCACCATCCCCATTACGTTGAATGACGTCCTGAGTTTGGACGTACGCACGTTTGATCTCCATAGTAAGCAATATACACAAGGGCTGGAGTAACGCGCCCCTGTTAGAGAACTCGCTTGTGTGTGCCGAGCACTTGCTTTCTATTACAGTCTTTAAGAAATCCGCGTACCGATCGGACGCCCACGAGGTACGTGAATGATATATCTTTTGTTTACAGTACGTTTGCATTATGAACGAGCAACATACGCTGTGCCGCTAGTTACGGGTAACCTCCTTGTTTGTACCCATACAGACACTGACACGAGCAATGGTCTAAAGTGGATGTTCTCCATATTGGGAGGCACTACAGTATTATTGGCACACAAGCAGATGCAGCTAATTTGGTAGGCGGTAAGCACCAACTCTTGCACACTCAGGATTATATTCACGTTGCTTTGGATCCAATCTACCTGGCGCACTGATAAAGGGTTTAGGCTTATAGCAGGTTTCAAGGGCGACGTACCGCACCCCACCATCTTTACGGGTTAATGGGTTCACTCTAACACCGTAGACGCCAATGGCACATTTGAAGATGTTCTAGTAGGGACGTTTCCTCCCTTCACTCTTTGGTTGGATGTCTATCTAGTTATAGACTAACCAAGTTCAAAATGCTTAACGCTTCCATGGTTTCCTTAGTGGTGGTAAGACTCTATGTCCTCTCTCTAGGCTAAGAGAATGAAATATAACCGTGCACAGAGGGTGCTCCACTGACAAGCCATTCTCTGCTCTTTGTTGCAGAGACTACATTGGCCTCTTTACTAAGAACTATCTACCTATGCTAGTGGCCGCAGTTCTTTCGAGTAGAACCATAAGAAGGGCCGTTCCCTATTCTGCTGTGTCCCTACGCACGGATTACAGACTTATTAGCATTCAGGTGCCCCATTTTAATTATCTTACCTACTTATCAGTTCTATCTCTAACGACAGAATTTCTCAAACACTGGCTTTCAGCTCCTTTGAGAAACACTGATTTAGGTTTTTCATGTATTTATTACAGGTCTTCAGCTATTCCTTAGCTGACTACAACCTTATTCACTTATGTTGTGAGCCCCCACGAGCACCACAAAAGGTAACAAAAACCCAACGTCTGGTGCTCCTATTTCACCCTTTGGGGAATATGACAGATGTACCTTAGCTATTGTGGGATGTTTTTATCCATGCATCCAAGCCCTACCTCAAAACTGTGCAGTACTGACATGGAAAACAGCATGATGGCCAGAGCTTCCCAGAAAATGCACAGGGAAATGCATGAAGAATAGGCTGCCACTCATTTTGCCGATGTTATGGGCACAGAAGGGCACTGCCTAAAACCACCATTGGACTACCCACACAGTAGTCTGAAACCATTGGGAATGGCAATGCTGACTGCCAAAAGCAACCTAGAATTGTGGGGAATTCATTTTCTTAAATCCCAAAAAGGGGTGCCGTACCAGTACTCACCACTATCAGAAAGCCGGCGTTTTAAAACCACCAGATTTTGTTTAAAACTGAATAAATGAACCCAAGGCAAGCCAAAGAAAGACTTACTGAGAGGTGGATACAATCTAAAGTTATATTCTGAAGTGACTTGAAGGTTTATAACAAGACTGGCTGAGCTGTGGATTTCAGCAGTTTAAGTAAATTTGGACTGAAAGACACTAAAAACCTAAATGTTTAAAATAAATGAGTGACCTACTTTTGAGTGTCACATAGGTTGCAATTGTTTAAATGTCATGGTTTTAAACTTAGAATCAGCATCCTAGCTGCATATGTAAAAAATTGTCTTGACTTAAACTGGGGAACAAAAGTGACATTAGCTAGGGCCTGGCTTAAGGAACTGAATTCTGCCCACCAGCTACCCCCGACAGGAGTTGAGACTTGCACAACAGCTGTGTTCCCAGGCCTATCTGCCTTTTGCTGCTCCCACCAAAAGGGATATGACACTTCTCTGATTGAATTACCTGGGCTCTGCAGGAAATTGAACAAAGCCCTGTCCTGACTCAGGCAAATGTTTTATTATGGGGGCCATAAATGGCTTCCTCTTGAACAATGGGCCTTCCAGGGCCCAGGCAGATGGTTTATTGCAGGGGTAATAAAAGTGGCTTCCTCCTGGAAGTAAAGGGGAGGAGCACTGCCTGTGAGAGCAAGCTGGCTTGGCAGAACTGGAAAAACCAGAAATTCAACCTTGTGCTGGGGGGAAACCACACCCCTGTAGCCAGAATATGGTTTTAGAAAAAGATGAATAACTCATAGAGCGGACTTGTGAAAATTATTTAAATGATACCATAATTCTTGTGATTTTTCCGCCCACATTTTAAGAGGTTTTTAGAACCGGTGGCATGATCTGGGGGCAAACTAGCAGTTAAGAGGGTATTACTTAAAATGTATGCATGTTAAAAATCTGACACTTCATCAATTAATGTCCATACTCCTTGCGCACATGTGTATAAATTTAGGGTAATGTCCGATATTGCGAAACCAGTTAAAAAGTGCAAATATTGCCATTTCTGAATGCAAGCTCCCAGGAAGAGCAGATTTGGACAGGGTATACCTCCTGTAATGCACGATGGGTGCATGTAATTTTAAACAAATGTGTACCTGTGCAAATATGTCTTTTGGGTCAAAATATAGATTGTGTGTAATTTGACAGGGGTGGGTTCTCTGTATCATAAACAGACCTCATCATGATGACACTTCATTTCATTCCCCCAATCAAGGGGAAGAGGATGAAGTGGCCAATGACAAGTGGAGAGGGGTAGAGCCTAGTGATGCTGCACACACACCCATTTTCAAAACACATAAAAGCAGACAGTCAGGACAGATAGGGACTTTCAAATCCATTTGCTGCGGGACGCTCTGCCGAGAAAATCCATACTTTACCTCCATCAATCTCTAGAGAAAGCTGTGCAGAAAGATCCAGACTTCAAATCTATCAATCTCCAGAATCCAGAGAGAGAGCAGAGCTGACCCAGACCACTGTTAGCAGAACCAGAGACCTGAGCCAGATCACTGTGAAGTGCAGAGACCAGACCAGAGTCCAGAAGAAAACCTGACCAGATCCGTGGCGAGGCCCATTTAATTCAAGAATATAGTGTGAGTACCTAGCAGAACTGTGCAGAACCAATCTCTTAGTTAAAATAATCTAATCCAAGCTATTTTAATCTAAGTAGAACTGCCTCCTAATTGTCACCTGTCATTTGTAAAGCTGTCACTTGTCTTTTTGAACTTTAAAATTTAAAATCTGAAAAACGACCTTTACCATATCGCTCATATCTCCGTGACCGTTTGTCCTAGAGACTTGCAGTAACTTTCATCTGGAAGCTGAGATCCTAGGCTGTCCTAGGACCCCAAGATGATAGTGCTAGTCCTTGTAGTTCCTCTGTAATCGCGAAAAACGCACTCGCGAATTTGCCGCGATTTGCAAATTTCTCAA
This sequence comes from Ambystoma mexicanum, assembly GCF_040938575.1. Taxonomy (NCBI): domain Eukaryota; kingdom Metazoa; phylum Chordata; class Amphibia; order Caudata; family Ambystomatidae; genus Ambystoma; species Ambystoma mexicanum. Next base: position 157,474,619 of record NC_090935.1, on the reverse strand, counting down.
CGTGTGAAAACAGCAGTTTTCTTGCTTTCAGTTGCCAAAAATTCGTTTAACCTGCTAGTTTCCCCTAGATCCTTGCTAAAGTGAGTCTGGACTAATATTAACTTGATACCACTCCCCTTGAACCTCTAGAGGGAATTAAAAGCATTTTAGCGTATTTTTCACTTCATTGCCAGCACATATAAAAGCATTTTGGGCCTGTGTTTCCAACTTCTGTAGTGTAAGCTTGCTGGGGTGAACTGAATTACATTTGATTGCATTTCTGAGAACTGTGTGCTTTCCTTCCATTTCCTTGCATTGCATAAAGGGGGGGAGGGGATTGCTAGAGAAAAGTGATTACATTGTTTTGTTGAAATCATATTGAGTATTTTCTGTATTGCATTTTCATTCAACATTACATCCATCTGAACTTATATAAAGCATTCTCTACCACCTTATTCTTCTGTTCCTATTCACAAGTGTGCTAGTGCCAGACTATCCATTATTGATTACTGCTCAGATTCAGTGTGATATTCAATTATTCATTTATTATAAAGCGTGATATATATATATTGTTTAAATTATCAAATAAACCTTTAAACTTGCAAAACAGAACTACTCCTTGGCTCAGTGGGGTCAGGGAAAACTTCCAAGAGAGGGGTGTTATATAGGGGTAGTCATCCAGAACGCATGAACTGGACATACAGATATATCAATAAGGGTTTCCATTCAGTATCCCAGACTAGGCATTGACTTAGCTGTAGTGTTGAATTGAATCCTCTTACAAATTGGGGGCTCGTGCCGGACGTTTGGATTAGATTTATCACTTGTGCAGATTAATACAGCGTGCCAGCTGACCAGATACACATATCCGGTCGGATCACACGCTGTGTTACGCTGTAAAGCACTCCTCAAAGGAAAGCTCTAAGGAAAAGGTCTGTTTTGCAAAAAAATAAAAATAAAATACAAACTTCTGTAAGTCAGGACAGAGACCAATCTCTAGAATGACGACCTTAGTAGACATGAAAATAGCCAGAGAGCACTTCTTACATAAGTTATTTGTGTTGACAAATTTGAGTGGACTCACCAGGACCGCATGGTCTGGTTGCAGGCCATCACGCAACAGGTCACGGAAACAGGGTCAGATATATGGAGAGATCAGGGTCCCTTACATGTGGCCCTGAGTGAACTATACATGGCTCCTAAAGCTAAGGATGAACAAGACAAGATGGTTAGGATAGCGGCATACCTGTACCTATATATGGGAGACATGCAGGATAAATGTACTGAAAGCCAAGATCTGGTGAATAAGCGACAGATGGCGTTAGAGAAGGTCCAATCTGACCTGGTCTCTTCTGAGCAGAGGCTGCAGGGGAGCCAGGAGTCAGAAAAGTAGACAGCACATCATTAAAATAAAGAGGGATATGGACATCCTGCAACAGGAAAAGGCTGACCAGGATACCAGATTTCTGGCCTTGCAGAAGGAGTACCAAGAAGGTTTGGACTCCCTACTCCAGAGCCAGAAAAAGCTGGAGCAACAGTTAGACTTCAATAGGGCATGTGCTGAGCAGGTAGTCACCCTGCAAAGCCACCTAGATAGGGAGAAGGCAGAGAGCAATAAACTGATTTTGAAAGACCTGGATACCCAGGCAGAATTTGACCAGGAGCGCCAGAAAGCTGGTGCCTTCCAAAGGCAAAGGGACGACCTGGCGGCATAGATGCAGGCTCTTAGTCAGGAAAGGGATACCTTAGGCCAGGAAGTCTGCCACTTAAAAAGGAAGATGGAAGAAAATCACCTGGCCCTCCAGGGACTGGGTGACCTCCAAAAAGAACACCATAACTTGTTAGAGCACACAAGGGAGGTGGAGGATGCTCTGGCAAGAAAGGAGCAGGCCAATAGGGACACAGCTCAGGAGGTAACCCTCCTGCAGCAAAGACTGGCCCAGTGCTCCAGGACCAATCAGGAAACGCAGAGAGAGAATGAGGCTCTCTGCCAGCACAATGATAGGCTCCAACAACAGGTAGCGATGCAGGAGAGACTGATAGAGTCTAGTAAGGCATTAACTGAGGAACTGAAGGCGCAGGCTCTTGCATTGCAACAGGGAGCAGGGGCGGATAGAGATGAGGTTCGCTGGGAAAGAGAAACTCCTGAGCATAACCCCAGGAGCCCTAGTACCAGAGGCCTTTATTTCTCTCAGTCCCTGGACTCTGCCACCTCCATGTCCCCTGGCGCACATGAGCACAGGGCCACAGGGATGGCAGATTACTATCCAGCCAGAAGCATGGGGCTCATAGGCCAGTACCACCCAGGAATGGAGGGGCGGGCATCCGGGTATGGGCTCCCAAGCACAGTGCAATTTGATGGGGAACCCCAGGAGAGTAGGCCCATTAAGGGCATCCTGAAAACCTCTGCCCAGTTAGGTCAGTGGGGGGGTACACATCAAATCCTGGCAGCAAGGAGGGATCTGAAGACTCCTCTGAGCGGTACAGGAAACAGGAGACCAGGTCCCCACATTCTGCCAGCCATTCCCAGGCTCGCAGAATCCGGGAAAACCTGGAAGAACAGACGGGAACCTCTGGGAGCAGTGCCTCTGAGTCAGAAGATGAATGGACAAGGGTTACCTGAACCAAAAAGGCCAATAAGGCAAAAAGGGCCTTGATTAAGGACCCATTGAAACAGATTAAGGCAATCAGGAGTGTCATCACGCCTTATCACAAGAACGCCAAGTATTCTGTTTGGGAGCACTTAGAGTTGTTTGAGCAAATGATGGAGACTTTCCATTTGAAGGACAGCCAAAGCTGTATTCAATATGTAAAGTGGACCTTCTCCCCGGAATACTCCAGTTTCTTTGCAGGGCTGGAGGACCAAAATCATTCCAGGTGGTCCACCTATAGGGCGGCCATATTAAAACATTTTTCTGTTCACAGAAATCCCCAAGAGGCTCGCAAGGCAGCCTACAATTTGCAGTGTGGGGAGGATCAGGCCCCACAAGAGTTTGTGCAAGAACTGAAACGTGCCTTTGCGCAGACCACAAGTGTCGAGACTTGCCACGTAGTGAAGAGTATTGAGCCTCTGTCCACAAATCACCCACAGGGAGAGAAAGATAAACACTCCCTGTGCGAGCTTTGAGGCCACAGGTGGTTGTTGGTTGTAGAATCAGGTGGCGCCGAGGACTCCAGAGGCTGTTGGAAGGAAGTCGGGGTTAATACAGGCAAAGACAGTGCTTTAGTTAAGAGTGAATAAAGGATACTTTCTTACCTATGTTCACTGGAAGGGAGCCTGAGGAATTGGTGCAAGGGAGCACCGATGATTCAAACAGTCAAGTACCTGGAGGTAGGTACGAGCTGACCACCAGTAACCCGTAATGATTTCCAAGAATGAACAGAAGGAAGGTCGTAAACAATCCAAGGGTCAAAATCCAGGTTGTAGCAAGTGAACAGATAGGGAAAATCCAAAGCAGTCTGTTATGCGCAAACCAAAGGTCCAAAGTACCAGTATCCGTGCAGAGTATCGGCAACCGTATCCAAGGAGCAAGAGTTAATCAAATCCGTGAGAGTAAGCCTGAGGTCGAAATCCGATGAGGTCAAAAACAAGAGTCAAGAACGCCGAACAGTGTTAGAGAACAGCTGTGAAGCGGCGAGTGATTCAAAGCTCCCGGCTTTTATGCGAGCCGCCTCCCGATCACGTGAGTGGGGCTCCGTGCACGTGATCGGGAAGTTGATGTGAAACCAGGAAGCAATCGCGATCGGCTGTTCCAGCCCGAACGCAATCTCCATGGCAGTTGCCATTGGAGACGAGGAAACAAACCACACCGTCCTCTGCGTGTGATCCGCAACCATCGGTGATGGCGACTCCCCTGCACCCTAGGTGATGGGACATGAGGAGGGTTGGGCTGTGAACCGGGGGGCCTGACAGTACTTCGTATCGGAGTGTTATGCAAGGTGTTGTATGGGTGTGTGACTGACCTATTATGCATAACAGAGCCCCCCCTCAATGGCCCACGACCACGTGGGCAGGTGGGATGGTCCAAATGAAAACGGGAGACAAGCCTCGGAGCATGGACGTCACTCGCGGGGACCCAACACTGCTCCTCCGGACCATAACCCGCCCAGTCCACCAGATACTGGAGACAACCACGAACCATACGAGAACCCAGTATACCCGACACTTCATATTCCACAGAGCTACCCACAGACACAGGGCTAGGCGTAGACCTAAGGCGAGTAGTGGCAGGACAAGGCTTTAGCAAAGATGTATGGAATACAGGGTGAAGGCGCCAGGAGGCGGGAACTGAAAGGCGATAAGCCACAGTGTTGATCACAGCAGATATCCTGTATGGACCCACAAAACGGGGTAGCAATTTGCGACAACCGGGCAGCCGGAGGTGACGAGAGGAAAGCCACACCCTGTCCCCCACAACATAGGAAGGTGCCACGGCCCTCCGCCGGTCAGCCGCAGATTTAGCAGAGACTTGGGACTCACGAAGGTGAGCGAGAGTCCGGGCATGAACGGCCGATAGGTCACGTGCACAGGAAACAGCAGCAGGGTTAGCGGAATGTGTAAGGTCTGGAACAGGTAAGGTGCGGGGGTGTTGGCCATACAAGACAAAAAAGGGAGAAAAACCAGTAGAAGAATGCAGAGCATTATTATACGAGAATTCAGCGAGATGCAGTACACTCAGCCAGGACTGTTGGTGCTGTAGAATGAGGTAACGTAAATATTGCTCCATGGCCTGGTTCACCCTCTCCGTCTGGCCGTCCGTCTCCGGGTGATATGCAGAGGAAAAACGGGAATCGATGCCCAAGAGGCCTGTGAGCGCCCGCCAGAACCGAGAAGTGAACTGGGGTCCCCTGTCCGAGATTATGATAGTGGGTAACCCGAAAAGACAGAAGATTGATCTAAAGAAAAGGTCGGCCAGAGCCGGTGCTGATGGGATGCCAGAACAGGGAACAAAATGGGCCATTTTAGAGAAAGAATCGACCACCACCCAAATGGTGTCGAAGCCCTTGGTTCGAGGTAGATCTGTCACAAAATCCATCGACACTGTGTGCCAGGGCCTAGGAGGTATAGGTAAGGGAAGTAAGAGCCCCACCGGACGTCCACGGCGATGTTTGCATTGGGCACACACGGCGCACGTGTTGACATACCCTTCAACATCGCGTTTCATGGAGGGCCACCAACACCATCGCCTGAGGAGGTCCAGCGTGCGCTTCTGTCCAGGATGACCATTAATGGCACTATCATGGGACCATTCCAGTGCAAGATTACGAATGTCGGCTGTTGGTAACCATAATTTGTTCTGTATGAATGGCAGCCCATCATGTAACACCGGATCCCACTCAGAGGTCTGTTCGGGATGTAACGAAACCCATGCGCGAATGGACTCTAGAAGCGGTAAAGGAGGAGTACAGAGGCAAAAGACATGCTGATCTAGTAGTTTTTCAGGGAAAACAGGCAAGGATACCCCACCAGGAGAACGAGATAAAGCGTCCGCCTTCCCGTGGGACAGACCTGACCGGTGTTTTATCTGGAAGTCAAAGGCTGCAAAGAATAAATGCCACCGCACCTGCCGACTATTGATGCACTTGAGTGAGGCTAAATCTTGGATGTTACGATGGTCTGTGTATACTGTGACTGCATGTTTTGCTCCCAACAGGTGATGCCGCCAGACCTGAAAGGTGTCCTTGATGGCCAACAATTCCTTCTCCGTGACCGTATTGTGCGTTTCTGTAGGAGTAAACTTTCGAGAATGAAACGCCACCGGGTGTAGCCGACCTGAACAAGGACAATGTTGGGATAATACCGCTCCAAGAGCAAAGGAGGATGCATCCGCCTCTACAATGAAGGGGAGTTCCGGGTCAGGATGCTTCAGTACAGGAGCGGTAGTAAATGCAGCTTTGAGCGCATCAAAAGCCTTTTGGTGTTGTTCCAACCAGATAAAAGGTAACTTGGGGCTGGTCAATGCAGCAAGAGGTGTTACAAGAGATGAGAAATCCTGGATAAAGCGCCTGTAAAAATTTGAAAACCCAAGGAATGATTGTAATGCCTTAATATTACAGGGCTTTGGCCAGTCCAAAACTGCACAAACCTTGGATTGGTTCATTGCTAAACCCCCAGGGGTAATGTGGAATCCCAAGAATTCCACACTTCCAGTATGGAACTGACATTTTTCTGGCTTAGCATAGAGTGAAAAATGGCGAAGTCGAGACAATACCTCGCGGACATGTAGTACATGTTCTTTCAGATCCTGTGAAAATATTAGGATGTCATCGAGATATACCGCTACACAGATGTCTAACAAATCATGAAAAATCTCATTCATGAAACGCTGAAACGTAGCAGGGGCGTTACAAAGCCCGAAGGGCATGACTACGTACTCAAACAGTCCGTAACGAGTGCAAAAAGCCGTTTTCCACTTGTCTCCGGGGCGAATTCTGATTAAATTATAGGCTCCGTGGAGATCGAGTTTCGTGAAGATGTTGGCGTGACTAAACCTGTCCAACAATGGTGTAATCAGGGGAATCGGATACCGGTTCTTTATGGTGATAGCATTCAAGCGTCGGTAGTCCACACAAGGACGTAAGTCGCCCTCCTTTTTGGGGACAAAAAAAATAGGGCTAGCTGCCGGAGAGGTAGAAGGATGTATATGGCCAACCTTCAGAGCCGCTTGAATGTATTCTTTCAATGCCTGTTCCTCTGAGGGGGACAGGGAGTAAATACGTCCTGAAGGAATGCTGGAATCAGGGATGAAGTCAATAGGGCAATCGTAAGAACGATGTGGTGGTAGTACCTCCGAAGAACCCTTGTCAAAGACCTCATGAAAGTCCTTATATTCCATAGGGATACTTGTCGCCACCACCCCCACCATGTGAGACTCCAAGGACGTGGACGCTTCCTCGTGTAGGGTAAGTTGTGCGAGGGCCCCCAAGGCACGTGAAGGAGATTCGGTGTCGTCAGGTGCGGTGAGGCAATAATTCTGGCAGATTTCCGATTCAAAGTGAACCTGCCCAGACTTCCAGTCGATCAAAGGGTTGTGTTGATGTAACCATGGGAGCCCTAGTATAATCCCGAATTGGGGCATCGTAATTAAATCAAAGGATAAGACTTCCTGATGTGTTTTCTGTATAGTTAGGGTGATCGGGGCAGTTTGTTGTCGAATTGGGCCAGAAATCAGTGCTGTGCCATCCACCGCCTGTACTGGTTCCGGATGCTGTTTGGTAATCAGGGGCAGATTCAATGACCCGGCCAGGTTTATATCGACATAATTGCCAGTGGCACCAGAATCGATATAGATCGAAACAGCATGAACGATGTCGGGTGTGGGTTTTAACGTAGCCTTTACCATCACCGGCCTGATCCTGCCAAATGTGGGGAACTTGTCCGAGGGAGTTGAAGGATTGCTTGATCCGGCCCCCGGATCTAGGGTCGAGCATTCCGAAAAACCGTATTTTTTAACTTGGGGCGTCTGGGACAGGACTTTACAAAATGCCCACTCAGGCCACAGTAGAAGCAGGCATGGTCGGTTCTTCTGCGGTCCCTCTCTAGTTGTGTGATCAGGCTACGAATACCGCCTATTTGCATAGGTTCACCATCGGTATCAGAGGAGGGGGAGGATATACTAGGAGTAGGGAACCCTGTCTCGAACTTGCGTTCGGAACGCCTTGCATCGATCTGTAGGGCGAGATCCACTAAGTCAGTATGAGATGTGGGCAAAGAAGGAACGACGGCCATAGCATCCTTCATGGTACTATTGAGCCCTCTGTAAAACACAACTGCCCTTTTGGGTTCAGGCCAAGATGTTTCAGCAGCCAGTTGGTTAAATCGAGCAATGTACTCTATGAGTGACCCCTTTCCTTGAGTTAGATCTAACAATTCAAGATCCCGGGATTGGGCTTTATGACGTGTGTCGAATACATGAGACATTTCTGTGACCAATAACTCGAAATCATATAGGACAGGGCTGTTGTTTTCCAGTAGGGGATTGGCCCATGCTGCCGCAGTGCCGGCCAGATGGGACAAGGTGAAAGCCACCTTTGTGGTGGAGTCGGGAAAGGCCTGAGGTCTACAAAGAAAATGTAGCTTGCATTGATTCACAAAAGTGCGAAACTTTCTGGGGTCTCCGTGGAATCTTTCTGGAGCGGCCAAGGGAAAAGGCGTAGGCATGAGTACAGGAATTTGTGGCGCTACAGGGGGAGCAATAGGTTGGACAACTGGGGGTTGGGCAGCGGCTTCCCCGAACTCTACATCAGCGGGTAACGGGTGTTGTATACTTTGGATCAAATCTAACCTCTGATGTATAGCCGCGTTGGCGGCTGTCATGTCTGCCCTCAAAACTGTGAGTGCCTGTACCAATGCAGCCACGGGGTCCTCGGCTACAGGCTCCATACTCGACACAGCGCAAAGGCTTCACAGTCTGTCGCGACTTGCCACGTAGTGAAGAGTATTGAGCCTCTGTCCACAAATCACCCACAGGGAGAGAAAGATAAACACTCCCTGTGCGAGCTTTGAGGCCACAGGTGGTTGTTGGTTGTAGAATCAGGTGGCACAGAGGACTCCAGAGGCTGTTGGAAGGAAGTCGGGGTTAATACAGGCAAAGACAGTGCTTTAGTTAAGAGTGAATAAAGGATACTTTCTTACCTATGTTTAGTGGAAGGGAGCCTGAGGAATTGGTGCAAGGGAGCGCCGATGATTCAAACAGTCAAGTACCTGGAGGTAGGTACGAGCTGACCACCAGTAACCCGTAATGATTTCCAAGAATGAACAGAAGGAAGGTCGTAAACAATCCAAGGGTCAAAATCCAGGTTGTAGCAAGTGAACAGATAGGGAAAATCCAAAGCAGTCCGTTATGCGCAAACCAAAGGTCCAAAGTACCAGTATCCGTGCAGAGTATCGGCAACCGTATCCAAGGAGCAAGAGTTAATCAAATCCGTGAGAGTAAGCCTGAGGTCGAAATCCGATGAGGTCAAAAACAAGAGTCAAGAACGCCGAACAGTATTAGAGAACAGCTGTGAAGCGGCGAGTGATTCAAAGCTCCCGGCTTTTATGCGAGCCGCCTCCCGATCACGTGAGTGGGGCTCCGTGCACATGATCGGGAAGTTGATGTGAAACCAGGAAGCAATCGCGATCGGCTGTTCCAGCCCGATCGCAATCTCCATGGCAGTTGCCATTGGAGACGAGGAAACAAACCACACCGTCCTCTGCGTGTGATCCGCAACCATCGGTGATGGCGACTCCCCTGCACCCTAGGTGATGGGACATGAGGAGGGTTGGGCTGTGAACCGGGGGCCCTGACAGTACTTCGTATCGGAGTGTTATGCAAGGTGTTGTATGGGTGTGTGACTGACCTATTATGCATAACAACAAGAAGGGTGCGCACGGATAGCAGAGAATTTATTAATACGTTTTTCCATGCCTTGCCCAAATACATAATGACGCAGCTTGTGAGGGATTTTCACGAGAAAAGATCTTTAGACTGGGTCATTGAACAGGCGACCCGGATCTATGAGGTGCAGAAGCCAATAGAAAATAAAAATAATGCGCCCAAAAACCCCAAAGCCAACAACACCCCTGCTGCTGCCAAGGTGGCAGAGGTAAAGGTCACCCCCGTTTTGGATTTGGAGATGGGGGGGCCTAAAAACCTACCTGCACCTAATAATGCTAGGCACAGAAGGTCCTCGGGCCAGTCACAAACAGGGAGTCAAGGAGGTAGTCCCACAAATGGGGTCCCTCGCTCTCCTGACTATGTAAGTCCCCGTTACAAGGGAAGTCGACCCATCCTGAGTTATGTGTGGACTCCTCCAGCCCAAGGGGGGGGATCCAGCCAAGCACCTAACCCAGGGAACTTCCCTCCTAACTTCCCATTGGAGGGCAGAAATTCTCCAAACCCTGGGCAGAACTTCCCCAGGTATCCACCCAACTTCCAGCCCCAAAATCCTCCACCCTTCTTTCCCCAATTCCCTGAGCCCAGACAACCGAATCCGGGAGAGGGGAGGCCAAGGGTGGAGGGGTATCAAAATCTTCCCAACCAGGGGTACTACCAAAGAAGGGATAGCTACCCTTCCCGGGATCAGCCCAGGGGAGAAAACAGGGCCCCGTATCAGCCTGAGCGGGTTTCCCAGTTAGAGCGCCAGGTTCAAAACATGGTGCGGGATCTGGGTCACATACTGAGGACTCAGCAGAACCCTCAGATCGGCATGCCGGCGCAGCACGCACCCAACTCTGGACCTGGTGCCCCAGAACAATGACGGGGGCAGCACCCCGATAACTCACCGGTTCCCAAGGAGGAGGCACAAAGGGAAGGGGGGTGTAAAGCCTTGGAGGAAGCTTCCTTCCTCACTTGTAAACAGCCCCTGGAAACCCAGGAACCGGAAACAAAATCTCTTGCCCCTGAAAGTCTGCCTCCTAAGGAACAGAGGGGGGGTAGGAGAAACAAAAGACCCAAACAGACACAGTTTGAGGAGGAGGTACAGATCTTCCAATTTGAGGGAGAGGGATCCTCAGAGGATCCTGGGAAAAGGATCTTCTCCTTCAGAGAGGGGGGAACTCCTCCCAAAGAAAAATGGGTCCCTAGGGATGCAAATCCAGACTGGGGAGAGGTGGAGACTGAGCTACCGCCGCCCACCATCTCATCCCAGAACCAACAGCATCAAAATCCCCTGGTTCAAACCCATCCTGATGACTGCCTCCACAAAGGGAGGGGCGGCCCAGAACCGGAGCCAGGGGAACCCACAATGGCTCTGATCTCCAGTTGCCAACTTTTTCTTTCAGATTCCCAAGGCTCTCCACAGAATTCTGCCCAAATCTCTTCGCTAGCGATGTCCAAAACCAGAAAGTTAGCCCACCAGTTGTCCAAAAATGTGCATTATCTGTGCCCCCTTGAGGAGAAGGAGGGAAGATATTATGCCCCGGTACAAGTACAGGGGCAGGGTACGATTTCAGCGCTGGTGGACACGGGATCTCAAGCTACCCTTCTGTCCAGAAGGGCCTTTGATGAACTGAATGCAGGAAGGGGAGGGAATTACCAAATTCCTCTCACCTCACTTCCTGGACAACTCCAGAACTTTGACGGGAAGGAAATTCCTGTCGAGGGGACGGCAGACTTGGACATTAAAATTGGGCGACACAAGTTGAAACACCCAGTCATAGTTGTGACTCCAGAGGGCACCCCTTGTTTACTAGGGAATGACCTCCTGAGAAGGTTGTCACCCCTAATAGATTGCGTAAACAAGGTCCTCTGGACCCAGACTAGCCGACCAATAAAATTAAAACAGAGTGTCAACCATGTTAGTTTAAACGGCACCTGCCACATGGTTGAACAAAAATCTGACCAAGTAGAATTCCACTTCCAGAATAGCCAAATTCCAGACGTGACAATAATAGCAGTAGGACAACAGACTGGTGATGGAGGGTCCTCTCTATTTCTGAAAATCAACCTTCCTTCCAGTCTAAAGTGGTACTCCACGCTGGAAGGAAACACTCTGAGATTCTATACTAATCCACAATCAGAAACTCCCACTCCTATAGTCCAGAAAGATGTGAAATCAGCTCAGAGCCTGGCTGATATTCAGCAAATTGGAGAGCAGTTGTTCATCCCTGTTCAGTTAAATGATGGGAAGGACTCTGTTCTCGCTCGAGTGTGTGTGAACAACGGTAAGAGCTTCATCAGCGAAGCCATGTTTCGCCAACTCCCAAAAGATCCAGCCATTCCCACATTCAAACTGATAGACAAATGGGAAATGGACCTGGAAGCACCTAATTCCAAACAGCTCCTGCCAAGCAGGTGTATGCTCAAAATCTCCATTGGCAACAAGAGCATAGTCCATAATTGTTGGGTCGTGCGAGACGTCACTGGCGCCTTTTACTTAGGCAGTGACATTCTCAATCGCTTTGCCATTAGTTTGGACCTAATAAACTTCAAAGCTTGGTCCCGATTAGCGGATAATCCCATGGGCTTTGATGACCCAGAAAAAGCATTTAGGTCAGCTCAATTGCTACCTTATGCAGTTGAAATTCAGATCAAAGAGGACGTCACCATCCCAGAAAGGACCCGACAATTCTCCCTGGAAGTGAAAGCTAAAAGAGGACAATATTTGCAAAACCCTGATGCTTACATACATCTAAACGCTTCTCTCCAACAGCAAGGGTTGGGGGTAAACCCAACTCCATTAGTCAACATAGAACATGACACCATTCTAATAGAGGTGGATAACAGCAACTTAAAGAGTATTACTCTAGCCGCAGGCACCATTATTGGAATGGCGGTTGATGACTGACATTTTTCCATAGATTTAGGTAATGAACTGTTGGGGCCAATCCCCAAGGACTGCTTTGACAGTGACAATGATGACAATACAACACCAGACAGGATTTTTACCCGGCACGGGGGGAACTTCCTGGTGTACACTTCCTGCCCCTATGGTAAGGAAGATGTGACTTGTGACTTCAGGAGGGATGAGGTGATTTTCCAGGTCCATGAGGGCTGCCTTTCCCACCTGAAGCCTCCAGTCCAAATCAGCACTCTGACCAGGGACTTCTCCACCCAGCTGGAGGAGGTCGCGGAGATAGCCAAACCAGAAGTCTTTCCAGGCTTCAGGCAGATGGTGGAAGAGAGAGTCAACCTAGCTGATGCCTGTGTGACTCTGGAACAAAAGCAAAAGTTGAAACAAGTTTTCTTGGATTTCCAAGATCTCTTTGCGGTAGACTCATATGACTGTGGTCGCACTGACATCCACACAACAACAATCCCCACAGACCCTGGCATGACTCCTGTGTTTGTGAAGCAATATCGCTTGCCTCTCGCATCAATGGAGTCCCTTACTGAAATAATTAAGAACCTTGAGTCCCGGGGAATAATCCGTCCAGTCCACAGCACCTTCAATAATCCGGTGCTGGGAATATTAAAGCCAAACGGCCAGTGGAGACTCTGCGCTGACCTCAGGGAGCTCAACAAACGGGTCCATACTTCCCGGTGGCCTCTGCCCTACATTGACCAAGGGCTGGCCCAGATCCAGGGGTCACAGGTATTCACTGCAATAGACCTGACCGATGGATACTGGACCGTGCCGGTCAGTAGGGAGGACCAATACAAGCTGGCTTTTACCTTTGGGGGCCAGCAGTACACATGTACCCAGACTCCCTTCGGATACCTTAACTCCGGTAATGAGTTCAATATTTTCCTACATAAGGCCATGCCCGACCTGGGTGCGAGGGGTAACCTGGCTTATGTAGATGATGTCCTCATCAAAAGTTCATCTGTGGAGGAACACATAGCGGAGATCCGTTATGTTCTGACGCAGTTGAGGGCCGCCGGAGCAAAACTTTCTTTCAGAAAGCACAGTGGTGTAGAACCCGTGTTAATTTCTTGGGGCATGAGATTACTCCTCAGGGCCTCTGTCCCCAGGAAAAGAAAGTGGAAGCACTTCAGAAACTGAAAGACCCCACAACTCTGCAGGAACTAAGGAGCCTCCTTGGACTGACTAATTACAGCAGAAAGTTCATTGAGGGCTACGCAGAGATCACCAGACCCCTGATTCATCTCCTGAAGGGGGGGGTCAAGTGGGAATGGGGTCCAGAACAAGCTGAGGCAGTAAAACAACTCAAAAGAAGCCTCTCACAAGCGCCTTCCCTAGCTTACCCTGTCAGAAACAAGGAGTTCTTCCTGGAGACGGGGTTCTCTAATACGTGCTTGACGGCAGTATTATACCAAAAACATGATAAGGTCAATAAAGTAATCTCCTACGCGAGCAAAACTTTATCCTCTGTGGAGGAAAAATTCAACGATTGTGAGAAGGCACTCCTGGCAACGGTGTGGGCATTGAAGAATTACCGCCCGTTTATCCATGGGGAACACATCATAGTGGAGACTCCACACCAGCCTCTGCAATATCTCCAAAGTGACAGAATCCGGGCCGGAAATGTGAGTAATTCCCGAATTACTTCCTGGATTCTGTCAATGCAAGGCTTTCCTGTGGAGGTCAGATATGGCCAAAACAAGAAGAGTCCCCTCGCGCAAGGTCTGGCTGACTTGCATGATTGTGCCAGAGAAAACTGTCTCGAGGACGAAATTCTAAAAATAAAGGACAACATGGAGGCATACCTTAATTCCCCACACAAAGTCTTTGAAGAGGACAAGTGTGAGGGAATGCCCACTGTCTATGTGGATGGATGCTCTTACCATGTTGACAACAACGGGGAGAAAGAACTGGTGGCCGGCGTAGGGAATGCATGGGTGAAGGAGTTCCCAGAACCCTCCGCTGGGTACAAAATTGGTCCCCGAAGTAGTCAGGTGGCAGAATTGATGGCTGTGCATCAGGCCATCCTCACTGCTGTCCAGCATCAACTCCACGAACTGGTCATAATCACAGATTCGGATTATGTACGGAATGGGTTCGTGGAGCACCTGGTTAATTGGAAAGCCAGAGGCATGTTATGTGCTAACAACAAACCCTTGAAACATGGGAAGTTGATCCAAAACATTGATGATCTGGTCACCTCGAATGAGATGACCATCTATTGGAAGAAGATCAAGGGTCATTCCAAAGTAGAGGGACCAGACAAAACTGGAAATGACTTAGCTGATCAGCTGGCCAAAACCGGGGCCATCCAAGGGGATCTAATTGAGATTGAGTCCCTGTTGGGGGAAATCCAGGTCACTGCTATCACTAGGTCCCAGACAAATGCTCACAACGACCTTTCAATTGCACAATGGAGTAAGGAGACCCCTGATGCTGATTTGATTACCGCTCAGAAGGGGGATCCAATTATTGGTAAGTTTTACCAACACCTTGAGGACCCTGAGAACTTTCCCCTAACGGATACCGATTACATTGGGAAAGAGGACCTAAGAGTGTTGATGAAATGTCCAAAAATGTTCCGAATCCAAGACGGTTTGCTGGTAAGGAAATCCAAAGCTGGCCACGATCAGTGGGTGGTTCCTACCTCATTCCGAAGCCTGATGTTAAGTCACGCCCATGATGCGGCCACCGCCGGTCATAGGGGGTTTCACACAACATTGGAAATCTTAAGAGAGGTTGCATACTGGCCACACATGGGGCAGGACCTCGACCAATATTTGAAGGGGTGTCTTGTGTGTGCACAATTTCAGCCATCATCCCTCACGCACCGTGCGCCTCTCCAAAAGAGGGGGATGACACTGCCATGGTCAGATGTACAAATCGACTTTGTAGGCCCTGTGATTCGCTCTGCTAGGGGGAATAAGTACATGTTGACTGTGACATGCTTGTTTACCAAGTGGGTGGAATGTCTCCCAGCCCCAAATTGCAAGGCAGAAACTGCAGCTGCCCTGATGATTAACCACATCTTTTCCCGTTTCGGTCTACCTCAAAGGATTGAGTCAGACAGGGGTAGCCACTTCACCAGTGAAGTAATGACAAAGATGTGGGAGATACTGGGGGTCAAAAGGAAGTTGCATATTGCTTACCGGCCAGCTTCTTTTGGGGCAGTAGAGAGATATAACCGAACCATTGTGAGCATATTAAAGAAGTTTGTGGCAGATTCTGGGCCAAGTTGGGATATCCGATTACCTCTGGTCCTAATGGCCATCAGATCTACCCCTTCATCTGCAACCAAAATGTCACCATTTGAGTTGATGACTGGGCGCAAGATGGTGCTTCCTCAGCATTTGCTCTACAGGACCCAAGAGCAGACACTAATAAATGCCTCCACAACTCATGAGTATGTGGAGAATTTAAGGAAACACCTTCAACATGCTTTTGCTTATGCTCAGCGGAATCTAGAAAGATCAGCTGATAGCATGAAGACCCACTATGACCTGAAAACTTCCAGGAAGGAATATCAGGTGGGGGACCGGGTCTATTTATACAACTTTCAAAGAAACCTGGCCAAACAGCAAAAAGTTTTGCCTACATGGAAGGGACCCTTTGAAATTATTGACAAAATCTCCCCTGTGGCCTACAAGATCCGCATCCCCAAAGGCAGTTTGGCAGAGGGGGAAGACAAGTGGGTCCACATAAACCAGTTGAAGTGTTGCCATCCCAGGCACACTCTGCAACAACTGGAGGAATCCTCTGGAATCCTAGAGGGTACTGTCTCAGATTAATTCAGTTCTAACTTAAAATATCCTACATATCGCCTATCAAATTCTGAGTTTCTCAATGTGGGTGTTTTCGTTTTGAAGGGAAAAAGAAATGTGCATGTTCATATGTTTTGACTATAAATTTATATGCCACCCCACTATATCAATGGTGGGGGAAAAATGTCTATGAATAGGTATTGCCGCTCTTCCTTTGTCATCCTAGGAGAAAGAAAACCAGGAGACGGGCCAAGGAGGACGATCCGGAGACCGGGAGCAGAGACGCGGGGGGCCCAGGGTACCGCCCAATATTCCCATCAGGACCGGCGAGGAGAACTGATCGATCCGACCGGATGGAGGAAAAGATACTGAACTGCGCCATCTATTGGAAGAAGATGAGGAAACATCCCAGGTCTTGCGAGTCCCATCAGTGAAACAGAATGGCCATCGCAAGAGGGGGGCTTGTGGGATGTTTTTATCCATGCATCCAAGCCCTACCTCAAAACTGTGCAGTACTGACATGGAAAACAGCATGATGGCCAGAGCTTCCCAGAAAATGCACAGGGAAATGCATGAGGAATAGGCTGCCACTCATTTTGCCGATGTTATGGGCACAGAAGGGCACTGCCTAAAACCACCATTGGACTACCCACACAGTAGTCTGAAACCATTGGGAATGGCAATGCTGACTGCCAAAAGCAACCTAGAATTGTGGGGAATTCATTTTCTTAAATCCCAAAAAGGGGTGCAGTACCAGTACTCACCACTATCAGAAAGCTGGCGTTTTAAAACCACCAGATTTTGTTTAAAACTGAATAAATGAACCCAAGGCAAGCCAAAGAAAGACTTACTGAGAGGTGGATACAATCTAAAGTTATATTCTGAAGTGACTTGAAGGTTTATAACAAGACTGGCTGAGCTGTGGATTTCAGCAGTTTAAGTAAATTTGGACTGAAAGACACTAAAAACCTAAATGTTTAAAAGAAATGAGTGACCTACTTTTGAGTGTCACATAGGTTGCAATTGTTTAAATGTCATGGTTTTAAACTTAGAATCAGCATCCTAGCTGCATATGTAAAAAATTGTCTTGACTTAAACTGGGGAACAAAAGTGACATTAGCTGGGGCCTGGCTTAAGGAACTGAATTCTGCCCACCAGCTACCCCCGACAGGAGTTGAGACTTGCACAACAGCTGTGTTCCCAGGCCTATCTGCCTTTTGCTGCTCCCACCAAAAGGGATATGACACTTCTCTGATTGAATTACCTGGGCTCTGCAGGAAATTGAACAAAGCCCTGTCCTGACTCAGGCAAATGTTTTATTATGGGGGCCATAAATGGCTTCCTCTTGAACAATGGGCCTTCCAGGGCCCAGGCAGATGGTTTATTGCAGGGGTAATAAAAGTGGCTTCCTCCTGGAAGTAAAGGGGAGGAGCACTGCCTGTGAGAGCAAGCTGGCTTGGCAGAGCTGGAAAAACCAGAAATTCAACCTTGTGCTGGGGGGAAACCACACCTCTGTAGCCAGAATATGGTTTTAGAAAAAGATGAATAACTCATAGAGCGGACTTGTGAAAATTATTTAAATGATCCAATAATTCTTGTGATTTTTCTGCCCACATTTTAAGAGGTTTTTAGAACCGGTGGCATGATCTGGGGGCAAACTAGCAGTTAAGAGGATATTACTTAAAATGTATGCATGTTAAAAATCTGACACTTCATCAATTAATGTCCATACTCCTTGCGCACATGTGTATAAATTTGGGGTAATGTCCGATATTGCGAAACCAGTTAAAAAGTGCAAATATTGCAATTTCTGAATGCAAGCTCCCAGGAAGAGCAGATTTGGACAGGGTATACCTCCTGTAATGCATGATGGGTGCATGTAATTTTAAACAAATGTGTACCTGTGCAAATATGTCTTTTGGGTCAAAATATAGATTGTGTGTAATTTGACAGGGGTGGGTTCTCTGTATCATAAACAGACCTCATCATGATGACACTTCATTTCATTCCCCCAATCAAGGGGAAGAGGATGAAGTGGCCAATGACAAGTGGAGAGGGGTAGAGCCTAGTGATGCTGCACACACACCCATTTTCAAAACACATAAAAGCAGACAGTCAGGACAGATAGGGACTTTCAAATCCATTTGCTGCGGGACGCTCTGCCGGGAAAATCCATACTTTACCTCCATCAATCTCTAGAGAAAGCTGTGCAGAAAGATCCAGACTTCAAATCTATCAATCTCCAGAATCCAGAGAGAGAGCAGAGCTGACCCAGACCACTGTTAGCAGAACCAGAGAGCTGACCCAGATCACTGTGAAGTGCAGAGACCAGACCAGAGTCCAGAAGAAAACCTGACCAGATCCATGGCGAGGCCCATTTAATTCAAGAATATAGTGTGAGTACCTAGCAGAACTGTGCAGAACCAATCTCTTAGTTAAAATAATCTAATCCAAGCTATTTTAATCTAAGTAGAACTGCCTCCTAACTGTCACCTGTCATTTGTAAAGCTGTCACTTGTCTTTTTGAACTTTAAAATTTCAAATCTGAAAAACGACCTTTACCATATCGCTCATATCTCCGTGACCGTTTGTCCTAGAGACTTGCAGTAACTTTCATCTGGAAGCTGAGATCCTAGGCTGTCCTAAGACCCCAGAACGATAGTGCTAGTCCTTGTAGTTCCCCTGTAATCGCGAAAAATGCACTTGCGAATTTGCCGCGATTTGCAAATTTCTCAACGTGTGAAAACAGCAGTTTTCTTGCTTTCAGTTGCCAAAAATTCGTTTAACCTGCTAGTTACTCCTAGATCCTTGATAAAGTGAGTCTGGACTAATATTAACTTGATACCACTCACCTTGAAACTCTAGAGGGAATTAAAAGCATTTTAGCGTATTTTTCACTTCATTGCCAGCACATATATAAGCATTTTGGGCCTGTGTTTCCAACTTCTGTAGTGTAAGCTTGCTGGGGTGAACTGAATTACATTTGATTGCATTTCTGAGAACTGTGTGCTTTCCTTCCATTTACTTGCATTGCATAAAGGGGGGGAGGGGATTGCCAGAGAAAAGTGATTACATTGTTTTGTTGAAATCATATTGAGTATTTTCTGTATTGCATTTTCATTCAACATTACATCCATCTGAACTTATATAAAGCATTCTCTACCACCTTATTCTTCTGTTCCTATTCACAAGTGTGCTAGTGCCAGACTATCCATTATTGATTACTGCTCAGATTCAGTGTGATATTCAATTATTCATTTATTATAAAGCGTGATATATATATATTGTTTAAATTATCAAATAAACCTTTAAACTTGCAAAACAGAACTACTCCTTGGCTCAGTGGGGTCAGGGAAAACTTCCAAGAGAGGGGTGTTATATAGGGGTAGTCACCCAGAACGCATGAACTGGACATAAAGATATATCAATAAGGGTTTCCATTCAGTATCCCAGACTAGGCATTGACTTAGCTGTAGTGTTGAATTGAATCCTCTTACACTATCTACTAGCTCCTTATCTGTCAATTTTTTTTTAATCCACAGGTTGTACGTGTACACTATACTGTCCTACTGTCACAACCCTTGCCCAAAACCCCCTCTGGCAAACCCATTGGCCAGGTGGAGCCAGGACTCGGGCCTCTAGAGCCTGGCATCCTCTTCAAAAGCCCTCAGTGGCCAGTCCTGGCGCCTATGGTTCCAGGCTCATACACCATGAAAAACAATGTGCGTGGAGACAGCTCAAGATGGTGGCCTTACTGGTCACCTTGTATATAAGTAGTAGGGTGTCAGCATGGGCCGGCTACTCCTAGAGATATAACCTACCTCTACATCTCTAGAAGTTGACGGAAACAGGTAAGACGAACTATGGTTCAAGACTCTGACACTTTGAACTTGTCAGAGGAGTCTTGGGACCAATAATTCAACCTCTTTTGTCGTCAAGCTCTTAGTGAGCAGCCAGCACACTGATGTTGAAGGGGTTCAGTTGCAACTGGTCGTAGCACATTATGGCAGTCAAATGCAAAGCAGGCACTATAAAATAAGCTGAATGCAAGGTGGTGAGTGAGCAGACACCTCTCCAGGATGAGGAAAGGTGGAGATAAGTTTATTGTCTGCACACCCAATAGAAATTGATAAATGCAATATGCCTGTAGTCGGATGGGTATAAAACAAAGTCTTGTTGCACCTTTCATTTTTGCCTACGAGTACAGTGCCATTTCCTCTAAAGCAAAAGAAGAAGTGTGCCATTATTTGCACCTTCTCAGGTTTATCGTTCAGTTCTATACAGGTGAGTTTTGACACATAGTTTTAGTACATTCCTGGTTGACACGTGCCATTACATCCTCCGAGATCCACAGTAGACCCCCGCTGCACAGCTCACTAGTCCGTTCACTCATCTGTCATTGGAGAAAAGCGCACCTTCCAATTTCGGTAGTGGTTTTATTTGACAACATGCTTGCACTTTGTTTTAGGC
This sequence comes from Ambystoma mexicanum, assembly GCF_040938575.1. NCBI lineage: Eukaryota > Metazoa > Chordata > Amphibia > Caudata > Ambystomatidae > Ambystoma > Ambystoma mexicanum. Next base: position 157,454,121 of record NC_090935.1, on the reverse strand, counting down.
ACATTCGCTTTCATCTGTGTCCATTATTACTGTCTGGACTGTGTTTCCTTGAAACAGGCTTCGTATTCTGCAAAGGGCCAGGTGCATTTAACATTGGTTACTTTGGGATAAACAGTTTGGGAGTGCCTGTTGCATGGGGTATAAAGGTGCAGATGTAGCAGCTTTCATTTGACTTCGCTATTCCCACATCCCTCATGTGGATGTACCACATATCTGTTTCGGGATGGTGCATATCCGCAACCTTATTTGAAATAACACCCTTCACTATATTCAATTTCATTTTCTATTTCCCTTTTATTTCTTGCCGTACCTATACTTAATGTTTCTGTGTTCATTATTATACCCCCTTTATATGCACAAACCATATAAAATTACCTACAATAAAGGAAAGAAGACATAAACCGAAACATCCTATAATAACAATATATATGTTCATTTTATTTTATTTATTGTGCATTTGTAAGGCACTTATACACCAAGAAATTGTGTTTCCAAGTGCCCACAGTGCAATGGGGAGGGAACATAGGAATGAAAGGCAAATATAATATATATCAATGCTGAGAGAGTGTCACAGTGCCTGCCCCCAGACATCAGGAGCAGACCAGTCGGCCCAGAGTACTGGCACGCATGGGGACCTTTAAGGCCCCAAAGGATTGCCTAAGGGCTTCCTGGACTCAGTCCTGGCGCCGTTGGCGCCAGGCTCATACTGCCTTTTCAGGCAAGACAGGTTATCAAGTAACAGAACCATGTACAGCCCAGTCTGAGGTTGGTTGAAGGGACTACTTTATCTGGGGACTATTTGATGAGGAGTGGTGCAGGGACTACTTTACCTGGGAACTACTTTTGGGAAGCTATTTAAACCACACCCGAAGAACTGAACATGCTTCACGTTATTCTGCACTCCTACAGCGTAACGCTCACCGTGCCTGCAGCTCCAGTCCTGTCTTCAGCCACGCCTGTCCTGGTCATTGCGATCCGCGCCTGCAAAGGAAGGAGAGATCACAGATTAGAACAAGAGCTTTACCTGATACTCCATCGGCATCACTCAGGAGTCTCCGCATCTGCAGAAAAAGGAACATCAGTTAACCGTGCTACGTAAGAACCAGCTTAAAGACAATTTGCATAGCGCAGCATGATACTCACCTAAACGCTGCATGTCCATACGATCCAACAAGGCATTCTCACGCGATCGCCGTCCCGGTGCAGCCGAACAAGGAACAAACGCAACAGGTGAGCTGTGCTTCGCTAAAGGACATTCAAATCTTGCGCAGCATAATACTCACCAGAAGCAGTATTCCCTTGCGGTTCCGTGAGTCACCATTACACAACCTTCCCTCCGGCGGTGCCGCACCTGCAGAAATAAAAGGGGACAGCAAATTAATAGCACGAAAGAACAATATGACTTGTTAGACATTTTTGAATCGTGCAAGTATTGAAACTTACCTTGGCATTACCTCATCTTATCCGGAAGGGAGTCTCCTTTCTTTGGGTGTACCTCAAGGGGAATCTGCAAAGAAAGGTACAGGAGTGAACTTTAAGACAACCAGAACTCTAAAGCATTTCACGCTAGTTAGGATTGGCATAAAGATTTACCTCAGAGTCATTGTTGTCTGGAACTCTGCCATAAGGCTACAGGATCAATTAAGTTAACTGGATCCCTGAATCTCGACGCACCCCTGCATACAGTTGCAGGATGGAAAGCCCATCCTTCATAACATTAAGGTGAGACACAGTGAAGGGACATTGGGAGGTCACGGAGGTGGAAGTTAGCCCTTCTCCTTACGGCTAGTTAATTTATCACTTTCACCATTTTAGACAGACCAAACTAAAGGGGCAGGTGCAATCACTCATCACTTTGCTACGAGTCACGCTGGTGGAGACCGCCGCAGTCCAGCTTCGTTCGGTGCCCCTTTGGAAACCAGGTGAGCGTAACAGAGAGACAGAGGCCGTCCTACTGGGCCTTGTGAACATTCGGAACATGCAAGTGCAGAGAGAGAGAGAAGGGACAAGGGAGGGGGTAAGTGCTAGGAGTTTCACAGAGGGGAAGTACAAGGGAGTCAGTTGCAAGCAATAGGTAAGTGCCTGGCAGAGATCACTTGGTAAAGAGTGGTCACCTGCCAATACAATACAATACAATACAATACAATACAATACAATACATGTAACGCTCACCTGACTCCCACGGAGGCGCTGGCCTGGTTCGCGCTGCTGTGACCTCTTCTAAGGTGATGCGCAGGGTTCGGAAGATGGACTGGACCGGGCCCCCAAATCTGGCTTGTCTGGCTCGCCAAAGTATCCTTCTGTAGGCGAAAATAGGGGATTAACTGTCTGCGGGGTAATGCAATCAGCCTCCCACTTTCCCCTCTCACCCTCCTCGAAACCCTTCTGTGATTCCTCGTAGCGTCTCACCTTAGGGTCTGGAAGGATGAGCTCTCCATCCTGCTTCTGATGCAGGGGCGCGTTGGTATCCAGTTACTTCACTGGATTTTCGGATTGGTGAGAACCAAACTTGCTTGGCTTCCAGGTAAGTTTTTTTGATAAGAGGTTCCCCTTGTGTCCATGCATTAATGTACTAATGCTAGTGTCTTTTTCCCCATAGGGGCCGGGGTACGGAACGCCGGGGAACAGGCACCGACCCGAGATGAGAGGTGAAATCCTTGTAGAAATCAGGTAAGTCTTTAATGAGCGTTTTTTGGTAATGTCTTTTCATTCGCTCATTAACGCTGATGTCTCTTTTTCCCCTTAGGGGCCGGGGTCCGGAAATGCCAGGATGCGGCGCGGACCCGAAATGAAGAGGGAATGAATCAACAGGTAAGTCTTAACATGGAGATTTAGCTTTCCTTATTCCCTTCTCTCTCTCACCTTTTGTTCTGGTCTTTTTCTCCCTAGGCGCTGGGGCGTGACTGCGAATCCGGATGATCGCTGCTGAACATGGAGGTGCCCTGTAAAGGTGAGTGGAATGCGGCGCTGCAGCGATCGACGCGATGAGCTTTTAAATAAAAGTCTTCCTTTTCATGATTGTCGGCGAGATGTCTCCGGGATGCGGGTTTAGCAGGTAAGGACTTTTCCTTCTTCTGTTCTCTTCTTCTCTTCCTTTGCAGGTGATCCAGGATGCTGGCAGGCGTGGCAGAAGTCAGGATGCAGGAGCAGACACGGTGAGCGTCCAGCTGCTAGATGCAGAACAAAGCGAAGCACGTGTGGCTGTTCGGGTGGGGTTTAAATAGCCTTGGAAGAAGTTCCAGGTATGTATCCTTCCTCCAATCAGGTATGTATCCTTCCCCGACCACGCCCGGATGGTAAATTAGTCCCACAGGTAAAGTAGTTCCTTTCAGGCCTCAAGGAGGCTGGGATCCTGCAGCATGGTCTGCATCAGGTAAGTGCACCCAAGCACTTCCATTATGAGCCTGGCGCCTATGGCGCCAGGACTGATGTCTTTTATGAGCCTGGCGCCATAGGCGCCAGGACACTGTCCAAAGGGCCCCTATATGGGGTCGCTGGGTCCTTCCTTGGGGACTGGATGTCCGCTTTCTGGGATGCAGGGCTTGAACCGGCTCCCCGGGAGCAGGCATCATGACAGCACTCCCCCCCAAGACCCCTCCCAAGGTTGTTCCCTCCGGGGGTTTTGGTTTGTCTGGGAAGAGTCAGTGGAATTTCCTGACTAATCGAGGTGCATGCACATGGTCGCTGGGTTCCCACGACCTCTCCTGAGGTCCGTACCCCTTCCAATCAATTAGGTAGAACAGTTTTGACCTAAACATTTTTGAGTCTAAAATGTTCTTCACTTCGAATTCGGGCTACCCATCTATTAGAATAGGTTCTGGAGGTTTGAGTAGTCGGGTTCCGGGTACCACTGGTTTCAGAAGTGACACATGAAAAACAGGGTGAATTCGCATACTAGCTGGTAAATCAAGTTTAACAGCCACTGGGTTAATTATTGCCGTAATAGAATAAGGTCCCAGATATTTTGGGTTAAAAGTTCGAGGCCCTTTGAGTGGTAAATGTCTGGTAGCTAACCACACTTGATCCCCAATCTGATACGGAGGTGCTTCACTCCGATGTAGATCAGCATTCTCCTTGTATTTTCTCTTGACTTGTTGTAAATGCGTAGTTGCCTCTTTGAAGGCTTGGGTAATTGTAGAATGCAGATGTTCTACTGCAGGCATTCCGAGGTTCTGAGGTGAGTCAAGGTTTGAGGTTCGAGGGTGATGCCCAAACAAAGTATAAAAAGGACTGTGGCCAGTTCCAGAGTGTACCGAATTATTATATGCGTATTCGGCTATCCAAAGAATGTCTTTCCAGTTGCTTTCAGATTGCTGTAACATACACCGTAAGTATTGCTCAAGGGTCTGATTTGTCCTCTCGGTCTGACCATTGGTCTGAGGGTGGTGACTGGTCGATAATCTTACGTCGATCTGCGCCATTTGACAACATTTGCGCCAGAAGTGGGAAATGAATTGGCTTCCCCGGTCAGAGATTAGTATAGATGGGAATCCATGTAGCCGAACAATATTTTCGAGGAATTCTTTGGCTAGGACAGAAGATGAAGGTAAACCTTTAAAAGGAATAAAGTGGGCCATTTTGGAAAACAAATCCACAATTACCAGAATAGTATTGTACCCCGAACAAGGAGGCAGGTCCGTAATAAAATCCATTGATAGGGTGTGCCAGGGTGCTGGCGGTATGTCTAGAGGTTGAAGGAGACCGGCTGGTCTTTTCTTTTGACTTTTATTTTGGGCGCGACACCACAGGACATCACAAAAGATTTAACATCTTTTCGCCAAGAGGGCCACCAAAATTGTCGTTTCACCTTTTCCTCTGTCTTGGCAATACCGGGGTGTCCCACTATTAATGCATCATGATAACCGGAAATAACTAGTTTGTGTAATTCCTTATGTGGCAGGAATAAGCGTCCTTGGAAATAAGGTAAACCATTATCTATGGTAAAGTCTGATCCCTTTTGTATCCAATCTTGTAAGGTTGTAGGGTCCAGGCGTTGTTTCACTCTGGCTTGAATGTCTTCAAGCGTCTGTAACAAAGTCATGCCTAGAATCCTCTGTTCGGGAATTATTGGTACTGTTTCTGAGTTTGTATCAGATTCTCCCATTCCAATTCGGGATAAGGCGTCTGCTTTGCCATTCTTGCAGCCAGGTCGATAGGTAATCACAAAATCAAATTCAGCGAAAAACAAAGCCCATCGGAGCTGCCGTGATGACTGAGCCTTGGCGGTTTTCAAATACTGTAAATTCCGGTGATCAGTGATCACTGTGATGGTATGTCGAGCGCCAAGCAGATAATGCCGCCAGGCTTTAAAAGCGGATTTAATGGCTAACAGTTCTTTGTCCGTGATTGCATAATTAACCTCGGGTGCCGAGAATTTTCTGGACCAAAATGCTACGGGATGCAGTTGGTTGGTTTCGGGATCTCTTTGGGACAGGACAGCTCCCATGGCTAGGCTGGATGCATCAGTCTCGACGACATAAGGGAGATCTGGACGCGGGTGTTTCAATATAGGTGTGGAGGTAAACTTAGCTTTTAAACCCTGAAAGGCCTGCTCGGCTTCTTCAGACCATTCAAAACATTTATTTTTCCTCAAGAGTGCAGTAATGGGTTGTACCACGCGTGAAAATTCCGGGATAAACCTGCGATAGAAATTGGCAAAGCCGAGCATGCTTTGAGCCCCTTTTACAGAGCTAGGTGATGGCCATTTGAGGATGGCATCCACTTTTCTTGAGTCCATTTGGACTCCTTTGGGTGTCAGGATGAAACCTAGAAACTCGACTTCTGTGGTATGGAAAACACATTTCTCCAATTTAGCAAATAGTTTGTGTTGGCACAGTTTTTCAAGTACTGCCCTGATGTGTTTCCTGTGATCAGATTCCGAAGAGGAGAACACCAGAATGTCATCGATATATACGACAACACAAACATCGATGAGTTCCCGAAGGACATCATTCATGAAGTATTGGAAGGCAGCCGGCGCGTTACACAATCCGAAAGGCCTCACCTGGTACTCGAATAATTTGTATTTAGTACGGAAGGCAGTTTTCCATTCGTCGCCTTCTTTAACTCGTACCAGATGATAAGCCCCCCGGAGATCTAACTTGGTGTATATGCAAGCGTCCTTCACCTGGTCAAGGAGTTCAGGGATCAGAGGCAGAGGATAACGGTTTTTAACCGTTATCTGGTTCAATGCGCGGTAATCGATACAAGTTCTAAGGTCGCCTTCTTTTTTGGGCACGAAGAACAAAGCCGAGGATGCCGGGGACTTTGACGGGCGAATAAAACCATTAGCTAGGTATTGATCCAAATATTGTCTCAAATGCAGATTCTCAGGTTCGGTAAGGGCATAAATCCTGCTACAAGGGGATTGTGCACCGGGCACCAGATCGATTTGGCAATCGTACGATCTGTGAGGAGGTAACGTGTTGGCCTGTTCCTTTTGGAAGACATCCTGAAAGTCTTGGTATTCCAGAGGTAGTTGCATGGAGGCAGAGGTTACAGATGCTAGATTAATCTTCAGGTTTTCTGGGTAGCAGGTTTGTGTACAATCTGGGAAGGTTATTCTCTTAGCTCGCCAATCAATTCGAGGATTATGTGTCTCTAACCAAGGGATTCCAAGAATAACCTGAAACTGTGGAGCTTTGATTACATCAAACACAACACCCTCCCGATGGCCGTCAGGACCAATAAGAGTCACCTCAGTAGTGGAATGTGTTACCGGTCCAGAGGCAATTTCAGTTCCATCGACTGTGGTGATGACATCTTTGCTGGTTTTAGGACGGAGAAGGAGGTTAATCCTAGAGACCAATTCACGATCCACATAGTTTCCAATAGCCCCACTATCGATGTATGCCTTTATTGCATGCAACCGCTTAGGCTGTTCTGGATCTACGAGAACCATTGGCACAATGAAATGCGAGGTCTGAGAGTTAGTTTTCAAGCTCGGCAAGCGGACCCCTACACTTGTCGGGCAGAGTCGTTTCCCGAAACAGAGTCTTCATGGTTTTTATCAGCGGCTCCTACCGCCTTTCGGGGCGGTTTTGCCGGGCAATCTCGTAGAAAGTGTCCAGAATTCCCACAATAAAGACATCATTTTAACTGCCGCCTCCTTTCACGTTCCTTTTGAGTTAAGGGTCCTTTAACCCCTCCAATTTGCATAGGCTCAGAGACATCAACTCCCTTGGGATTAGCGTGGGTTTTGACCAACACCCGGGTCTCAAACCTGGACCGATCTGCTTTTCTGTTTTGAAGTCTGTGATCCAATTGGACCACTAAGTCTATATACTCTGTGCATTCTTGGGGCGGATTTACAACTTGGGCCAAGACATCTTTAAGTTCTCCGCGTAGGCCTCGATAAAACAACGTGACTCTTTTATCCTCTGGCCATCCCGTTTTCACAATTAGTCTATTAAAGGTTGCAATATAGGATAGGAGGTCCTGATTGCCCTGTCGCAGGGATAGAAGTTCGTCATCCAGAGCCTGCCCCTGAGAGTGTCGAGCAAATACCCTTTCCATGCATGCTTGAAACCTTTGAAAATCACAGAGAATCGGGTCATCTTGAGTAACCAGTGGAACTGACCAATCGGCAGCGCAGCCGCTGAGATATGACAATACAAAGGCTACCTTGGTCTGATCATTAGGGAAGGCCCCAGGTCTGCATAGGAAGTGCAAACAACACTGATTCATGAATACGGCAAATCGCCTGGGGTCCCCAGCAAAGCGTTCGGGTGGGGCCAGCGGCATGTTTCCAGGTAGATTAATCTGCACAGGGTTACTGGAAACCACAGGAGCGGGGTTCCCTCCGGAACCGGGTAGAGGAGTTTGCCCAGCTTGACCTTGCAAAAGCTGTCTGGCCAGGTCATCAGTTCTTTCCTTTGATATTATTAATTCCCTCCTGCGGGCATTAGTCTCTTGACGAGAGGCATGTACTTCGGCCCGTAATTCCCCCAGTAATTGGGCCAACTGTTCAGTCTCAGAACTTTCCATAGCGCCTGGGTGGGAATTTGTAGGAAGGCTTCGCGTTCTGTAACGCTCACCTGACTCCCACGGAGGCGCTGGCCTGGTTCACGCTGCTGTGACCTCTTCTGAGGTGATGTGCAGGGTTCGGAAGACGGACTGGACCGGGCCCCCAAATCTGGCTTGTCTGGCTCGCAGAAGTATCCTTCTGTAGGCGAAAATAGGGGATTAACTGTCTGCGGGGTAATGCAATCAGCCTCCCACTTTCCCCTCTCACCCTCCTCGAAACCCTTCTGTGATTCCTCGTAGCGTCTCACCTTAGGGTCTGGAAGGACGAGCTCTCCATCCTGCTTCTGATGCAGGGGCACGTTGGTATCCAGTTACTTCACTGGATTTTCAGATTGGTGAGAACCAAACTTGCTTGGCTTCCAGGTAAGTTTTTTTGATAAGAGGTTCCCCTTGTGTCCATGCATTAATGTACTAATGCTAGTGTCTTTTTCCCCATAGGGGCCGGGGTACAGAACGCCGGGGAACAGGCACCGACCCGAGATGAGAGGTGAAATCCTTGTAGAAATCAGGTAAATCTTTAATGAGCGTTTTTTGGTAATGTCTTTTCATTCTCTCATTAACGCTGATGTCTCTTTTTCCCCTTAGGGGCCGGGGTCCGGAAATGCCAGGATGCGGCGCGGACCCGAAATGAAGAGGGAATGAATCAACAGGTAAGTCTTAACATGGAGATTTAGCTTTCCTTATTCCCTTCTCTCTCTCACCTTTTGTTCTGGTCTTTTTCTCCCTAGGCGCTGGGGCGTGACTGCGAATCCGGATGATCGCTGCTGAACATGGAGGCGCCCTGTAAAGGTGAGTGGAATGCGGCGCTGCAGCGATCGACGCAATGAGCTTTTAAATAAAAGTCTTCCTTTTCAGGATTGTCGGCGAGATGTCTCCGGGATGCGGATTTAGCAGGTAAGGACTTTTCCTTCTTCTGTTCTCTTCTTCTCTTCCTTTGCAGGTGATCCAGGATGTTGGCAGGCGTGGCAGAAGTCAGGATGCAGGAGCAGACACGGTGAGCGTCCAGCTGCTAGATGCAGAACAACGCAAAGCACGTGTGGCTGTTCGGGTGGGGTTTAAATAGCCTTGGAAGAAGTTCCAGGTATGTATCCTTCCTCCAATCAAGTATGTATCCTTCCCCGACCACGCCTGGATGGTAAATTAGTCCCACAGGTAAAGTAGTTCCTTTCAGGCCTCAAGGAGGCCGGGATCCTGCAGCATGGTCTGCATCAGGTAAGTGCACCCAAGCACTTCCATTATGAGCCTGGCGCCTATGGCGCCAGGACTGATGTCTTTTATGAGCCTGGCACCATAGGCGCCAGGACACTGTCCAAAGGGCCCCTATATGGGGTCGCTGGGTCCTTCCTTGGGGACTGGATGTCCGCTTTTGGGGACGCAGGGCTTGAACCGGCTCCCCGGGAGCGGGCATCATGACAATACAATACAATAAGTGCAGGCCTGTGAGACACAGAGGCAAGTGCTGGGAGTGGCCGGAGGCTAGGCTGAAGGTGATTGGGGGTGCAGTCCCAGAAGGACACATAAGGTCCCTCGTCACCAATCTCAGCGACTGTGGGACTTAGCATGGCGGGAAGGAGGAGGTGAAGAGGAAAGTCCCAAGGAGCTTCCAGAATTTGAGGAGATCCGGCTCAAGACGAAGAGGAAGGGGGCGGCTGTTCCAGTGGAGGGAGCCAGCCGAGGAAAGAGATCAGCCACCAGTTCACTGTTTAGAGAAACACTTGACATGCAGCAAGTTCAAGCCGGAGGAGCGTAAACATCTGCAGGGAGAGTATTTGGTGAGAGAAAGTTGTAGATAGTGTGGCCCCCAGCTCTTGGCAGCCTTATGGATGATGCAGAGGGATGTGAATTTGATCCTTGCAGCAACCGGGATCCAGTGGAGCGATTTATAGCGCTAGGGAGATATGTTCCCTGGGCCTCAGGCCAAGGATAAATCTTCCAGCCTTATTCTGGACAAGCTGGAGGGGGTCGGAGAGAGGAAGAGGGTAGATTAAGGAAGAAGCCTTTGCAGGAGGGAGAGCAAGGTACAGATGTCACGGAAGAGAGTAGACGCTGTGATTGCAGAGTCAAGGTGGATGTTGAAGTCACCTATGAGAAGGAGTTTAGAGGTAGATGTCAGAAGAGAGGAGGAGAAATCGGTCCATTGTGAGAGGAACAGGGTGATAGAGCCATGTGGCCTGTAGATCGTGGAAGTGATCAGGGAAGAAGTAGGAGAGATGACCAGCTTGCAGAGCAGGCTCTTGAAGCAGGAATATGGCTGGGTGGGTATGAGGGAAGAAGGGACCTACTCAGGGAAGATCAGGGCAACCCCACTGTCAGCATGGTTAGGGCGAGGTTTAGAGATGATCTTGTAGCCATCGAGGAGAAGGGAGTTAAAAGCAGTGACTGAGCTGACATTGAACCAAGTCTTGGTAAGAGCAAAGATATCGATGTACCATTTCTTAATCCTGAATGCTGTAGGGAAGAAGAACCTTAGTGTGATGGTGCCAGTGGGGGCTCATTGGTTGCAAGAATGTCACTAGAAATGTCATTACATTCATTTGAAATGTCGCTGTTCTTGCGGGCCTGCAGGGGGTGCTGCTGTACCCGTTGCTTTCCTTACATCGGACAAATGGACCTAATAACGCAGTTCTTTCACTTGTACAGCAGACAGAGTGACATATACGACCTTGAATGGACCTTGGTACCAACAGTCATTCCATTTTCTCACTAAGAACCACATGGAAAAGAAATTGCCGGGGTAGAACTGAGGCACATGTAGAGACACACCATAGGCGTGGCAGCTGTTTCTTCCCTCTTTTAAGCGAGCTGTTGGGTCGTTAATTATATACATTTTGTTAAATCCCTCAAATACTCCTGAAACTTTTCTCCCCAAAACTCATCAGGCCTAAGTGTATCTGATGCAGTGCGTGCAGGTGTGAGTGGTGTGTGTAACCATTTCCCTCTCATTATTGCATGCTGGGACAGGTGGCGATCCTTACCTGGCTGGTCCTTAAGACTGAACATAGCCAGAGGAACACAATGCAGCCAGTTCCTCCCAAAAGTATGGCACAAATTTGACAGTTTTGTTTCAGCAAACCATTGAGACATTCAATGACACCGTTAGCTTGAGCACAATTTATGTTTAGTTCCTAGTAGGGTTGTGATCTATTTCAAAAATGTGTTGAAAAAGTGAGTCCCATTGTCTGACTTTAGGACATCACATATCCCCCAGCAAGCTAAGACCTTGCATACAAAAAATGTGGGCACCCAACAACAATAGGATAATGATAGTTACTGCACCTGTTTATCATATCCACGTAGTCTGTGTGGAGCTCCCGAAAGGTCCTGTTGGATGTGGCAATGTGCCACGTAACATCCTGAGGGTGTGTCCGGTGCTGTAGAGGTGGCAGGTAGTGCAATTTGCCATGAATTTATCAACATATTCTTGAAGGTTGGGGACAAACTAGTCCCCTGGATATCTACTGTGATATACTGTTTAGACATATGCATTAGGTAATGCAGTTGCTCAAGAGCAACCATAATCAATTCCTGCAGCATTACTACTTTAACTGTAATGTTTTTTCTCCAGACAAGATCCATCAGTGACGGTGAGCACCCCTGTTTCACCCACAAATCCTTCTCCTCTTGGGGTGTGTGATGAATCAAAAAATATCAGGCCAGTAACAACGTGAAGTAACATCAATCTCACCTCAAAACCCAGGAAACTGATAACATTTCCCCCAGCAACTCATGAAGAAAAGGTTCAAATACACTATGGCTATATGTACCTTTGCAAGGCAACTTCCGCACTAAGGAACTATGGGAACATTGAGACGAGGAGGCCAAGTCTGAGGGAAAGGAAAGTCAAATACCAGACACAAGATTATAGTCCATTGTTTGTGTCTAGCAATCAGACAAAAGATAAAAGAGAAGAAGGACTGATGTTACAGTGTTGTGGTTGTAGCAGACATGGTTGCAGTATGAAATGGAACTGTAGCAGTAGTAGTAGAGGACGTTGTAGTGTTCGCAGTAGTGGTAGCAAGAGTTGTGCTGGCAGAAGAAACAACAGGGATTGTAGGCGTGGTTGGGGAAGTCGTGCAAGCCGGCAGCAGGAATTCAGACTAACGCAGTATTACTCCCAGGGCTGCAACCGGTATCAGAGTGCAGGCGGCATTCATGGAAAATACTGGAAGCAAGAGATAGAGCAACGAGTGGAGTTTTAGGTGAAAGTGCCAGGTCGTTAGAGGGTGAAAGAGACATGCAGGAAAGATGAGGGTGTCCTCAGACAAAGTGAACACCTGCTTGCCAGATACCCAGGAAACCGATACCAGGGCGTGGAGACCAAGCATTGTCAAGTCAAGATACCAAAAAATCCAGAGAAACAAAGGATATAGACTGGTGGAAATCCACTGGGGCAGCCCAAGCGCCAGTACAAACAAACTTCTCTCAGTGCAACCACCACCATCGGGGCACGCTCTTGATCAGGAGCCCTGCCACCCGTGCTGACCCTGCAGAAGATGGACTCAGCTTACTAGCACGACCTGTGCTTCCCCAGCAGACCTGGATGCCACCGCAGGTGAAGAACATTGGTTGCCGCTTTGATCCAGCAGCAGGTCCCTGGATGCGAGGTCTTTGTGCAAGTCCCAAGGACACAGGCTTCTCGCAGTGGTGCCGGCAGCACAGGATTAAAAGAAAGCGGCCGCTTCTCTGCAGGACCGATCAGGAATCATGACGCGAGGCATGGTTCGAGGGGAGAAGCTGAGAAAAGGTACTGTACAGTGTGAGGGGTCAGTATTGCGAGGCGGACAACTGTTTGTGGTTTCTAAAGAATAGACATTTTATTAAGGAACCAATTTGCAAATAAATCCTCGCTAATCCTACTCTATCAGGGAATTATCTACCTGGTCTAATGACTAAGGGAATATCTCCTAACATAAACAAACTGGCCCTCACATTAAACAACAAAACATTCTATGGAAATCATAAACAACATAAAAAGGATAAACAGTATTTAGCCAGTATTTGGATGACCTTCACCTTCCCCAGGGTTTTCCAAAGTCAGTTCTCCAAATGTTCAAAGAAAAAGAAAAGTCTTGATCCAGTTCATATGAATTCCAAGTCAATACAAAAGTTCATTAAACAATAATTCACTGGTAACAATACTTCAGCTTTCAGGTGAAAAGATCCCCTTCCAAGTGCAGCCAAGAAAATATCACCAATCGTAATTGTCAGGATGCTTCTTCTTCTCCTACTATTACCATGGGAACAGTCTTCTTTGTTCCAGTGTATACCACTATTTCAACCAACTTCAGTGTGACATCTACTGACAGTTTATACACCACAGTTCAGGTACTTCTGCTTTTTCTTCTACAATTTGGCACTTTAGTATTATTTGGCACATAAAGGTAGGCAAGGCACTCTTCTTTCCTGTCAAGAAAAGGGCTGCCTCTTCTGTCTTACACCTTTCTGCCTCACAGGTACCTCTACTTCTTCGTATACAACTTTATACTTCAGAATTTTAGGCAATTAAAAGACAAAACACTTCAACCTCTACAGGTAGGCAAGGCACTCTTCTTTCCTATACTTCAAGAAAAGGGCAGCCTTTCTGCCACTTAAGTACTTCTGCTTGACTCTTAACAAGTACCCAGGTCCCTTCCCCAGCTTTGTTCACACCTCCTTGGTTCCAGTAACTACCCTTACACTGTATTGACACTTGTCCAGTTGTAGGTAGTAATGCCACACTTGTATCAGCGAACACTAGACCTTTAGCAACCTCATAAACTAGATGGATAGTTCTTAATAGGGGTGGTTTTAATGTGGAAAGGGTTCACCTCTTGGCTTGGGTAATGTTTATTCTTTTAGTCAATGGAACAACTTCAGGACTTCAAGAATACATGCTTCAATTACTGCAAGATTCAGGCTTCAAAGGAGAATGTGATCACTCTTTCATATAGATGTTTAGCTTTAAAGAGATGCTGGTGATTGTATTTCTTATTGAATATGACGGAGATGGCTTCTGGCTCCTGTAAGTAAATACAATAGGACACACGCAACCTTCCTTTGATGCTGAATATTTGTGTAACACTTGTGAAGTTAAAGTAAGGTTTTCGAAGTGATGTGAGAAACCGGAGGGTATTCTCACTCATGAATCCCCTGGATTCTCTTCTTAAGTGGCCCGGGAAAGGCCATCGCTCTTGGATCTCGACCCTGGGGGTGGAGTCGTGAGGGAGGATCACCTGGGGGGAGGGTCCTTGGCGATTAGCAGTGGGATGCACGAGGTGAGTCATGGTATCCCCCTTTCCCTATTGACAACCAATGTAGCATTTCTCTGACCTTTATGGGTTATTGTAAGCCCCCCCCCCATTTCCCCTCATGTGACACTTGACAATACTGAAACGAGCAAGAGGCAGCTAGGCGTGATGGACACTATGCCATTTCACCATTTTAGTACTGGGACGAAGAAGATGCCTACAAAGTGTTGCGAAGGTCAGGCATGTTTTAAAGATTTCTTGCTGGGTGGCTGGCTCATACAGTTCACAGGATTAGCACACTTCAAACCAATTGGTATGATTCACAATGTTATTTTTTCCTTGACATACATTTTTCCACAACAGAATCCTATCCGGTTTTCCTTGCCTTGATTTCAAAAACACAGTTTCTTTGTAGGCTTCCCTCGTCTTGGTTCCAAGCAACAAAAAAGACACAACACAATTCTGGCACATCAATCTTCCAAACCAGACCTGTCAGGCTACTCTTGGTGTAAGTCTGGGTTTCTCTCTCTGGTCTTTCCCAACAGGTCCCTCAGGTTTCACTCACCGTTGGGTCCTCTCCGTACTGTAATGTTGTAAATTTCACTTCCTGATTGTTGTTTTTGCTTTCCCATCGAAGACTTTTGAATATGCGAGGATTTGATATGCATCTCAGCATGACCACTTCGACTCTCACACTTAACACAATTTATACATGCTCTCCTGGCACCATTGCTTTATGGTAAATGTAGTTGCCTCATATACATGCTCTCTCTAGCACTCTTGATTTATCTTCTGCCTTCTTGGCACTTTGATAACCCAATATCCTCTTTCTGATGAATGCACAGTTCAACATAGGCTTCCCTCCGTCCAGCTCGAAGCTGTCTTTCTCAATTGGGTTTCCCTCTGCCGGGCTCAAACCCTCTTTGACTACTGGTAACTTTTGTGCACTTAAAAAGAATGTTTGCTCTCAGTTCACTACAACTCCCACAGTGCACTTCTTCCTTTACCTTTTAACTTCAAACTTAGAATTTCCACTCCGAGATCTCTGCCTCTCATCAGCCACACACATACCGCTGGGTTGCTCTCTCTCTGACTCACCCAGGTAGCACAGCGCTGGCAAGTAGCCCATCTGGATCTGTGGGCTGAGATCAGGGTCCCACCGCCTGACCCTCAGACACCCTGGGGTCGGCACTGGCCCCAAGGGAACAAGCAATTGTCCGGGCCTCGCCAGTAGGGTCCTGTCTGCCTGATTCAAATACTTAGTCACGGCTCCTGTGACACGCTGTAGCCCTTTCTTCTCACTGGGCCAGTGTCTTAGCACACCGTCCTTCTTTGGATCTTCTTGGCAGTCCCCAGCCTTTTGGTTTCTCCGCTCCAGACAATCTTCCCAGATCGCTTATGGCGTTTGGGATTTGAAGAAGGACTTTCTGCTGGTCTCAGTCTTGCAGCTTCTCTTGTTTTCTCCCAACTGCACCTGACTTCTCTCCCTCGGCAGCCTCCCTTTATACACCTGTGTGATGTTGATTGTCTGCAGGTGTGTGGTCAGGGTTGGGTCTGTCTGACTTTGTCTGTCCTGGTTAAGGGGACAGCTTGCTGTCAGAGTGATGTAGTCTGTCCTCTGGTTTTTCAATGGTAATCTTCACCCCTCCAGGTTGCCTCCTCTTCTTCTTAGTATTGTTCGAAAATGGGGATGGGGAGAAGTTGTGTGTTTGAAAACACCCCAAGAAGGTAGAGTGGAGTTGCGATTGTGCGTAACTGGTAGAAGGGGGATACCATGTCTCGCCTGGGCATTTCCATGAAAATGACCCCGCCCAGACTCCCCTACCCAGGTGATCCTCTCACGCTGGTCCATCCCCAGGGTTGGGATCCAAAAGCGATTGTCTTCCCCTGGCCACCCGAATAAAGGATTCTCAAGAGCCAAATGAGAGAATACCCTTAGGTGTCTCACAGGTTTTTGGCATCTCTGCAGGAATTGCATTAAGCCACTGAATTATCTTCCAATTCAATAATAATACAATAATGGGCACTCTTTTGCTAGTTTACTTTAGTCCCCATAGCCTAGGCTGTGTTTTTCGAACATGCAACTACCAATTCTCACCCTGTTGCTCAGTGAGAGGGAATTATTCAAGTTGGAGTTTGTGGTATGCACAACCTAACATTGGAGTTGGAGGTATGAGCATAAGGTTCTCTGATGGCACTCTTCATGACTCCTGAATGGCACCTGTCAGTCACTGTGACTTCTTGAGCACGAAAATGTATTCCTCAGGATCCAAAGATGTTAATGCACTCAAACCCCATAGGAGCTGAACTGCTGATAAGGGAACTACCGGACAGCATACCTCCCTAAAGGCAGGAGTGCTACTTGACACATACCCTTCCTGAAGGTAATGTTAATAGGGACATACACCAAGGGGTGTTGCTAGGTCTGGAAAAGATCTGGGACTACAGTAATGTCAGGACTGGGGCTGGCTAGCCTTTTGGTTGTTGCCAATGAGTTTCTATCCAGGGCTACAACCAAAACACCCGATGCTAATGCCCCCACAGGCTTCCCCAGCAATGCCTCTGCACAGTACACTGGAGCTGTAAAAGGGTGATGTGTATATTGAGTATCACAGGATATATATAGAACAGAAAATAACACTATTAGTAACACACTTGGTAGCAAGGCTTAACTGGGCGCTGAACGTGTCCAGCCTTGAACCTGGAGTCTGTTGTAAAGTGGAGATGCACTACAACAAAATCCCCCCCGGGATAACTATCCTCTAAATACCTAAATAATACAACGGGGTAATAAGGAGACCTACGGGGACTTGATGAGCTTCTAAAACTAGAATGGGACATCTAAATGTAAACAGTGTCCGGAAAGGGGTAACGTAAAGTGTGTGTTTCTTCTAATGTCTATCACCTCCAGTGGCGTAGTTCCAAAATATAAACTTATACCAAGTCTTATAAGTCCTGGTCCCTCCTGGCACTCCCTAATCTATAACACAATGACCAAAGGATGTGACCAACAGAAAGTGGAAAACCTATACTTATTAAGTCCTTAGCCTCCCATTAAGTCTCTAAGATGAAGTACAAATGTTCTAATTGTTGGGGATGCCACAAATACTATTCAGTCGATGCAAAGTTCATCCTGAGTCTCAAACACAAAAGAAAGAACCCCCTCCTGGGAAGGCTCTTCCAATGTTTACTCACACTCTCGATATCCTATGTCTTTTTTGCTTTCACTCTGGTCCTTAGGACATAATTCAGGTCCCTGGCATCTCAGCTTTCTTATTAGGGTTCCTCCTCTGCCTCCCAATCTCCCAACTTGGATTCTAAGCCTCTCTAGCTGAGTCGTTGGATGTATTTCCAATCTCTGGTGTCCAACTGGAGTGGTTTCTTCTAGGTCATTCCAACCAACTCCTTCCTCCCAGGCTCTGGAGTACTCATATGGAGTCTTCCCTTTGACCTCGCTTTCAGTGTTCACTTGTATGGGTTCCACCAGGACCTTGTTTATCAGCTTTCATTTCATCAGCTCTCGGCACAATCTGCGTTTCACAATGTACTGGATCACGTATCACAATGACTTAGGTTTCAGAATTCACTTGATCAGGCCTCACCACAACCTTGGCTTCGATATTCGCTCAATCAGGTCTCACCACGACTTTGCTTTCAGTGTTCTCTTGAAGAGGTCTCACCATGAGCACAATCACCAATGTGTTCCAGGTGGCGTTCTCCCTGCACTTGGAGGAAGTAGCAAGGAACTCATCCTCCTGTCTCCTCTTCACTGTGGCCTCTACTCTGGATGTCAAGTGAGTGGGCTTTTCAAACCCCTTTTATAATGATTAGTAGTTTGCCTTCTCTGGGTCAGCTCTGCTGATTCATAGGGTACAATCGATTTTGCATTGTTAAATGCAAGGAATTTATGATTGATGTTGCTCAACTCAAAGCATGGTGGCGGCAGTTCCTGCACACCTCGTTTCGGAGGTTTACTTGTAGCGAATGGTGATGTCACAAGTCTCTCCCCTTCTCACCTGTTTCTCCTTGCTTGTGACCTTTTTGGATGTGGCTTCTTCCTTTCGCACGGTCCGGGATTTATACAGGCCCATGTGCAGGTCTTCGGATTCCAGCGTGAGGATTGCAAGTCCCATGCCAAGTAGCGTTCAGATATCCAGGACCGGGAACCAGGAAGGAAACAGAACCCTAACTCGGAGGCACGGGAATACGTGAACCGAGCACAGGAGAAATCCATGAAGATGGGCTTGGAAGAAGGTAGTATAAGGAAAGGGGACAGAAAAGGGAGTATATTCAGTAAAGTGTGAAACGGGACTCAGAAGGGGGCACCGAACGAACTCCGGCAACACACATCTGACTACTCGTAGCGGTAGCGTTGAGACACGCAGAGCCGCGGGCGCATGGCTGTTTTGTAGGAAGTTGAACGTAGCGCGTAAAGGCTGGTAAGCTGTGTTCTGTATCCAAATGCCATTTTGGAAGGATCACGGAGTTCAGTCCTCTATGGGTCATGGAC
Organism: Ambystoma mexicanum; assembly: GCF_040938575.1. NCBI lineage: Eukaryota > Metazoa > Chordata > Amphibia > Caudata > Ambystomatidae > Ambystoma > Ambystoma mexicanum. The sequence continues at coordinate 157,435,359 of NC_090935.1, read as the reverse complement.
CACGAAGTCTAGAACGGACGTAATCGGTGGTTCATGACAGTATGCCTCCTCTGAAGCCCCGCACCTCCGGGTTTGCCTGGGTGGATAAGATGATATCGTCGTATCAGACCGGGGGGCATTCATGTTTGAGACAGGTTCCCAGGTACGCTCGCTGGGAGGGTATCCCTTCCATTCGACCAAATACTGTAGTTGACCTCGTCGGTACCTGGAGTCACAAATCCTAGGGACCTCGTATTCAAGTTGGTTATTGACAATCTCTGGAGGAGATCTCGGAGCAGTTCGAGTGGACTGTACATATGGTTTCAACAGAGAAGTGTGGAAGACTGGATGAATCCTTTTCCACGACTGCGGTAGTTGGAGTCGAAAGGCCACTGGATTAACAATTTCCTTTATGGAAAAAGGTCTGTAATATCTGGGAGCCAATTTATTTGGTCGTAGGAAGGAGTTACGAAGATAGCCAAACCTTATCTCCTATAGAATAAGAAGGACCAGGCCTTCTTTTAGTGTCTGCATATTGTTTAACATCTTTTTGGGCCTTTTCCAGATGTTCCTTTGCTTCCTTGTGTACATTGATCAGTGTTTCAATCCAGGAATCCAGCGAAGGAACTGGGGTAGGATGTGGGAGAATGGATGGTAGAACTGAAGGGTGAAATCCTTGGCTACAGAAGAAAGGGCTGGTCTTGATAGCTGAATGGTCTGAATTGTTGTAAGCAAATTTGGCCACAGGTATCAAGAGTGACCAATTATCCTGGATATGTGTTCTAGAAAAATCCCAGCTAGTTCAGATGAGGATGGGAGTTTGTAAAGAGGTGTAAAATGAGACATATGCGTGAACAAATCAATGGTAACCATTATGGTGTGTAGCCTCTGGAAGAAGGTAATTCCACGATAAAATCTGTGGCAATGATTTCCCAGGGTCTTGTTGGTATTGCTGGTTGGTGTAGGAGACCTGCTGGTTTTGTATTATCATGTTTGTTCTGATTACAAACTGCACAAGTCTGAACATAGGTTCTTATGTCATCTTTCATCTTTGGCCACCAGAATTGTCTCTGTATAAGACGGAGTGTGTTGGAGATTCCACGGTGTCCTGAATGGAGAGTATCATGGCATAGGTTTGTGATCTTATGTCTCAGCCCTGGAGTGGGAATGGCTAGCCGTGTATCCTTGAATAGGTATCCGTCTTTCAACTTGAGATTTCATCGATTGTCTATTTTTTTTTTTTACTCGTTTATTTTTTGGACAGCACACAGGTAAACATTGCATTACAGGTAACTCGTCATATGCCGAATATTAAGCCATATATTGACATTCCTTTAAGCTTTCCCCCCACCCTCTATTCCTGGCTGTCTTCCGGACCTTGCTCCTCTGCTTGCGGAACCGGATCACTGTCCTCTGCCCGTAGGGCGTTCACCACGGAGCGTGGTTTGTACATTAGAGCTAGGTAGCTCTGGTCGTAGTCTATCACGGGTGACCAAATGTTTGTGAAGCGGTGAAGATGACCCCTGTTTGCCGCCATAATCTTTTCCGCTATGAAGATGTCCCAGAGTTTTAGCCACCACAGGATCGATAGAGGGCCCTCCGGGGATTTCCAGGTTCGAGCTACTGTGATTTTAGCGGCCAAGAGCAGCTGTGTTATGAGGCCCGCCTGTTTACCAGATCTCTGATAAATACCCGGGATGGGGACTCCCAACAGTATTGACTCTGGCTCCAGTGTCAACGTTATCTGGGTGATGTCTGCTATGATGGCTATACATTGGGACCAGAAGTTCGCCACTATTGGGCATGTCCACCACATATGTAGATAGATGCCCGGCAGGCCGCAGCGGCACCAGCATAGCGGGTCCAGGGACTGATTGAAGTGGTGCAGCTGGAGTGGCGGATAGTACCATCTTAACAGAAGTTTATGCGCGCATTCCCGGTTGGTGATACAGAAGGAGGACGAGTGAGTTTGTGACCAGATGTCTGCCCAGGACTGGTCTTGTATCAGGTGTCCTAAATCAGTTTCCCACTGCGACATATAAGTTGCCTTAGTGTCGAGAAAGTTTGTCTGCAATAGTCTATATAGCGTTGAGATTTGCCCTCGGCTCGGTGGATCTGTAGCTGTCAACTCGAGGGGATCTAGTTCCCGGGTGGCCGATAAGCGGGTATGGGGGTGCGAGCACCAATGTCGGAGTTGGACATATGAGAACCTATCAGTCTCCGCTAGGCCGAAAGCGCTTTCACATTGTTCGAAGGTCAGCGGTTGGGTCCTTTCAAATAGCTGACTTAGGGAGCTGAGGCTCCCGGCAATCCAGTTTTTAAAGTTCGAGGGGCAGGCTCCAGGTGAGAAAGCTTGATTGTAGAACACTGGGGCGGATGGGCTTAAGTCTCTCGGGATGCCTCTATATTTATGTGCCCAATCCCATGCTCTAGCCTCTGTTTCGTTGATGATAAAGTAGCTGGCCATGTCTGTCGCAGGGAGGCTGGCAGTTGTAAGAGAAAGCAGAGGCGGAGGGGTAGTCGAAATTGTTCTATTTCCGCCCATTTGGGGCGCCCTGATGCGATAGTCCAAACTCGAGTGTGCGCTATCTGTGCCGCCATCTGGTATTTCTGGAGGTCGGGGACCCCGAGACCTCCATGGTTCGGGGCGTTCAGCATAGTTCTCTGTGGGATTCGCGACTTTTTGCCTTTCCAAATAAAGCTGAACACCTTTCTCTGGAGGCGCTGGAGCGGGGGACGCAGCATCACAGTGGGGAGGGCTGAGCAGGCGTATAGAAATCGTGGAAGGAGGTTCATCTTGCAGGCCGCGATGCGACCCAATAACGAAATCTCCTGTGAAAGCCAGCAGTCAAGGTCTCCCTCCAAGGTCTTGAATAGCGGCGGGAAGTTTATCCGGTCGGTGTCTTCGGGCGGGGATCTGGACCCCGAGATAAGGAATTGACTTTTCGCTTAACGGGATCGAGCAGTGGGATCTAAACGAGGCTATGTCTTCTAGTTCCAACCCCACCCCCAAGGATGTTGATTTCGCGAAGTTAATGGAAAATCCTGAGACCCTTCCAAATCTATGAATTTCTGCTAGAGCTGCTCTGAGTGACTGGGAGGTGTCCGTTATGGTTTACATCACGTCGTCCACCTATAGCACGATCTTGTGTTGGGAGGGGCCTACTTGGAGGCCTCTAATTCTAGAGTTGAGTCGGATTTGTTGGGCTAGGGGTTCCATTACTAGGGTGAAAAGAAGGGGGGAGAGGGGACACCCCTGCCTGGTAACACATGTTAGAGGTTTCGGGCTAGATAGCAGGCCATTCACCCGGAGGAGGGTATTTGGAGATTGGTAGTTTGCTAGGATGAGTTTTAGGAAGGAGGGCCCAAAGTGGAAGGATTCTAAGGTGAGTTGGAGGAACGACCAATCCACTTTATCAAAGGCCGTGGTTGCATCTAAGGTTAGCAAGGCTAATTTATGCGAGTCTCGTTTAGCTATCTCAATCAAATTGAGGACCCTGCGTATGTTGTCTGTGGTTGCTCTATTCATTATGAACCCCGTCTGGTCTGGATCTATAATATCCGGGAGTATTCTCGCCAGTCGGTTTGCCAGGACCTTTGAATAAATGTTTGCGTCCAAGTTTAGTAGGGAGATGGGTCTATACGCCGTGGTATCTCTGGGGTCTTTTCCTGGCTTGAGGGCTAGGACTCTGATGGATTCTTGCATTGACGGGGTAGTAGATCCTGAGATGGCAAAGGAATTGAAGAGCGTCATCATGGGGACCAGCAGCTGGGGCCGAAAGAGTTTGTAAAATCGGGTCGAGAACCCATCTAGACCGAGGGCCCTTGGTTTCAGGCTTTTAATGGGCGCGTCGACCTCCTCGTGAGTGATCAGGGCTTCTAACTCTTCCCTCCTCGTGGTTGTGATGTGTGGTAAGGCTGCGTCCTGCAAGTAGGCTTGCTGCTGTCCACTGGATCTTGGGTTTGCTGACATCGTGTCTGTGAGGTGGGCCTCTGCAATCCGTAGTTTACCACGATCCGCAAACTGCACTCTACCCTGCGGTCACACAAGCCTATGATTGTGTTCCGCTTCTTGACCCGTGCTAATTTCTCGACCAGGAATTTGATTGCCTTATTACCTTAGCTTTGTTTTGTTTTGGCCAAGAGCTGAACTGTGTCCTCCGCATAGTGGGCCTCCAACTTCTTCCAGGCTGCCTGCAAGGCTCGGTAGGCTCTCGGGGTCCAGTTTCTGGCTTTACACACTGTCTCTGCCTCTTGCACCTTGTTCTCCAGGTCTTGGCGGTTTTGTCGCTTTTGCTTATGATAGGCTGCGCCTTCAGAGATTAACACACCTCTCACCACTGCCTTCATTGCGTCTCAAGTGTTGGCTGGGGAAGTGTCTTCATTCTTGTTTTCTTTAAAAAAACTCCTTTATCGATTTTGCCACCATATCTCTCAATGACATGTCTCCCAAGATCGGGTCATAGAGGGACCATCTGCGTCGTGGGGCAGGGTCAGGGTCATGCGCTCTGAGTGTTAGCATTATTGGGGCGTGATCTGAGAGGATTCTGGGACCAATAACCACTTCATCTGTGAATGCTAAGACTTGCAGGGAGGCCAGAAGGAGGTCAATGCGTGAATACGTTCTATGTACATATGAGTAGAACGAATAGTCTCGGACCTCAGGATGCAGGACTCTCCAGGTGTCCACCACATCTAAGGTTCTGAATAATTTGAGTAACGCCGTTGCCAGGCTGAAATCTCTGCGAGCTGGAGGGTGTGACTTGTCTGTCAATGGGTTAGGGACTCAGTTGAAATCTCACCCCGATGATAGTCTGGCCCTCAGCAAATTGTGGGAGGGCTCTTTCTAGGGCTAAATAGAACTCTTCTTGCTTGTCGTTAGGAGCGAAAACTGAAATAAGTGTGTAGAGTTGGCTGTAAATTCAGCATTTTATTGCTACGAAGCGGCCTTCTGGGCAAAGCAAGGAGTCTGTTGTAGCAGAAATTGTCTGTCACGGATCAAGTGTGTCTCCTGGAGGAAGACTATGGAGGCCTCCTCGTTCTGTAAGCGCCGCAGCGTGGATTTCCTCTTCTGCGGGGCGTTCAGACCTCTGACGTTCATCGTCAGGTATTTCAGTTTTTGATGTGGGGGGGAGACCCCCGGGCATCTTCCGGTGCGAGGATCCGATCTAGGGGGGGAGAGTGGCGGTTCTCAGTCGCCATCTAGGGGTTTAGCTGCGGCACGGATTCCTTGTGGCTGCCTTTTATATTCTCTCCAACGGGAGGGTAAACTTGTAATCGTGTGGGGGGGTGAATCTCCTGGACGGCATCTCCCACGGCCAACGGGCCATAACTGTCTTCCAAGCTAACAGGGCTAGGATCAGGATCAGACCACTTAACTGGGTTCGCCTCCAAGGGTGGGTTGGTGACATACACCTTGGAGTGGGGTATGGGACGCTCGGGGCCCGCAGCATCATTATTTTCGTCTTTGATTATGGGATCGGTCGATTCGCGACCGTCGGCAGTGGCAGGATTATCTCATCTTTCGGCGTCTCTGTGCCTTGGACCAGGACTATTGCTGCTGTTTCTGGGGAGGTTGGTCCAATTCCTCTGGTGGACAATGTGGGCTGGGAGTGGGCGAGCTCCCCGGGGAGATCGGGTGCATAATGGACTCAGCGTCTTCTAGGCGGCTTATTCTGCTCTGGGTTCCCTGGGCATCTTCCGGTGCGAGGATCCGATCTAGGGGGGGAGAGTGGCGGTTCTCAGTCGCCATCTAGGGGCTTAGCTGCGGCACGGATTCCTTGTGGCTGCCTTTTATATTCTCTCGAACGGGAGGGTAAACTTGTAATCGTGTGGGGGGGTGAATCTCCTGGACGGCCTCTCCCACGGCCAACCGGGCCATAACTGTCTTCCAAGCCAACTGGGCTAGAATCAGGATCAGACCACTTAACTGGGTTCGCCTCCAAGGGTGGGTTGGTGACATACACCTTGGAGTGGGGTATTGGACGCTCGGGGCCCGCAGCATCCTCATTTTCATCTTTGATTATGGGATCGGTCGATTCGCGACCGTCGGCAGTGGCAGGATTATCTCATCTTTCGGCGTCTCTGTGCCTTGGACCAGGACTATTGCTGCTGTTTCTGGGGAGGTTGGTCCGATTCCTCTGGTGGACGATGTGGGCTGGGAGTGGGCGAGCTCCCCGGGGAGATCGGGTGCATAATGGACTCAGCGTCTTCTAGGCAGCTTATTCTGCGCTGGGTTCCCTGGTATGTGAATTGGAGAGTGGAGGGGAACAGCCACCTGTAGCGGATCTACTGGTTCTGCAGGAACAGAGTCAAGGGTTTGAGGGCTCTTCTTTTCTGCAGGGTCATCAGGGAGAGGTCCTGAAATATCTGGATCGGGGTACCCATGAATGAGAGCTCATCCTTGGCACGGCTTATTGCCGAGATGGCCTCTTTAGTGGCATAGAAGTGGACTCTGGTGATTACGTCCAGGGGAGCATCTGAATCTACTCCTCGTCTTGGGCGCAGCCTGTGGGTGTGGTCGAGGATGAGTTGGGTCTTGTCTGTGAGTGGCAGGAGGGCCTGGAAGAAGTTGCTTATATATTCTGGTAGCTCTTTGTCTTGGATGGTTGACAGGACCCCTCGGATGCGCGGGTTATTTCGTTGCGCCCTGTTTTCCAGGTCCTCCTGTTTAAATTCCAGCACTTCGCTCCTGCTCTGCAGCGCCTGAATCTCGTGTCGCATTTCTATTAGTGTAGCGTCATGATTCTGGGTCAGGTCCTCAACTTCTCCCAGCCTCTGTTCCGCCTCTGTGAGCCGTTGATCCATTTGTTCCATCCGCGTAGAAAGCTCTGTCATGCAGGATCTGAACTCAGCTTTAATGTCCCGCATGAAGGCCTGGATGTCTTACTTGGTAGCCAGCTTTCCCTGCTCCTCAGGGGCCTTTTGTGGGGTAAGTTTAGGGGGAGGTCCGGTTTCTTTGTCTTGTCCGCCGTTAGCAGTATGGTGGAAATGTCAGAGGTTTTGGCTACTTTAGTTAGCTTCGACATCATGCAAAGCGTGTGACTGTGGGATTCCTGCGTCCGCGCTGGTTACGTTGAGGAGGCCGGCTGGACTCTGAGGACCCCTTTATTTGGAGGGGTGAAGGGGGATTCGTCAATGTGAGGGCTCGAATTAAGGGCTCTCGGGTATCCGGGTAATGTCACTGGGGCGGACCCTGCTAGGGGTTGCTGACAGACTGAGGGCCCCAGGGAGGATTCAATGTGCTGATTACCAGGCTTCAGGCGTGACGGGAGGAGGGGGGAAGGACCCCCGACACTACCAGCCGAGACCTAATGATAGCGGGGTATCCCGTCCCCGCCGCGAAGGTTGAGTCCCGGAACACCAGGGAGATGAGGAGAGGGGGAGAGTGGGCAGGGGCGCCCCAGGAAGCAGCCGGGTAGCAGGGTGCAGTGGGAACCCAATCCTGGACCCCCGTGGGGTCGGGGTTGCGCCGGAGTCACAGTGTCGCCCACACCGGTACTCTGATGAAGGGCAGTAGGGCAGTGCAAGGCCGCCAGAGGTTTATGAAAGGGGCCCGGAGGCGGGCTCTGAGAGTGCCGCTGCTGATGGTAGGCCTCGGGTTGATCAGAGACTAGGGGATGGGGGCTGGAGCGCCCCTGGAAGACGTCGAGCTGGGAGGCCTAATAAGTGCTGCGCCAAGTGGTGACGGTGTGGCCTGAAGCTCTGGGCATAGACTGCCCCCCAATAGATCCGCAGTGCTCACTGCAGGGCTCTCACCTTCTCAGCCCTTGGGTTCTCCGGTCGCCGCTGGCGGAATGCTGGGGGGACCGGGTTGCAGGTTGGTCACCGGAGGCTTCACAGCAGGCCTCCGGAACTTCACGTCGGATCCAGTTCCGGGAGCTCTCGCCTGATCAGTGTCGCAGGAGCGGAGGTTGTCGCTCCTCCAGCCGGTCCGCCGCTCCTGAGCCGGGCACTCTCCCTCTCACTGTCGTTGCTGTAGCAAGCCTCGGCCCTCACTCCAAATGAGAGAGAGGGAGGGGGCCCTCTGCAGCCCCGTCCCAACGCTTACTCTCGGCTCCTCTCACATGACAGGCCGCTCACCTTCATCATGCCTCAGGCGCTGCAGGCTTCCTCCGAGCTCTGTGTCCGGTTTCGGGGCCCCCAAGGGGGGGGGACTCCCTCCACCTCGCTCCCCATCCCGCAGTCAACGAACCCTGGTCGCCATCTTGAGAGCACCGCTCTGAGACAGAGGGCGCGGGAGAGTTCGGGTCATTTCAGAGCTGATTGTGGGGGAAATGAAGCCCCTCTGGACTACAGCAGGCACCTCAGACATTTAGATTGCCAGTAGTCCGACGAACGCCCCAACCCGACCCCGGAAGGTTAATTTATCGCTGGATGCCGCGGGTCCCGGACGGAGGCCATCAGAGAAGCTGCCACATCGCTGGTGCTCCTGGCCACGCCCCCTCAATTGTCTCTTTTAAACTCTTTCCAAAGTTCGGAGGACTGAGTTTTTGCTCGAATATCCTCCAGGAGAGAAATGGCTTAAGCTACGAATATAGTGTTGGAAACATATTGGGAAAGGTCCGGTCCTCAAGGGGTTCATAATCAGGACGTCTGGATAAGGCATCGGCTATGATGTTATGTGTTCCAGGAAAGTGATGGATTTGAAACTGATATTGGCGGCTGTTTCTGCACTCCAAGGATTGTAGGACTTGTAGATTCCGATGGTCCGTACAGACTTGTACCGGGTGTTTGGCTCCCAGAAGGAGATGGCACCAGTCAGTTAAGGCTTGTCGAATGGCCAGCAACTCCTTCTCCAGGACGGAATAATGGGTTTTACTGGGAGTCAAAGTGCGGGAGAGATAGGCAATGGGGTGTTCTATCTTGTCATCAAATTCTTGTTTCAGAACTGCTCCGATAGCGTAATTGGATGCATCAGTCTCAACAAGGAAGGGACGGTCTGTGTCGTGTTGAGCCAGGATGGGGGCTTGTGTGAACTCCGACTTCAACCGTGGAAACGCAGAGTCTTGAGCTGAGGACCACTGAAAGTGGGTTTCTTTCTTTAGTAGTGTGACAATGGGATGTACAATATCAGAAAATGCGGGTATGAATTTCCTGTAAAAGTTAGCGAGCCCAGGAAGGATTGAATTTGTTTCACAGTGGTAGGAACAGGCCAAGATAAAACGGAGTCTACCTGGGAAGAATCCATTCCAATACCCTTTGGGCTAAGAACAAATCCAAGATAGTGAACAGTTGATGCATGAAAAAGGCATTTTTCAGGTTTGGCCAGGAGCTTATGTTCTCGTATACGCTGTAAAACTGCCTTAACATGTTCTTCATGTTTTCAAGGTTCCTCGGAGTAAATCAGTATGTCATCTAGGTATACAATGACAAAAAGGAACAACATGTCAGAAAAGACCCGATCCATGAAACGTTGGAAACCTGCAGGGGCATTAACAAGTCCAAAAGGCATAACCAGATACTCAAAGTGGCCAAAGGGTGTTCTGAAGGCCGTTTTCCATTCATCACCTTCTTTTATACGAATAAGATGGTAGGCACCCCTGAGATCTAGTTTCGTGAAGATGACTGCACCCCTCACAGGTTCCAGGATGTCCGAAATAAAAGGTAATGGGTAACGGTCCTTGAGGGTGCATTGGTTAAGGCCACGGTAATCCAAACATGGCCTAAGCTCCTTGGAATCTTTTTTCGGGACGAAGAAGAGGGAAGCATCCGCTAGAGACTTGGATGGTTGAATAGTTAGATTTGTCAAGTTGGCGTCTAGATACTCCCGGAGGGCCCTTTTTTCAGGTTCGGATAGAATGAACATTCTTCTGAAGGGAATCACTACTGAAGGCTCGGTGTCAATGGCACAATCCTCAGGTCTGTGGGGTGGAAGAGACTGAACCATGGCTGTTCAGAACATATCTGAGTATGTCTGGTAAGCCTGGGGAATCTGGACAATGTTGGAGACTGTTACTGAAACTTGCTGGGTTTCTTGGGAGTCTTCTAAACGACTTGGTGAGGTGGTAGGAGACAAACAGTGGGACATACAATGTTCTGAGCCAAGAAACAAGGAGCCTGCTGCCCAATTGATGTAGGGATTGTGTTTCTGCAGCCAGGGCATGGCTAGAACCATGGGATAGTGGGCAGATCTTATGATGTCAAATCTAATCCTCTCTTGGTGGTTGTTTATCGAGAGAAGACAAGGGTCTCCCATCAATGGCTTCAACAGGTTGCATTGTTTTTTTTGTTTCAGGGGAAAGGTGATGACTGATGACCCAATCATGATCTATGAATATGCCCATGGCTCTGCAATCCACTAAAGCCAGGATGGGGTAGGATTCTTTCTTGGAAGGTGACAGGAATGCCTGTAAAATCACAAGATTGTTCTGTCCTGGGGAGTTCAAGGAAGGAATAGGTGAGGAGCAGACATCTCTCTCCCGAAACTGTGCCCCACTTAGGATCGGGAGCTGGCGTTTCCCGAACACTGAGGTGGTGCAATAGGACACTCTCTTACAAGGTGTTTGTCAGAGGCGCAATACATGCACAGTCCGGTATGAATCCGACGCATCCTTTTTTGTGGGGTAATGGGTCCTCGGAAGGCTCCTAGTTGCATGGGTTCTGGGTCCGGGGCTGGAGATTCAGCGGTTTCTTTGTATGGGTGGTCTGTAGCTGCCTTTTGGGATGTTGGCTTAGACTTCCTTTTCTCTGCCTTTCTTTCCTGGATCCGGGAATCGATTTGTAGAGAGAGGTCCATGAGAGCTTGGAAAGAGCTAGGGCGGGCTACCCTGGCTAACTCGTCCTTTATCTCGTCATTTAGGCCTCTTCGTAAGAGGGTAAAGCTGGCTTCTGGGGACCAATCGGCCTCTTTCACTAATTGTTTAAAGCGGGTCACATACGTGAGCATATCCTGGGACCCTTGTTGAAATTCAAGCAGTCTTTCTTGAGCAGTGTAAACAAGTTCTGGGCAATCAAACATGGCCTTTAGGGCTTCCACAAACCCATCGTAATCATCCTGGAGTGCGTCGCCTGTATTGACTAAGGGGGTTGCCCAGGTCAGGCCATTGCCCGTGAGGTGTGATATCATAAATCCCACCTTTGCTCTTGTGGTGGAAAAGTAGTATGGCTTGAAGGTAAAATATACCAAACAGGAATCAAGGAAGGCACAGAGGTTTTTTGAGGAGCCGTCATACTTGTCCACTACTCCTGCCAACAAGACACTTTCTTTGGCTGCAGAGTGACGAGATAAGACTAACTGCTTCAATGCAGCTCTCTCTGCCTTAAGCTTCTGGACTTCACTGGTTATTTCCTGCATACCTCGCATGAGGTCTTGAACCGCGGCTTCCATCTTTGTATTTGTATCAGGTTTAAGGCGTCTCAATCTGTCACAAGTCTCTCCCCTTCTCACCTGTTTCTCCTTTCTTGTGACCTTCTTGGATGTGGCTTCTTTCTTTCGCACGGTCTGCGATTGATACAGGCCCATGTGCAGGTCTTCGGATTCCAGCGTGAGGATTGCAAGTCCTATCCCAAGTAGCGTTCAGAGATCCAGGAACCAGGAAGGAAACAGTACCCTAACTCGGAGGCACGGGAACCCATGAACCGGGCACAGGAGAAATCCAGGAAGATGGGCTCGGAAGAAGGTAGTACAAGGAAAGGGGACGGAAAAGGAAGTATATTCAGTAAAGTGGGAAACGGGACTCGAAAGGGGGCCCCGAACGAACTCCGGCAACACACATCTGACTACTCGTAGCGGTAGCGTTGAGACGCGCAGAGCCGCAGGGGCGTGGCTGTTTTGTAGGAAGTTGAACGTAGCGCGTAAAGGCTGGTAAGTTGCGTTCCGTATCCAACGCCCATGTTGGAAGGATCATGGAGTTCAGTCCTCTATGGGTCATGGACCACGAAGTCCAGAACGGACGTAATCGGCGGTTCATGACAGGTGAGGATGTGGTGTTAACCCTCATAATAGGGCTTTAGAGGGTTTAAATCACCCTGATGGTAAGGTTCTGATTGTACATTGCTGACAGGTCTCAACCCCCTTGGATAGTGGAATTGCGCATTGGTAGAGATGGCGAGCCTATGGATCCCACTTCCACCCTCTCTGAGGCACATTGGATATCAACTCGCTCCCCACATGTTATAATATATTTAATTCATCCAACTCACCACACATCACAAACTGAATCTCCTCTAGCTGTTCCCTATTGAGGGGATCCTTAGCGCATCAGTTTCACCAGTGATCCCCCTGTGAAGGTCGTCAGTAATTATGTATTTTCTTTCGAGTTGAGTAGCGCACTTAACTCACTGGTGGACTAACCCTACTGGTGCCTCCTTGCTGATACGCTGCTTATTTCCCATTGGATGTCTTGTTGCCAGAGGTGGAACGGCCTATAGGGAACTCTTGCGGTTTCCCAGTGAGCCTCTGCATGATGGGCCTCTTTTGTGTAGTTACCTACTTTATTTCCAAATTTTCTTCTGAGAAAGGGATTGAGATTGCTATAAATGTGTAATATGGGGCCACTTAGAAAATTGTTTCCAGGCCTCTTTTCGTTCTCAGTGCACTCCTTGTTGCTTGCCATCTGCTGAGCCTGTGGCTATAATGACAAAGTTTTCAATATTTGATTTACATTTTTTAAAATTTAGTTTGTTAAAGTTTTAATTTCAAACTTTTCACACATAGATAAAAACTGCATCCATAAAATCATTCATGCAAATTACTATACATTTTTCATAAAATATATCAAAACATTTAATAAAGTTTCCTTCCATCATCACTGTACTATGGGGAACGCTGCAGAGGGGCGGCCCCTCGGCCCGGGGAGAGTGATACACAGGCCTATGAGCGGCCCAGAGGGCAGTGTGCAGTGGGGCCTGCTGCGGGTCCCCACAGGGCCTTAGTCACTGGCACAAGCAGATCAGCCCCACTGGGTGACGTCAGGGCAGTTGAGTGGTCCACCTGAGCGTGGAACCGAGGAGGAGAGACTGTCCTTTGGCAGGTGGCGACCAGACCCCAGGAACCCCTAAGAACCAGAGAAGGTCACAGTATAGGCCTTGGGGGGCGTCTGCAGCCCTCCCTGGGAGATGACCTGAGATCTGACCTGGACACCCCAAACAGCACAGTACACTACCCAACCTCTACCTGCAAACCATTCAGCCCACTACCCCACAGGGTTCGTTTGGGTCAATAAACACTCAGTGGGCCTCTACACTATTGCCTGCACTGCAGTGTGGAACGCAGAGGAGATCGCTGATGCTGCAAGATCCCTTCTACTTCCATCGCCCTTTGTGTTACGGGGATACCATAGCAAGATCAGCTGCTGGTCCATGCGGTCAAAGAGACATACGGGCTGAAGCACATACCCCAAACTGCTTAAAACTGTGTTAAGACCTGCCCTCATCAGCAGCCAGATTCCGGGGAATCGTCCTGAACATACTCTTGCTATTGGCAGCCGGGAATCACACCAGAACGTCACAGGATCGGCGACCCACTGCTCCTCCTGTAAGGTGGGCACCGTCTGGCCGAGGTAAAATCTCCCCCCAGACCTCAATGGCACACACTATAGACATATCTGCATAGACCCCTAATCAGCCCTAAACCCCCCTCTCCCGTACTGTTGGCGCTCCAGGCGGACCTGTAGAGCGCTGGCGGTCAGCGGGGAACCTGTGGAGGTGAATTCCAGCAGCCACGAAACTTCAAGGACAATCGGTAAGACGCGCTTAGCGAGAATATAGCTGCGCCCCCGACGACCGTTGCGATCCAACCATACATACACATAGAATCACTGAAACTGTGCCTTACAGTCAGGGTCGGCACTCTAATTCTCAGTCCTACAACGTGAGAAACTGGATCCACGAGCTACAACACCCCTCCGAAGTCACTACAACTCCCGTAAGCAAATGTGCCCTTAAGGCACTCCAACGACCCAGAGAACGCAACAAAAGACCACAAGAACAGCCAGGAAGCAGGTTACAGCCCTAAGAGCTCTAAGCGGTGAAGGAAGCATACACTTGGATTCAAGGAGTCATCCCCCTTGACTTCCGAGTAGCACTGACTGCTCCCGACGGATCAGTCCTGATGCCAGGAGTCAGAGGAAGAACTGGACAGTCAAAACCAAGAATCCAAGCCAAAGCTCAAGTGGGCCAAATTGAAAAGTGCTGGGGTCAGAGTCGACGAGAGGAGAGTCAGTCACCCCCCTACTGGTTTAACGTACAGTAGAAACAATACCACCCACAATGTCGTCAGATAAGGAAGAACTTCTGAACTGTCTGAAGGGAATGGAAGCCCGACTTACGAACTCGTTCCACAACCAGCTGGAACAGATGAAAGAAGAATTGAAATCCTTCCTCCAGGAAGTAAGCAGAGAAATGACGGACCTGGGAAACAGAGTAGATATAGTCGAAAATGGCTTATCAACTGTTGCAGAAGAATCTACCCAGAACAGTGTCGTCCTGGAACAGCTGGCCAGCGCAACAACCAACTTAGAACTACAGGCAGAAGACCTTGAAAACCGCTCAATAAGATCCAACATCAGGGTTAAAGGCCTCCCTGAAACGATCGGGTCTGTGACCTTAAGGATACAATGCAGCTGTCAAGACTATTCAACACAATTAGAGAAGAGGGGAAGGTCACGCAAGATATGGGGAAGTCCATAACTATACTACTGCTAAAACCAGACAAAGATCCCAAAAATTGTGCAATCTACCGGCCTGTAGCACTGCTGAACACGGATGTAAAAATCTACACGAAAATGTTAGCAACTCGTCTAATGGGAATCCTTCCAAACATAATACATGATGATCAAGCAGGGTTCATCGCAGACAGACGTACACAAGACAACGTCGGAAGGGCAGTGGACGTCATTGATGCTGGACGATGATCACAACAATCATTTGCTGTGGCAGCTCTGGATGCCTCCCAAGCCTTCGATAGCATGGACTGAGGCTATCTGAACTTGATGTTGGAGCAGTTTGGTTGTGGTCCGGAATTTACGAAACTGGTGCTCGCCAACTACCAGCATCCATCGACAAGTTTCAGGATCAATGGTCAGGGCACAGAATTACTGGAAATCGGAAGGGGCACACGACAGGGCTGTCCTCTCTCCCCTCTAATTTTCGCAATGGCAATGGAACCATGTGCTATGCAGATCCGCCAAGACGTCAGTATCAAGGGAGTTACAATAGGTCAGGAAACCCACAAAATAGCCCTATACGCGGACGACATCATGCTCCTCATGGGAGACCCAAAAAATACAATGCCCAGAGCTATGGCCCAGCTGGAGGAATTCAGACGAGTCTCGGGATTCTCCATAAATTTCTCCAAATCGAAAGCTATGAACATAACGGCAAAGAGAGAAGATATCGAGACATTGGCAAGATCATTCCTGATGAGCTGGGTTGAAAGAAAACTGGAATATCTAGGAATTTATCTTGCCAGCTATCCGCACAAATTATATCAGACAAACATAACGCCACTGTGGAAACAACTACAGGAAGACTTGCGCAGATGGGACTCCCAGGAATTGTCATGGTTCGCTCGCATCACAGCGGTCAAAATGACCATCCTCCCCCGCCTCCTCTATGTGGTAAGCTCATTGCCAGTGCCAATACCACCAGCCAAGACCCGAGAACTGCAAGATGCGATATTCAAATTTATATGGCATAATAAGAAACCTAGAATTCAGAAACGAATCCTAATGCGCTCCCCTCATCTGGGCGGTTTGGGAGTTCCAGAAATAGACAGATACATTATGGCTGCACAACTAGCACCAATGCTGCGTTGGGCGAAACCAGAGGATCATAAAGGTTGGTGCAGAATCGAACAATCAGTCTCATTCGTCCCCCTAATAGCCCTCTTGAGCCTGAGCAAAGAAAACCGAAACAGAGAAGCTCTACTAGAAATGACGAAATGGTCTTTACTAAGCTGGGACAAAGCCCGGAAAAAAAAACACATTCCTGGTGGAATGAGTCCATATACGCCACTGATGGGCAATCCAGACTTCACACCGGGTCTCCGGCGGGGATACTGGGTGGGCTGGTCAGGCACAGAAACAATGCAACTGAAAGACATGTACAAAGACGGCACTCCACTGCTCTTCACAGATTGCCAGTTAAAATTCAACATAGGGGAAAACGAACGCTATAGATATGCGCAAATCAGGCACTGGATTACACACCCAACGGTGAAGAAAGCGGGCATGAGGACGCCATCAGGCCTAGAACTGTCGCTTCAAGAAGGCAATACTGCGAAAGGGATCTCTAGACTCTACAAACTCCTCTCCAATGTCCTGCCAACTGATCATCTCGCATACAAAACAAATTGGGAGAGAGATATGCAAGAGTCACTAACGGAGGAGGAATGGTACCAAATATGGGCACATGCACACAGCACTTCCAGCTGCACCACAATAAAGGAATCTGCGTACAAACTGTGCCTCAGATGGTATATGTCCCCGAACCACATCCACAAAATTGCAAAGTCTTACTCACCAAACTGTTGGCAAAACTGCGGTGAGAAGGGAGACCTGTTCCACATGTGGTGGACGTGCCCTAAAGCAGTTGCCTACTGGAAGGAAATACTAAGCTACATAAAAGACATCTCAGGGGTGGATCTACCGAGATCTCCGAACACAATCCTCTTAGGAGTCCCTATAGAAGGGAAATACCCGATGTCAGGAGCGACAGCCAAACTCATCACCCATCTACTATCAGCAGCTAGAATGACTCTTGCACAAAATTGGAAAAACAAAGAAGGTCCAATCTCAGCATGCTGGTGGATCAAGATCTGGGGGGTGATGGCTATGGAGAAGATATGCGCCATCAGCACCGGCAAATACCTAAGATTCCTAACTATATGGAATCCATTTCATGTACACGTGCGGGGAAGCCCATTTCTTCAAACCCCACCTGTTCCGAAACACACATATAACCTGAACTCTCTCAAAAGTAAAGATAAGGAGACGCTGTGGTTGAGAAAGGGAAGAAAACGGTAAAAGCCTGGAATCTGAAATATAAAATAATACTTGTAGGGGGGTTGAGGATTGTATAGAGGTGGGGGGATTAATAAAAAGAAATGGGGAGGTAAGAAAGGAGGGATGAGGGGGGGAAGGAGAGAATTGGGGAATCTCAGGAGGTAATGGGAACTATAACGTTCTGTAAGACAAGAACATGAGTAAAAATGTAGAACATGAGAGTTCAATGTGCTCAAAAGCTATGCTGTAATAGCTTATATGCCCTGGAACCAAAAATAGACATGGAAGCTAGACCGAAATGGTAATGTCGGACTGAAAAACAGCCTTAGAATGGACTGTCACTAAGACACAACTCAATCCTATATAACGTATGTAAGTGAAATTGATTTTGTACATATAAAGCTGGTTAAAAGCACAATTTCTTTTCGAAACAATACCAAAAGAGCATGGCCTAAGCACTGGTGGTAATTAATTGAGTTGAACAAAGTTGTCATTTACAATGCTACAGTAAAACATTGACGGGGAGACGAAGCAGGGAAAGCAATGTATTGCAAAGTTTTCCAACGGGAACCTTAAGTTAGAATCCATTGTTACGGGCAAAATACTTCCCAAATGTCGATTTTTGTCTATTAACTGTTCAAGTGCTTTAGGAGAAGACCTACTGTTGCGCTTATTCTTGTTGAATGTACTTAGGAAGAACTCTATCTATCTGTTTTATCATTACTGCTCTATGTGTTATAAATTGAAAATCTAATAAAATATTTGTTTAAAAAAAAAAAAAATCTTATCACTGCCATGATTTGGGGGACCTCTTTGCCTGTAACGATCCTATACCAAAAAGTGTCTGTCTCCAGTCAATCTTCCGGATATACACAATTTTACCAAATAGCCTGTATCTTAATTCGCTTAATGCAGTGCATCTTGTAGTCAGATGTTGTAGACTTTCTTTTTCGTCCTAAGATTTCCAAATTGGCACCGCCCCCTCATTGTATAAACTGGGAGCAGCACAAAGAGACATTTAGAAATGTAAGTAAGTATCTAGGCAAAACATCTCGACCCCTGATATCCATAGATAGAGGTGTATACAAATTAATAAATACATTTCAAAATTCTATCCTTCTTTTATGCACCAAATGTGAGTGATGTGAGATTAACAAAGCACTAGTTGCATTTACCAGAAGTAGGTCAATAATATTATATTATAATAATATTGTCTGTCAACTGCTCAGTGCTCGATCACCTCTATCTAGTCCTATGTTTTATTATGCAGCTGCATTACTAAAGTGCATAAGGCAAAGGCTCTGTTAGAGATCCCAGTAGAGAAAGGGATAGGTTTCACATTTTACAAATGTTTCAAATTATTAAGTAGCAATGTGGAAAAAGGAGGAATATGGATGACATATGATTATGCACTTTACAGCATCCAAAGGCTTGGCTAAAAGAGCACGCCCGGGAAAAGTTGGCCCTCATGACCTGCGGCCAGATAACAGATAGGTATTTTTTTAAGGCAAAATCTTTGAAATGAGCCGTCATGGGATTGGCTAAACTTCAGTTAGTCCTCTTTTGACCTCCAAAGATGGGAGGCCTTCCTCCCTATGCCTCCGTAGCAATCCACGGATTAGTGCTGGGTTTTGGGTGTGGTGACATTGCCCTCTGTGTGCATTTGATACCAGTGGTCGTGTTTCTTGGGGCGGTTGGGTTAGTGTTGTTGGCAGCATGCTGAGTGATAGACACCAGCCTGAACTCTATCCAGTATCTTGCCAGCAGACCGTGTAAATGTTTTATTAGGGGTGTTCTATGATCCCTGCTGCTTCCGCCTTCTCTTATTCTGCCTGCTCTGCTTTGCAGGACCTGATGTTTTTATTCTGTAGGTTACTCCGACTTTGCAAATAAAGTAACAGTTGCCTGTACTATGTGGTTTTTGTTTTGTATAAGGTTGTTTAAGCACCGAATAGCACTTTTTTCCCCTTCAATTTAACATTTTATTGAAGTATTCAGAAACAACAACACATTGACATTAGCATCATATTATAGAGCATAGAGAGTACAAAAGCACGGGCAGACACAAGAGCAAATGGAAACGGACAGTGTGCCCTCCTCCATCCCCTCGACCTTACACATAGTTCAGCCTTGTAGCCAACGGGTTAGTGGAGGTCTTTTGGTGAGGCCTGGGAATTGTTCGGAGTAGTCCATAAAGGGGCCCCAGGTTGTCAGGAAATGGTTCAGGTTTCCTGTGCGGATGGCTGTGACTTTTTCCGCCACTGCGATTTCCCAGCATTTAGACCACCACAGTGGGACTGATGGGCCGTCCGCGTGTTTCCAAAGCCTAGACATTGCCATGTTCGCCGCTAGTAGATGTGTGCAGAGCCGAGAAGCTCGCCCAGAGAGCGGGAACTCCCCTCCTCCAGTTTCCCCCAAGAGTATGATGCCGGGATCCCACGGGAATGCCAGTCCAGTGATTGCCTTTATGTGGTTTGTCACCTCTCACCAGTAAGTCTCCGCCTTGGGACATGTCCACAGCAAGTAGAATAAATTGTTTTCGGACGCACACCCTCGCCAGCAGTTAGTGGAGATTTCAGGGTTAGATTTATGCAGTTGGGCTGGGGTGATGTAGTACCTGTAACATAGTTTATAGCCACCTTCCCTGTTGGTGATACACTGCATGCTCTTGTGTAGCCGTTCCCAAATCTTCCCCAAACCGCCACCTCAATTTCCCGGCCCAAGTCCCTCTCCCAATCAAGCATGTACTTATCTTTTTTCCCCGGGTCGGATCTATCTAGGAGGCAATAGAGAGTCAAGACTCTGCCCCTGGGTGCCGAAGCGGTGAAGGAGAGTTCCAATGCAGTTAGGTCCCTGGCTCTACTCTCTCTAACCGATTTATAGAGAACCCAATGTCAGAGCTGGACACAGTGGAACCGTTCCACCTCCCTTACCCCGAATCTCTCCTTACACCCCTCAAATGTGATGGGAGAGCCACTTTCTAGGAGGTCTGTCAGCTTTTCCAAACCACCCTGCTTCCATGCCAAGAAGCTGTGCGGGGATACCCTGGAGTAAAGTCAGCTTTATCCCAGATAGGAGTGAGTGGGACCCTTGAACCTCTAATACCCCATTTCCTCGCTGCCGCTTTCCAACAGTTAACAGTGACAGTTGTAGCCGTGAGTCGGCCTTGACTGGGCTGGGCTCTAATAACGGGCAGGTAGGGGAGCCCCGATAGGGGAAAGGGGCACAAGGCCTCCTCCAGCTGCCTCCTTAACGGTTGGTTGGTGGGTTGAGTCCAGAGTACACATGGGATAATTGTGCTGCAAGCGCGTATCTAGCTACATCTGGGATCCCCAACCCTCCCGTGAGCCTTCCTCGAAGCATAATTTTCTTTGAAATTCTAAGCTTCTTTCCTCCCCAAACAGATTTTAAAATGTTCCGCTGTAGGATGTGGAGTTCTCTCGATGGAATGTTGACCGGGAGTGACATGCATTGGTACATAGTTTAGGGAGCAGATTCATTTTTACGGCAGAAATTCGCCCGAACCAGGAGATCTCTTGGTTTTCCCAATGCCTTAGGTCTCTCCGGAAATCCTCCCATAACTGAGGGAAGTTACATCGGTACCGACGGGAGATGTCGCTCGGGATCTGCACCCCGAGATATTCAAACGTTGACTCTGCCCAGGGGATTGGCAAATGAGGACCAAGCTCTGTGTTCTGCACCCCAGAGAGGTTCATTGCTAATGCTGATGATTTGGCCAGGTTAACCTGAAACCCTGAGACCCGCCCAAATTCCTCAATCTCCTCCCACAGGGTATCTAGGGAAGAGAGTATAGCGGTTAGGGTTAGTAACACATCGTCTGCGTATAATGCAATCTTGTATTTGTGCTTCCCCACTGTGGACCCTTTTATCCTTGGGTTGCTCCGGATCCGAACCGCAAAGGGCTCCATTGATAAAGCAAAGACTATAGGCGAAAGGGGGCAGCCCTGTCTCGTACCCCTAGTAATCGTGATTGACTCGGATCTGGCACCGTTCACGCTTAACTGGGTAGAGGGGCACTGGTAGTTAGTCAAGTTCCATTTAATAAAATTTGGCCCGAACCCAGAGTGCGAAAGTACCGCTTTGAGATAGCCCCAGTCCACCAAATCAAAGGCTTTGTGCGTGTCCAAGGACAGAACCACCATGCTCTCTCCCATTCTTCGGGTGCTCTCTACAATATCAATGGTCCGGCGGATATTATCCTGTGTTCCCCTCCCTGGGACAAACCCAGTTTGATCACAGGAGATAATGCCCGGAAGATAGGCTTTCATCCGTGATGCTAAAACTTTCGAAAATATTTTCCAATCGTTGTTCATGATGGTAATTGGTCTGTAGGAGGAGGCTAGGTCTGGATTCTTCCCCGGTTTATGAATAAGAATTAGCGATTCCGCCATAGACCTGGTGACTGAGCCCGTTGAGAGAAAATAATTAAACAGGGTGGTGAGCTGTGGAGTTAAGTTTTGTACATAGGTTTTATAGAATTTTGCGGTGAACCCGTCGGGTCCCGGAGCAGTGTTTTTTAAGGATTTGATGGCATTGATTATTTACTCCGCCGTGATTGGGTTTTTTGGAGGGCAGATAGATGTGACCCAGGACAGAGGTTGCAGGGTAAAAATAAAGAAGGCAGATCTGTGGGATCTGTGGGCGGTCCGGCCATTACAGCTTTATGGTGATGCACCAGGTCTGCCAGCTTATCCGCCTCTGTGTAACGAGCTATGCTGTCAGTGCCAACAAGGCAGGAAATGTTATTCCTGCAGTGTGTTTCTTTTTAAAGTTTATACGCAAGTATTCGGTTTGCCTTGTTGCCTTTAGCATAGTATAATTGTTTTGTGAAAGCTAGAGACTTGGACCGATCAGCCCAGTGCATTTCGAGTGCAGTCTTGGCTTTCACTAAGGCCCTCTGTGTTTTCCGTGTTCTACGGGAGCGTAACTCTTTTTCCCAGGCTGCCACTTCTTGCTCTAATTTTACCGTCTCTAGACGCGAAATCCAGCTCCGTTCCGCCCCTGAACTGATAAGCGCACCTCTCAATACTGCCGTCATTGCGTCCCAGGTAGTAGCTATCCGTGTCAGGAGTGGTGTTTTCAGCAAAGTAATTAGTAAGCGTCTCGCCAATTTCTCTCTGCTTGGCATCATCCAGTAGGTTGGGGTCATAAAGTTTCCAAAACCGTTGGGGTGGTTGCGAGTGACCTGCTATGCTGAGGGCTGCAGATATAGGGGCGTGGTCCAAGAGCACAAGGGTGAGAATCTCGACCTTGTCCAAGCATGGGTAAATAGCTCTTGAAATAAGTAGAAGGTCGATACGTGAGAAACCCCAGGGTGCGTGCGAGTAATGAGTGTAATCCCGCACCCCGGCATTAAACAATCTCCATGCATCCACAGTTCCAATCTCTCTGAGAAGCCTTGCGAAAGACAGAGCTTGGTTATAATCTAATTTAGTTAGGGGGAGAGTTTTGTCTAGCAGGGGATCCCGAACCAGGTTAAAATCCCGACCTAGGACTAGGACCTCCTCCGCAAACGCGAGAATATTCGGGATTAGGTTGGGAATTAATTTATCTTGGGAAGAGTTAGGACAATAGATGGTGGCTATGGTAATTGGGCTTTCAACCAATAGTCCTTTAACTAGGCGATACCTCCCATTGGGGTCCCTTTTTACAGCGATTCTAGAAAGGGGGACCCTTGCGCTCAGCAGTATCGCTACACCCCGTTTCTTTGCCCCAGAAGAGGCAAAGAAAGCCTTTTTGAATCTGTTAAATTTAATGCGCTTTTCATCTGGCTGCAGCAAATGAGTCTCCTGGAGGAGTACTATGTCTCCCGCTAACAGATCAAGCCTGCGCTCCACAGATCTGCGTTTCCCTGGAAAATTGAGCCCCTGGACATTCCAGGAGAGGAGGTTGAGTGTACTACTATCGTCTTGCCCCATGAAGCGAAGTGGCGAGTCTAGCTGTGGAGAGTGACCCCACCAGCCGTGTCACTCGCTGTTGCGAAGTAAGTGCTATGGCAATGTGTTTCAGAGAAAGAAATAGCTGTCAATGTAAAACTTTTCCCACATATTTGTGAGAGGAGAGGGTAGAAAACTCTCAGCCAACCAGAATTAACCTGGTCATCCTCACTCACCCTCCCACCCCCCAAACCCCCCAACCCCGAATCTGTGATCAAACATACCCAACTGGGCAACTGGAAAGCTCCAACCACAAGCTCAATGGCCAACTGGGTCTAGCGCGGCAGGGACCGGACATATCAAGTGCTTTAAGACACAGAGCAATCAGCACACTGCAATTCAGGAACCTAGTAACATCAAGACCCACCCGCTCTGGTTCTTATACACATTGATCTAGGAGACCCCAGCAGGGGTAACAAGTCCAACTATTATATCCCCAGACAAGGGAGGTTCACTAGGGCTCCACAACCGAAGGACCGTCGCGATGCCCACGGCTCTTAGAGTTCCAGCCTGAGGGAGGTTCAATTCAGTCTGGGTCCGGCTTTTTGCGGGGTGGACCACGGATCCTGCGCTTCCTGCTGACCGTCGTCCATGATGCTGTTGGAAGTTTCTTAATAAGGTCTAGAGAGTGCACCTCCGGATCAGGTTCCTCGCCCTCACCTGTGATGCCCATGAGACCCTCAGCTTCCTTCAGGATGTGGATTTGGCATTGCAAGCCCTCCCAGGAGAATTTTACGGAAGTTGGGAAGCCCCAGCGATAGAGAATCTTCCTCTAGCGAAGCCAGTCAGCGAGTGGTTTGAGGGCTTTTCTTTTCTGAAGGGTGGAGTTCGCAAGGTCTTGGTATAATAAGATCTTGGACCCTGTGAAAGAGATTTGCTGCATTGATCGCGCTTCGCGCATAATTTCTTCCTTTAGTTTATAGAAGTGGACCCTGGCAAGGACATCAGGGGGTGATGAGGCACCCTGTCTTGAAGTCATCCTGTGAACCCGGTCTAACTCCAAAGGGGAGTTATCAGGGAGCGTGATTATGAACCTGAATAAGTCCAGTACATAACCTGCCAGGTCTGCGTCCGAGACGGAAGCTGGAATTCCTCTGAGGCGGATGTTATTCCTTCTCGACCTGTTCTCCGCGTCCTCCTGCTTCATCTTGAGTACCTCGCAATGCGCCTCCAGGGCCAGTAGTTTCTCATGAGCTTTCTCCCATTCATAGGATTGCTCACATAGGGCGTTCTCCACTTCCGCCGTACAATTCTCCACTGATTCTACTAGCTTGTCGAGGGAGTCGATCTTCCTTGTTACATTTTCAGTTCCTTTCTAAATTTCTTTGGTTAGGGCTGCAAGTAGATCTCTCAGGTCCCTTTTCGTGGCCAGGTTCTCCGATTCTGGGGCCTCCTGGGTAGGGTTGGAACCCCGTGCTTGCTCCCCCGGAGGATCCGCCTTTCGAGGCCTCTCGAGGGTGTTGTTCCTCAATAGGACGGCAATGTCCGTTTGTTCAGTGGTTTCGTTGCTTTTTGCCACTGCAGTGAAATGATTGTGGTGTGGTGGGCAGCAGAGGGGAAACCTCCAGAGAGATCTCTCAGTTCACCCTGTAGAAAAGTCAGATGCCCTAAATACTCTCCCTAAACCCCCAGGGAGCGGGACCCACCTTCACATGGAGAGCCCAATCCCAATGTGACAGGCTCTGATCGCTCTTCAGTTCGATAGCTTTCCCGGAGTGCCTCGAGAGCAATGGTTGAGGGTCGATGGGCTTGTGCTGGGCAGTGCTTCCCATTGCAGTACACCAGGGGTTCGGAAGGGGAGAGCAGCAACTGGTACAGCCCCCCACCCGGGAGGAAGGAGGAATAAGTTGGAGGAAGAGCGACTCACTCAGATGTGCCCGCAATAGTGGCGGTGTGAGCAGGGTGTATGGGGTTTCCCAGAGATGGGCTTCGGTAGTGCTCAGAGTGGACAAGAGTAGAGGAGCACCGTGGGGAGCACTCCCGTGATGGAGTTGGGTTGGCAAGCTGCTGAGTCCTGCAGTGATGTCCTTGAGCCCGGGAAGCTCAGAGAAAGTACCTGCCGGCGCACATAGTGCAGATCAGGAAGAATGAGTTCACGGTGGCGCCGGGGCACCACCAAGCACGCGTGGCTGGTGGGGCCCCTAATGAGAGCACCACCTGGTCCGACACCCCCAAGATCCTGCGGCCGGCAATTGCGGAGCAGCAGAGAGAGAAGCGTTAATGAGGAACTCACTGTGTGGGCTGCAGCTCAGGTCCACCCCTCGGCAATATTTTTGAGGCACATTGAAGGGCCTAAAGGGCCAGATAAAGACACCTGGAGGTTACCACTGCGGCACAGGCAGGATGGGCAGCAGGGGCACAGGCGGGCAGGTCAGGCAGCAGGGTTCGGCGCAGAGATGTGTGAGGTGCCGCAAGCTCCACAGGAGGGCGAAGATGTTCCCTGCGTGAGCCCCGGGTTCCGCTCGGCGGGAGAACCACAGTCCACCAAGGCACGCAGGGGAGCGATGGGAGAGCCCACCTCTGGAGGGTTGCTCAGACGCTGTGCTGTATTAGAGAGGGCAGAGAAACAGAGTCAAGTCAAGCGGGTCCCAAGGGTCGGGCCCCCTGTAGCAGTGTTTTTGGGGCAAATGTGGGCCAGCAGGGAGAAAGCACTTTCATCCAGCGATCGATCGGAGCCCAAATCACGCTCACGCCAGGCCCAGAAGGCTGTCCATTAGTCCAGGCTCCCCCTCTATAAGGACTGCACAGAACTCCAGAAAGACATGACCGCCATTTTCATGCCGCTTCGCGTGCCGGGTCCAGAAACCTGGAACTCAGGGATCCCGGGGTTGTTTAAAGTCACAAAAAACAGCAATAGTGGCATCTTTCCTTCCTCATTCAGGCTGCGTCAGATTTCTTACAACTCGGAGCGGAGAACCAGCGAAATCATACTCGTTATCTAGAGCCAGCCAGGAGCTTCTTAGAAGCCATACCTTACGCGGCGGCTTCAAGCCACGCCCCCACACCCCCCGAATAGCACTTTTTAGTATGTGGCTGAAAACTGATGGCTGACTAAGTATTGGGTCGAACCTAGGCCAAGTAATTGTACTTTTTATAACAGAAATTCCATACTTCAAATAACAATCGTACAGTGCACACATTGTATCATCCCTTTCCCCTTCCTCATCCTATCATGGTGTCCATAATCCAGTCGTAACCACCCGACGGGCACCATGCTGCTCATGTCTGAGATACAATATATGTTCTCTATGAAGCGCTATGCTGTCTTTGGAGTTATACCACAATAAGCCACAGAGATCAAAAATCAGTGGTCAAAGCAGGCAAAAGAAACACTGCTCTTTTATTGAGTTTGTCAGGAAATTCTACATACCTAACAGTACCCATTACACATCCTTTGAACATATTGCTCTGTGGGTGAATAAAAGGACTTTTAAGCCACGTATAATTCCCCTCTGGAATGTTCGAAATGCTAATAAGATAAGACAGTTATGGTCTGCATCTGTTTTTGTGGGTTACTTAAGGTTTTTAAACCCTATACTCCAATAAATGTGTGCTTTGTAAGTAAGGACCGTTCTCTATCTCTTTCCATTTAGTCAGGCAGCGCACCACCGCCAACTTAGGGATAGAACGCTCTGAAAGGGATAGGGTGTGCTTCTACCTAGGGACAGTGCTAGTGGTTTTGAGATTCACTCGGACAGCAAACCATGTTATACTTGTGTGTGCTCCAAATCCCTCTCTTGTGCGTTAAGACATGTTCTTGGTTTAATGGTGGAGCTGAATGGTATGTTGTTCTAAATTGCTTTGCTGTTTCTGACTGTTAGTGTGTCCCCTTTTTACCCTTGAAGCTGGAAATTCACAGTGCTCTTCTGCCAGCATGTCATTATCATGGTAATGGTGAAAATAGTGGTTATTCCTATCAAATGTGCTTGTTAGCAGGAAGATTCCATTGACATCGATGACAAATGCCTCCTGGAAGTGTAAATTGGGGGAGGCGTTTGCACATTTTGCACTACAACGTTTAGAAAACCAAGTAAGAGTTGAGAATCCATGGACTCCAATTCCCATAATCACTCAGGTACTGAGACGAGGAAGAAGTCTGTGAAAGGTGACAGGAAAGTTCCATATGCAGATTAGCTGTTTTGCCATACCTTCAGTGCATGGGACATTTAAAGATGGAAAGCGCACTATGGAAGTGTACCTTGCAGGGGAGGACGTTAAGCCCCAGGTCTGGACTCGTGAACACGGAGAAGGCTGCCAGAACAGAGGAAGAGAAGGCTGAAGGCTCGTGCAAGCCAAGAGGGATGTGGAGATGAAGCCAAACCCCAACCCAATATAGATGCATGAGATGCCAATGTGGTGGGAGAAGTTTAAAAAAGCATTGTCAAGATAGATATACCAAGTACCTCACAGTATATGCTATTTTGATATACTTAAAAAACAGACAAACATATAAGAAGTCCTGGCAGGCAAGTATAACAGGCAGCTGAAGTTGTGTACAGATTCTTGGCAGGAGAGTATACCAAGTAATCTGAAAATCTACAAAGGAAGGCCTCTCAGGCGCGTATACCAGTCAACTAAAATTGAACACAGATTCCTGGCAGAGGACTATACCAGGCAGTCTACAAAGCTACAAGATGTTTCACAGAAAAACATATACAGAATTTTATTGCTTAAACAAGAACTTTGTGAGTCCAAAGCAGGCCTAAAGGAACTGTCCCTTAAAGGGGCACTTTTGCAATCCTGTTTGAAGAATCTAGGGGAACTGAAACATTCCCTGGTTCCAAGGATATTTTACCTTGGAGAACATTTTCATTGGAGTTATTATTATACTTTTGGTTTTGAACACTTTTTGCCACCATCAAGCCAGACATTTTGTTGAACCCTTTGTTGTTTTGTTTGTAGTGTGAGGACCAGGATAGGACGATTTAGACACTATTAGTTATGAACTTCCTGACACCAAAAGATCCTTAGTTTTGCTTTCTAGGAATTCCTCTTTAGAATAGGGCTTGAAAGACATTCACCCAACCTCTTTTTATTTAATAAATGTCTTGGTTTAAAAACATAAACACTTTGTGTCCGCCTCTCATAGCTGACCCCTCATAGGACCATACTCAAACTGAATTTACACTTCTCAAGCGTGATTGTCAAACCTGCTTTGCACAGCACTTTCAACACTTCCCTTAACCTCACATCATGCTACCACTGGTCTCTTCCCCACACCATAATGTTAACCTATTAGCACCGTTCTCCAGCCATCCCTCCAAACAGTTTATACATGGCTCTTTAAAAAACACTTGATACGGAGACCAGACCGAATGGCATTCTTATGCACCTATACAACTCAAAAGGCGTTATGAACATTGTTAATTCCATTGATGCTGGATGCAGGCAGACTTGATGGCATGCTGCCTTCAAATCTATCATGGAGAACATGCGCGACCCAGATACCTCAGTAATGAACTCATTAATTTTTGGTAGTGCAACCCTATCTGCTATGACATTCTTATTGAGTGACCTCAAGTCTATGCATAGCCTCATCATGACACTGCTCTTTCATGCTACCACTATGGGTATAACCCACTCAGCAGCCTCTGCTTCCTTTAGGATTCCCTCACTCATCAATCGCTTAAGCTCTCCTTCAACATACGACATCAAGGCCAAGGGAATCCACCGTATTCACCACACACACTTCATCATCAGCCCCAACTTGAGCAGCCATAAACCCACTCAACGATGAGGTGATATTGTGCACAGATTTCACCCTGCTATAATTTGTCCATTGCTTACAGCACCTAGCTAGCCGTCCCTTTGTCCCGCACTCTCAGCAAACAACATGCTGGGCAAAGCATTCTTTGCCATTAGCAAAATGTTCTGAGCTTTCACATCTAAAGCATCTCTTCCCATTGAACCACCCTTCACTGCGAGCCTTCACTCCCATCCTCCTCCTGCTATGTGTTCTGCCATCCTCTCTCTGGAGCTTTGGCTTGGCATTTCACCTCCAGTGGTTGACTCCCTCCACAGGACACATTGGGGCTTCCATGTCTAGTTCCTTGATGCACGTTTCAGTGTGCTTCCCGATTATTGCTACTTCTATGGCTCGGTCTAAACCAATGTCACCTTTTCTCCACAATACTTCACGAATCTTGTGGTTGCTACGCTTTTTCATTAGTTGATCTAATCCACGCAATGCCATAATAAACTCCTCTATGATTTTGATTTTGTCCTTCCTTTGTTCCCTGGTGCCAAAGTGTTACCTGGACAGGATTTTGTTTTCTATGACTATACAGGGATTGTCAAGCTTAAATATGGTATTTCAAATATATTTAATCCATCCTTCTCAGCGTCCGTGGATTCCGGCAATTTCTTAGATATTGTCTGCCCCTTGTGGCCCAAGCAATGGTATAATATGATATGATAGGTTATTCATAACGCGCTTAATACCCAGTGGTTTCTAAGCGCGGACCCGGGGATTGAACCTGTGTTGCTCTGTGTTGTCTTGCTTCCAAGGCGAGCATGTTTCCCCTAAGCCATCCTCCTGAGACAATAGGGAGTCCTTCCGGTCAGCTGCAAATTTTCCTCTATATACCACTTCAAAATATCGTGGGAAGCCTTTCGTCCAGACCTGCCACTTAAAGAGTGGCTCTCCAGCAGTTTGTAGGAAGAGTGGAGGCCTGGAATATTGGCCATGTCACTGTTTCAATGAAATTGGTACCTTGAATGTATGTCCATAAATAGTTCCCCATAATATTGCAAATCGCCGCCTCTGCCACCATTTTCCATCTCCTCACATTTATTTCCAAATGTCACCTGGCACACACGGTATTGCCCAACCAGCACATCTTTGAGCGTGGTGTGCCAGTGCTCGGAGCGGTGCTCGGCCCTACATGGAGCTGCGTCAAACACACCCGGCGAAACTGACGACTTATATTCGTCCATGAAACAGTGACTTCTCACACCATGTGCCCGTTGCAATGGCAGCACTGGGCAATCACGCGGAGCATGCAGGTGGCGCAGTCCTCGGACGGTCCGTCTGCAACCCTTTTCAGTTCCTCCTTTCACTCTCCTTGCTCACAGAGGGCAGCATTGCAGCATTGCAGCAAGGCACTGAAGTTCCAGCATGGTGAGCATCTCGGGAGTGCTGCTGATCCACGTTTCACAGCTCCTGCAGTATTATGTTGTGTCTGCAATAAAGCCAGGACTCCTTCAAGTTAACTAAAACACCTGTATTAGTTGTTGCTCTGCTACAGCACCCCCACCCATCCACTCTCTTCTCTGGGCATCTTCCCTCTCACTCTCTCGCTAACCTTCCTCCTTTTGAACTTAAACATTCTCCTCCTCAGCACCTCACCATTCCACATTCTGGATGCACGAAAGGTTCTGTTGGTTGTATTATGCTCCTGGGAACCTATGTACAACTTGCTTATACCATTATACAACACAATCTTCTCTGAATATGCAATCTTCTTTGAATATGGGCAACTTTCAATGAACATGTTTATGCACTTTTCAGTCTATATTTGTGTGGACAGCTTTCAATATACTCCTATTCATTTGCCTGAGATACAAGTCTTGAGTTGAAGATGTAATATTCTCCAGTAAAAGGTACAATGTTAAAGCACCCTTGCCCTGTCACAATCTACCTGTGACATTCAGGATAATGGATGGCATGGCTTTTTACACTTAGCTCATTTTCTGTGAATAGAATGAATTCTATGTGCTCGTTTCTGTGCACAAGCATTTAATTTATGACTAGGCTGCGATCAGCCGCAAATTTGCATAATACCATGTCAGGCAATAGTATTTCATGACAATGCTATGGCCTGTATGAATCCAGGCCGGCACACTTCACAGATTCTATTTTATATGGTGCTTAATTTTACAACACAAAACTCGGCATGTAAGTTGCACCAAAATGTTGCCAGTTTTAAACCGTGCCTCTCAATATAATTATGCATTGGACTTTAAGGAAATGAAACCTCACTCGCATTCAGTTTCAAAGAGAAGACACAGGGCCTCATTACGAGGTTGGAGGTCATGGAAAAACGATGCCGGTGAGGGATTACCGGCACCGCACACCGCTCCGGGCTATTCCGACTCAAGAACCCAGTATTAGCGGCACCGCTGATACCACGCTCCCCCCTACCGGCATGCACGCGGGCATGCTGCCTTTAGGCCCGGCAATACCGGGATGCCGCTAACAGGAGGACATGACAAGTCAGGCGGACATGCAAATACCGGCATCATGAAGGCGCTAATGAGGGATACCGGGATGCCGGCAATACCGGCATCGCGAACCACCCGCAAACAGCCATGTGCAGTGTTCCCAACTGCCACAGGTGCACACAATCAGCACAGGTGGAGGCAGTGAAGCCTGGCCCAGCACAAAAGTAGCACACCCACACACCACACCCCTTTCCACAGCAAAATGATTCTGGGGCTGGAGGACATGTTTGCATTGCTACACCAGCAACAACAACAACAGGCACCACAGAGGAGACACAGGAGGGTAAGGAGGGTGAGACAGGCCCAGCAGGCCCCACCAGTGCAGCCAGTGGTACCACGCAGGCAGCCCCCAATCCCCTGCCTCAGAACCAGTCCATTCAACCTAATCCCTGAGCAGATCCACACCCTGTACCGTCTGGACCTGGACACCATCACCACCTTTGTGGACATGATACACAACGACATTGTCAGCCTAAGTGAAATACGCACCGCCATCCCCCTCTACTGAAGGTAGTGTCTGTGCTCCACCTCCTGGCCACAGGCTCCTATCAGCACACAGTGGGGCAGATGCACAGCATATCAAAACCCTTATTTTCTCGAATGCTGAACCAAGTGCTGGATGCCCTCCTGAAGCACTCAAGGAACTACATATCCTTACCACGGACTGCCCAGGAGATATTTGACACGAAAGTCGGCTTCCATGCACTGGCCGGCATGCCAAATTGTATTGGTGCACTTGACTGCACCCATGTGGAATTTGTGGTCCCGCATGCAACAGAGGTGATGTCCCGCAACCTTAAGCTATATCACTCCATCAATGTACAGATGGTATGTGACTCCAGCAAGATCATCACACATTGTTGTGCCCTATTCCCCGGATCAACTCATGACTCAATGGTCCTGCGCAACTCCACGCTACCACGCTACATGGAGCGACATGCAGGATGACGTGCCTGGCTGCTTGGTAAGTTGCATGGCATGCACATGGCAGTGTAACGGGGGGAGACCATGGTGTCATTGTTGTGTTGATTGTTCAATGTCCACATCCCAAAGCACTGTGCCCCAAAGCATCCCAAACTGAACATGACAACCAATCCCCATACCAATGATGGAAGCTGCACACCAAGCACAACATGCCGAACTTCCTACCACCCCAGATCCCACAACACGTCTACCACCCATCATCAGTCCTCACTCTCCGTAACACAATCCAGCAACATGCTGTGAGCATGCACAATGTAAATGTCTGCAGCAAATCACTATCCAGGACAAGCATCCATGAGAGTGCACAAAGAAAAACCACCAAGGGAATCCACTGATTGTCACAGGGCCACCACCAAATTAGCGCAGCATGTCACCATGGGAATAATGTGCGCTGAACATGAAATAATGCAGAGACTACTGCCAACGCTACCAGTAAGTAAATCATACTGAACACTACACAGCACATTTTTAATACAAACACAGCGGTATGCGTCCACATTGCATTACCAAGATCAAAGCAGTGTACACTGTGCATCGTCTTGAAGACACAATCCACAACATAAGACCATGGCACAGCACACATTGTGGAAAGGTAAAATGTGTGCATACAACCAGGGACATGTGTATGTGTACCACAAATATCTGCAGTGAAGTGTGATAGGTACAGCTGTCCATCATGATTTGACTGACACATAAATTATTTTGCACCCATGCAGGTGATAATGGCTATCCCTTGAAGAGGTGGCTCTTAACCCCTGTCCGGAACCCATAGAACAGGCACGAAGAGGACTACAATCGTGTCCACACCCGTACCTGTGTGTTCATCGAGCAGACGTTTGGTCTGTTGAAGGCACGTTTGCGCTGTCTCAGCCGGTCGGGTGCCTCACTCCTCTACAGGCATGAGAAGGTGGCCAAGATCATCATGGCATGTGTCATGCTGCACAACATGTGCATCCGATGGAACGTGCTCCTGCCCCCTGACATTGAACAGCAACCACCAGGTGATGATGAAGAAGATGAAGAGGATGTAGGCACACATCATTGCAGTGGGGATGCACAGGAGGGACGTGCCGTGCGCCATTCTGTGATTGGCCAATATATCTGAGACACATGGGTGCAGAGGGTGCCATGAAAGTGGGACTGAGGGCACTTGGTGTGGGAGTACATGGACACTATGCCCTGTAAACTAATAAATGACACATACACAATAAGGAATGCCCACTCAAGTATTTTTTCTGGTACATAACGGGTGTATTAAACTGTAAAAAGTAGAAAGTGCTCATACCCTCCACCTCTCACCCTCCACCTCCCCCCGCAACTCCCCCACACACCCTCTTCCCCTCCCCATCCCCCCACAACTCCCCCACCCATCCTCTACCCCCTCCACCTCCCCCCCCAACTCCCCCACACATGGTGTCCAATTAAGTGCTGCACGATTCAGCATCATTTGCCATTTTCAGGCTGCCCCATCTACTTTTTACCACTTCCTGCATCTGGTGGCGGCATGTCTGAGTGCTGCAAGGTGCGCACAGACCTGCGAAGGGGGCTGGTCTGAGTGGAGCTGGAAGAGGAGGCTGTGCCCGCTTGCTCCAGTCTCGGGGCAGGACGCTCTGCCTCCAAGGCATCCGCTATACGGCAAAGGACCTGCCTAACAGCAGACAACTCCTCGCATGTACGAGTTGTGCTGGCCTCAACGGCCTGTCTCAAGGATGCAGTGTTGTCCCGGCACTCCTGCCTTGCCTGGGCACCGTCCGAGACAAATTGTCTGACTAGGCCTGTCAGCTCCTCCTGGCGCTGCTCCGTGTGTGCCATTTGCTGCACCCCAACCCGGACACCATTGGAGGTGGATGCTGAATGTGGCACATGTCTGTGTCTCCTCTGTGGGGCTCATGCCTCTTTGCCCTGGCTCCACTCCAGACTGCTCCTGTGTGCTGTCGACGGGGGTGCTGAATGGTGTGATCTGGGGTGTTGGCGGGGGACTGGGTGTGGCAGGTAAGTCTGATGACGAGTCCTGGCCTTGGCTGTGGACATCCTCGTCGCTATGGGGTGCCGTGGCTGCCGCCTCCCCCACAGAGCTGTTGGCAGCTGAAAGGGCCCCATCGGCCCTTAGCCACCCCAGTGACGTGGCAACATGTGCTGCCTTCCCCTTCTGTGGCAGGTGTGGCTTGCCTGGGCCTTTTGATGTCGAAGGCCTGTCACCTTCTTCCCTGTCCCTGGCCTTCTTCCTGGGAGTTTTTGCCTGCGCCGCTGAGTCGTGGGCCTCGCTGTCAGGATCTGAGCCTGTGGGGGATCAAGAGAGGGCGAGCATCAGTGATTGTTCTACATGCATCATGCATACATTGGTATTATTGCTTTTCTACACATTAGAGAGGATGGGGTATAGGAGTTTTGACATTCAGGTTGCTTGTTATATGGGGGAGCATGCAGGCATTCGTCAGGGTCACACATGTTTGAGGTGGTGTATGCTGTGTGACATGCATTTCTGTTGTGGACTGCGTGCAGTGTGACTAATGCCGTTTCCATGTTTGTGGGGTGTGTCTCATGTATGACATTGGCATGCTGTGTGCATGTGGATTTGTCAGTGCTTTCGACGGCATCTAGGCAGGGATGTGTCCATGCATCTGTAATGGGCCATACATGCCTCATAGCACGGTCGCATTGGTGGTCTATCATCATTCTTTGCATTACTGTGTTTTCTTGGGACACTCACCTCCATCTGTGGATGATGTGGCGCCATGTTCCATCTCGCCAACACCTTCGATGGACTCAATGCCGATAGTGCTGGCACATGTTTCCTCCCATTGGCTGAGTTTAATAGGCAAGCTAAAGCCACCGCCAGTAGCCAGGCCCTGGTTTCGGTTGGCTGACATGATGTTTCGCACTCTGAGGCGTAGGTCGACCCACCGTTTGCGCACGTCCTCCACTGTGCGGGCGGTGTTCCCAACAGCACTCACTTTACGGGCTACTTCTTCCCAGATCTCTTTTTTCTTGAGCTGGGCTGCTCTCTTGAGGTCATGCGCAAAGACGACCTCAGCATTTTCTGCCAGTGTGTCTGCGAGGATTGTGAGCTCGTCCTCTGAAAACCGCTCCTTACTTCCGGTCACTGCTAATAGCGGCGACCGCTATTAACGGTGTCCGCTGATACCATATCCTTTGATGCCGGGCCCGTTGTTTAGGGTTAGACAACGCCGGTAGTGCTGTCTGCGCCCACGCACAAAGCCACTAATGGGCTTTTTTGGGACTTGAGCGGCATGCCGGTAATGCCGTTGCCGGCATGCCGCTAAGCTTGTGCACGCAAACTCGTAATAGGCAACTGTTACATTACATTACATTACATTATATTTATAAAGCGCACTATGGGCACGTAGGCATGAAGACGCTAACAAAAAGTATAAGACTTACAACGGAAACGGTCACCTATGCTAGCCTAAACAAATCCTATCGAAGAAGGTCACAATGAACAAACCTACTGGCAATATAGATTCCTAGACAGTGCTGCCCCGAAGGCCTGCTTATGAAAAGAGAAAGGTTTTAAGTTCTTTCTTGAAAATAGCCAGGAGTTTATGTTCACGCAGGCAGTCTGGAAGTAGGTTCCACAGGATAGGAGATTTGAAAGCAAAAGCCCCATTCTTTGCTTTTGAGGTTTTTGGTCTAAGTTGCTCCAAAAGATTGTGAGCACCATATCATAACGCTCTGGTGTTTACTTTATCATTGATGTAATACTGAAGAGATGGAGGCATCATTTGTATTCTACATTTAAATGTTATAAACCGTGTTCTGAATTTGATTCTGGCCTCCACTGAAAGCCAGTGAAGCCCGCGCCTGACTTCAGAAACGTGTTTGCGCCTAGAAAGCTCCACTACAGCTCTCACAGCCCAATTCTGAACCTATTGTAGTTTCTGTACAGCCAATTTACTGATACCTAATAGAAGGCTGCAACAATAGTCTAGTTTGGCCCCTATTATCGCTGTTGCTAAAGTTTCAGTGCTTTTCTGAGATATAAGGGGCCTCAGGTGTGACAGCAGTTTAACATAATATACTGATGAAGACACGACCGAGGACACGTGTGCTTTCATGTTAAGAGAATGGTCAAGGGTAATGCCCAATATTTTCGTTTTTGGGAGTTGGCATATGATATCATCCCCCAGCGTAAAAGAGCTGTAGGCATGATTTAGGACCTTCAGTGAATGTGGGGAACCCACAGTCATTAACTCTGTCTTAGCACTATTCAGCGCCAAATAATTATTTAGCATCCAATTTTCTATCAAGCTGAAGATTCTGTTCACTTCCAGCTCATGGGAGCCAGTTAGATGCACCACACATTGGGTGTCATCGGCGTAATTTGAAAAGATTACACCATCCTGCTCCAACATGTAGGAAAACGGTGCCATGAAGAGATTGTTAATACATGGTGAGGTACTAGCTTCCCATGGAACTCCATAGAGAACTGGGATTGAGTCAGCTTCTATGATATCCGAACAGACGCTATTGTGTCTGTGTTCTAAGAAGGAAGCGATCCAAGCAGCGGCCTGGTTGTAAAAGTTAGCCACTTCCTTGAGCCTCATGTTCAGTATGGAGTGTTCGATTAAATCAAAGGCTGCAGATTGATCCAGTGATACGATCAATGAGAGCCCGCTCTTGTCCATTTGTGTTAATAACCTGGATTTTAACTCCAGAAGTGAGGTCTCAGTTCCAAACAGTTTTCTAAAACCTGATTGATGAGAGTGCAGGATTGGATGTTGATTCAAGTGTTCAGCAATCTGATGGTAAGCCACTCTATCAAGAATTTTCAGCAAAAATTGAGTATTTGAAATGGGGCGGAAATTCAAAGGCTTATCTCTTGACAATCCTGGTTTCTTAATGATTGGGGTAACTTTAGTTTGTTTTAGTTCCAAAGGCACTTTCCCGTCTTTAAGTGATGCGTTAACAAAGATACAGATTGTTTTAACTAAGGACGGAGCACAGGATTTGATAATCGTGGAAACACAGGCCTCACCTCCACACTGTGATGGTTTCATCTGCCCTATCATTTTTTTCAAGTTCCATTTCAGTTATTGGATGTAAGTTAAATATGGGGATATCTGGATTCCTTATAAAGACATTCGGTGACGTAGTATCCGAGGAGGCCAAAATCAGCCTCTTTTTTTAAAGCATAGTTGCTCGGATGTTATTCAGCTTACTTTGCAGGCCGTTTTGGATTAGTTGACATCAGTCCTTATTGTTTGTTTCAACTAAGCCCAGAGGAGAAGGCGTAATTTCCTGTTCCTTTAAAATTCTAAACAATTCTTTAGTATCAGAAACAGCATTACTTATACGAGTGTTGTGATAGTTTCACTTAGCCAGAAGTATACCATTTTTATAGTCCAGCGCAGCTATCTTGTATGAGGTTAGTGAGACTGGGTTAGAGTCCCGTTTCCAAACATAATAGGATTTCATCTAAAATGATTTGAGTTTTCTCAATTCCTCAGAAAACCAGATCTTTTTATTGTTGTTTTCTTTACGTATCTTTTTCTGTTTGAGTGGTGCTAATTTATCTGAGATACTAACCAAATTGGTAGTGAGCGCAGTGACCATATCTTGAATTGTCAGAGCTTTTTCGGGTGCAAAATCAAGTATGTTGCCAATCATAGGTTCAATGTTGGCAGGCGGCCTCGTTCCTACACGGACACTGTATTTACTCCGTGCCGGTAAATTCTATTTTTTACCTCCAACCTCGTAATGAAGCCCACAGTGCACTTTATTTAAAACTGCCTTGTGTCTCTGTCAGATTAGGAACCCCCTTGGCTGTCAGGCCCCTATTCCCAGGAATTACCATTGACAGCACTATTGGCAATCTGGGGTTATATTGGGGTTCTGCTTAAATTGTACATGTGGCTTCCTATTTTGGAGAATCAACTTGTATTTTCACTCTGGAATTGCTGCACCAGCAGGGTCCTTCTCGGCTGCCTGTCTGCAAATCTTTTTCCAGTATGCGGCCTGTTCATCTCTATGAAATGGCTTCCTTCTCCAACCAACCAGGAAAACAGTCATCCAGTTTTAGTTCTGCTACCCAACCATCTCGTTCCAGTTCAAATATCTTTCAATATTTAATCCCTCAATACCATGTACAAGCTATTTTATAATAATCTACTCCTCCCTTCTTCTTGTTACTGAGGTGTAGCAACCACCAGTCTATTTGCAGAGATAATTATTTGTTCTACTTTTCTTTTTTGTTCTTATGCACCAACTGTTTTTTTTTTTATAAAGGTTGCAAGATATAATTTGTATCCACGAACTGCAATTTGTTACACTTTGATAGGCACTTTTACTATAAAGACATGATTTTTTTAAATAAAAATATTTGGGGGTTGAAATTGCAAAACATGTAACCTTCTTATTGAGTCTATAAGTGTAGAAATGCTGACTTTGGCAGCATAGGTGCTTGAGGTAAATCCCCTGCACATTCTCCTTTATGATATTGATATAAGTCGAGTCTAGTTTCTTTTGCTTTTTCCCAGTGATCAAATAAAAAACACTGTAACTTTTAGTTAATGCTTATGAGGCCTGTGCTAGGAAACCAGTTTGAACACACTCGTGATATGGTTGGGGGCCTGGAATGAGGTGAATCTTAGGTCAACTCCACCTTCCTGTACAAGCAGGTATTATTTTGAATTGAATGGAGCACAGTGTGGTGAATTGCATGGAAAAATACAACAGAACTTCAATGATACTCTCTTTCTTCATTAAACGTTGCATTATTTAAGCCAAACAAATCTTACAGAAAAACGCAATCATTGAAAACGAATACACAAGTGAATGTATGCTTTCCTGTGCTCGAATCATTGGAACATAGCACTGTGGTGAAATCCTGGAATTGTTAATGTATACTAAAGTTCGAAAAGATATTCTGGGGCCTGCTAGATTCTTTTGAATATGGCAACCACACAGTTCCATGTGCATTTTTCTACATGTCGTTTCATACTGATCAGGCAATAGTTGGAAAAATGCACAGTTCGCATTTGTGACTTCAAAGCATGAAATCAGGACTTTTCGTGTTTTTATATGTAGAGAGTTCCAGTATAAATAGGTACAGTTCTCGCCATGTCTGTAGAATTGACAACCCAGTCTCTGGATTCACATAAAGGCCTCAGAAATAGTTGCAGTTTGTGTCTCGGGTGCTCACACAGTCATGAATGTCTCGCATTTCACAGGAGCACCCTTTTTTTCTTCATGACACATAGTAAGTTGCACAATCCAACAGGAAGCATACTTTTGTGAATGGCTGCTGGCACTCTTTCAGAAACACTTTCGGTTGTCAGTTCACTTTAGGGAAACTATCCACATTTTCTTCTACAGTTTGTTCATAACATGTACTACTACAGCGCAGTAAATAAGAATAGTAGCCCAACATAACTTATAAAGAAGTTCCCCACACACACCAGGTTAAGTCCACAGCAGGTTCCTTTACTCCATTTACTTAGTGAATCATTAAGTTACATGAGGGAAACCCACTGGCTCACATAATCCAGGCTACTGTGAGACAGGCATGGTATCAAGAGATGACACAGACACGCGAGACACAGTTTGAAAACCTTATTCTCAATGGTCAGGGTGGTAGAGCACCTAATGTGCCCTAACTCTAAGGTGGGAATGTTCCCTATCAGAAAGCAAACTAATTGAAAGTCTAAGGTCTTCATCGTGAGTTGGACGGTATCCCGGCAGTATTACCGCTGGGATACCACCCAACATTGATTGCATTAACCGCCACCTGTTCCGGCGCTATTAGCGCCAGATCACAGTTTGGACAGTAATGGTAAAGCCCCATCGCCCATTGGGTCCATTGGACCCAATGGGGATGAGGGCGCTATTACCGCTGGTGGTAACAACATCCCCAGTATTTTCACCTCTAGCAAAAAGCTGGAGGTAATACAGCCCATTTAGTACTCAACTCGTGATCGGGCCAGCCCTTAAATGCAGTTGTAACAGCATTACAGCCGCATTTAAGGGCTACCACCCAACTCGTGATAAGGCCCTAAGTCTGTCAGTTCAAAGAAATATACTGTCTGTGTCAAAACCTGTTTGTCCTCACTTCTAAAGGAAAACAGAGATTACAGGATTTGGCCAATGCAATAGTGTTCAAAGCAAAGTTCATGTGACAATGGAGCTCTTCTGTATCTCCCATCCCCATGTTCAGGGAACTCCGGATCACAAAGTTGTGAGGGTTTCTCGATATTCACTGGGCAAACAGTTCACAATACCTTTTCTCCTTGTAAATTTGTTAGGCTTCTCTGGGTTCCCTTTTCTTGAACCCAAAAGCCTTCTGGCTCACTTTTCCTTAATGGCTCTCTCATGCTTCCCTCGCCCAGGCGCGGAACCCTTCTGATTTCACAGTCATTTCTTTAACACCAAAGTTCAACTCATAGAAAACAAAAGTTCAGTTCTGCAAGACAGGTCCATTTGCTTTTCAACTAAGTTTCTTTTACCTTTCAACAGAGCTGCCTGGTTGTGGCGCAGTTGTTAGACCGCACGGTCCACCCATTACACGGTGCCCTCATCTCTTGTTGTGGGGTCTCTGTGGCTAACCTGGATCACTCTCCCACCTGGTGGCCACCACAATGCTTCTCATTCACTTTTTTCCTTGTAGTGGGGTCTCTCTGGCCAACCCGGATCACACTCCCGCTTGGTGGCCACCACAATGCTTTTCATCCACACTTTTCTCTGTTTAGTCTCTTTTCCATAGACTGGGGGGACTTTGCTCCCACTTTGTTTTTCATTCGCAGCTCCCCTTCTTGAGGATCCCTATTTTGCTTGCACTTCTGACATTCGCACAGCTACTCTGTTTGCAGGAGCTTCTTCCCTCCATACAGAGTCTTTCGACAATGTGTAATTATACACACGACAATCTGTGACTATATTTGACTGCATTGTTCAGCTTCGCCCGACGCGTCTCCAGTCTTGTGCATTCAGGCTGCTACGTTGTATCTCAATCACTTTGCAAGCACACACCGGGCCTCTGCTGCGATCGACTCACCAGTTGCGCTTTTTCCAGATGTAATATCAGTGTCATTACCGTCTGAGGTCAGGGTCTCACCACCTGCACCTCAGAAACTCCTGGGCTCCTGTCCTGGCCCAGGAGAATGAGCATTCACCACTTCAAGGGGAATCAGCACGCCTCCTGGCTCCCTTCCATGGACCCGTTTAACCTGCAGGGGATATGGTCCTCTAGCCACGCTGGTCCAGAATATTTCTTTATTCAGACCATCAGCGTCTCAGTGTTGTAACTTCTCCATTCTGGACCGGGGCAGCCACGGCTCCTCAGCTCTCCTCCCAACTCGCTCTCTTCTCTGAAAGAGTGTGTCCTTTTTATATTCTCCTGAGTGGTTAACAGGCTGCAGATCAGGCTGCTTGATTTCCCTTGCCTGACCTTGCCTGGCCTTGTTACTGGGACATGTCCCTTGAGTATAACATTCTTCCTGACTCCCTCTTCTTCGTCATAGTACTAGAGTGATATTTGGGGAAGTGACGATAGTGTGTGTTAGCAAAGCCTATAAAGGCTGAGGTGGGTTGGCTAATTCATTATCAAGGAAGGGCCGATACCATGTTTCTGGTATAAGGTTGTCCCTAGGATACGAAAGAGGTATTGTTGTTAGCTTTCCTTTCCCGTGCTCAATGTTAGAGTTTGAGGGAAAGTCCTGGGATAGTGTAGGACCTGTATGACAATATCCTATGACAGCGGAGGGGAGATAGGATAGATTGAAGCTAGGAAAGGGGGGATACCTTCGGACATCCCACCCCTGTTCTTCAATGACCCTCCATCCCCATAATACCCCTTCGCAGACTCACTGCCGGGGTCAGAATCTGGCAGTCTTGCCCTTCTCTTTGTTACCTGAGGTGGTGTCTTAAGCAGGTTACATGTGAGAAACCCCACAGATTGATCACACTACATATCTCCAACTGCCTGGGTTTGAACGCTAACACTCTAGCATTCTCTTACTCATACATCAACATTCCCACTTACAACATCCTCTCTGACCTAACACATTCTAGACTAGCTTCTATCCAGCAAAGCACTTCACAACAATAATCATACTATAGTTTTGGCACCAAGATGAGCACAGCATGCTATATCAACTGCATTCGTAACTGATATACAGGGAATCATGCCTCTGTCCTAATCGCAGCACAGTGACTAGCAAAGGGAACTTCTAGATATAAAAGAAGATATACCAAAAATGCTCAATCAAAAAGAGATTGCTGTACTCATCCAATTAAATATATCAGTACTGTATAACAGTTGACCCACACTATCCTATTATAAAGATTCCAGAAGAGGCAAGGAATTAAAGGCAATGAACTCAAATGGTAGGGTCCTTCCACTGCAACTAAAAACGAAAATACAACTCAGAGAGTTCCCTTCAAGTGCTTGAGAAGTATTAGAGTTTGGTTTGCCAGAGTGGTCATCCGTATCCCTGTGGCTTTACAACAGTTGCATAAGCCTGGTAGGAGAAATGATAAATGACTACACGAAAACATTCCAACTTTAAGCAGACAACACTCAGTTAGTGTTTAAAGCCAACTCAGCATCCGTTAGAAAAATCGCTGAATGTCTGACAACCAGCTAAGTATGGATGATGAATAATAATCTCTGCTGCCTCAATGGAGGAGAAGCAACCATCCTCAACCTAGGCAAAAAGCTCACAGTTGAAATACCATTAAAATTGCCTCTAAGCCTGGTTCCCGCACCCACCCCAGCAGGTATTACAGGAAGGGAAAATATTCGACAACTCACCATCCTTCAAACATCAAATCAACTTTCTCACTAAAACCCACACCATCACACCATCAGGTTCATTCATGCCATCAAGAAAATACTTATTTATGAACGTATGCTGAGCAGAAAATTGAATTAGTATGACCCCTATTTTTTATCAAACTAGTTTACTAAAACAAAGGCTACATTGTGCTCCCAAACACTCCCTCAAGCAACTACAAATGGAACAAAAGATAATTGGTAGACTAATCGCCAGCCTAAACAAATAAGACCACATAAATTAGTTATGAAAAAAGCAATTGGCTGCCCTTTGAGAAATGCATGAATGTAGAAACCCTTTGCACCATCCCCCCAAAACTTCTGAAAAAAAGCCAGAAGAAAGAATATAGGCCAAACTCCACTGTACCGAAATCATGAATGAGTGAACATTTCCAAATACCAAGGATAGCAAAGTTATTGAATGTCTGAACCCTGTATGTATTTTCCATTGTGTTCCCTCTCCTATCCCACAACAGAAATCTATGTTGTTTAATGTTCAGTAAGATCGTTGTTTCGTTCTCCCCTGTTCCCCTCCATTGCCTTGCCGCGCTCTGAAACACATGTGTATGAGCGCGATAGAAATAAAATATCATATTATATCATATTGCTACATATTTATATCATTTTCCTCCTTATGTTATGTTTTATGCGCCTGAAGCAAATCATATTCTGTGTAGGCAGTCATATAAATCAATACAAATAAATACATTCTCCGGCCATATTGTGCCGGATCGAGAATACTCACAGACTGATTCTTCCATACAGTGCCCAGGAAATGGACGTGAAGCACATGGTGCTCTGCAGCATTGTCAGTGTGAAGCAAATGTGCAATGTAAGGGTGTCGAGGAAGGAGACTGACATAAAGGTGGCATGATTTTGGTTGTAGACTTTTTATTTTGGAACTGGAAAAGAGATTCTCACTATCCCTAACTTCTAAGAGGGATTTCCCTGCCTCAAAACTAATACTAAACAAGTCTGTCAAAATGTCCGTCAAAGTAATGTGAGGAATCCTTGGAGGTCATCACTTCTCCTCGAGGGGGAGCCCCTTCCCATGAGGCCATGGAAGTGAGGTCACGACCCGATAGTCCCACCAGGGGTGGTACTCAGAAGGAGTATCTCATGGGGAGAGATTCTCCCTTTGGGATCAGGGACTATCATCCATGGGAGACACAGTAATCTCATGTTATGTTATGTCAACACGGAGTAGTATCTCTGTTCATGTCTCCAAAACCGGAAAAACAAGAATTCACACAATGGTCATCTCATTGGCTTATTGATAGGTCAACAGGTCAAGTCTCATAGTTAGAGATCATTGGATGGGTTCTATGGGTACCAACCACTTAGAACAATTATCAGCCAATCAAAAACATGAAATAAACTAGAAAACGAGTAACATTAGTTATTTATTTATTTATTTAATTGGCATTTGTAGAGTGCACTTAGCCCAGAGGCATCAAGGCACTAGAACTTACAAATATGGTTATAGTGAAGTTTGGTACATCTTATATGTTAATTGTTACGGATTGCATACATCTTATATGTTACTTGTTGATTATTACATATTGCACCTTCATTCAAGAGACAGGTACCTCCTAGCTAGGACAGGTG
This sequence comes from Ambystoma mexicanum, assembly GCF_040938575.1. Lineage (NCBI taxonomy): Eukaryota > Metazoa > Chordata > Amphibia > Caudata > Ambystomatidae > Ambystoma > Ambystoma mexicanum. The sequence goes on along the minus strand of NC_090935.1, from coordinate 157,390,873 downwards.
CAGGCAGAAAAACAGACAGGATATGTCATGACCGCAGCCTCCAAGGAGTCAGATTTAGCCCAACTGCCTCGGAAGCTGGGTCACAACTTCATTTTCAGGCACCCTCCGGCTCCCATAGGGGCCTTATGGACCTTGTCCTGGCGCCAGTGGCGCCAGGCTCATAAGGGGACCCAGTCCCGGCACAGGACGTGCCGGGCTCATGATGTAAGGAATGGTGCTTGGGTGGACCTACCGGCTGCAGACCATGCTGCTCACTCACCTGCAGGATGAAATCCTCATCCATCCATGGCTGGAACTACTTTACCTTCTGGGTGTGGCCAGCACCACTCCCTGGGACTGGATACTGGAACTATTCTGGAAGCTGGGACTTCTTACCTGGGCGAGGCTGCTGTGGAAGGAGACACCTAAGCACTCCAGTAGGACTATTTAAACCACACCCGATCAGAGCAACGTGCTTCGCGTTATTCTGCAATAGCAGCAAGACGCTCACCGTGTCAGCTCCAGAGAATCTTCAACTTCTGCATCTAGGGAAGAGAAATCCATAATCTTACCTTCTGAAATACCATCTTCGTCTTCTGCAGCATCTGAGAAGGGAAAAGAACACCAGGTTTGCACGAGATAAAAACCAGCGCAGCTCTTACCCAATCCATCGGTGCATCTCAAGCCACGGGCTGCAGCTTTCCATTTTTTCGGCACCCTGTGGAAGCAAGGACATTGGTTAGTAACCATCTTGAAACTTTCCCTACCTGCGCTGCATTCTTCTCGCCTCCGCCGACGCTGCTACTCGCATCTGCAAAACAAAACGACATCATTAAGAAATACAAACTTCATCCATACGCACGTGTTTTGGGCAGCTCTCATCTATCTCAATCCTCGGCGCATTCCTCGACATCTATTTTTTCCACCCAGCTGCTTCTGCAACCTGAAAAAGGGAAAGAGACATTAAGAAGTGCTTTAAACTTCGAATTGACATTTTCTACTTACTTGCCTGCAATACCTTCGCCGTTCCATCGCTCTCCGGACCTCCATATTCAAGCAACCGCTGTTCGTGCTGCTAACGACGGCCTAGCTTCAAATCTTCATCCTCTGCAACCAAGAGGCTGGACAATTAACCAGTGAAGTAACTGGCTTCGGCGCCCCTGCACAGACGCAGGATGGAGAGCTCCGCTTTCACCTATATAAGGTGAGCACGTTAAGCCTACGAACTACTTGGGGAGTACCAGGAAGGGGAGTCAGCTTGCCCAGTCAGGCTTATATATCCTATTAACCCCTTGCTCTCCTAATTGCAGACACCTCACCCTTCAGATCAAGATCTCAGTGAGGAGAGGGCCTTTCCAGGGTGGCGTTCGAGGCCTGCGCGTGACCCTAGAAGACTCCGAGAACCCCCAGCCCAGACCTGCGCCTCCGAGGGATTCAGGTGAGCGTTACAGAACGCGAAGCCAACCGCAATATTCCCACCCAGGCGCAATGGAAACCTCGGACACAGATCAACTGGCTCAATTGCTTGGGGAACTAAGGGCAGAAGTACACGCATCTCGCCAGGAAACAAACGCTTTACGAAGGGAGTTGATCCTTGCCAAAGAACGGACTGATGATCTGGCCAGACAGTTGCTACAGGCTCAAGCGGGACAGACGCCACTGCCTCCCTATGGAGGGGGCGGCCCTCCTACAACCTCAAGTAATCCGGTGCAAATTAATCTGCCAGGGAATGTGCCTTTGGCCCCGCCCGAACGTTTTTCCGGTGAACCAAAGCGATATGCAGTATTCATCAATCAATGCCACTTGCACTTTCTGTGTAGACCCGCCGCATTCCCAACGGACCAAGCCAAGGTAGCGTTTGTACTTTCCTATCTTAGCGGTAGTGCTGCAGACTGGTCCATTCCTCTCGTGACACAGGATGACCCGCTCCTCTATAACTTTCAAGACTTTCAGACCAGTATGGAAAAGTTGTTCGCAAGACATTCGCAGGGGCAGGCCTTGGACAATGAACTCCTGTCACTCAGACAAGGTAATCAGGATCTCCTGGCTTACATAGCGTCCTTTAATAGACTGGTGGTTGAGACCAGGTGGCCTGAAGATAAGAGAATCACGCTCTTCTACAGAGGTCTACGTGGGGAACTTAAAGACGTTTTAGCTCAGGTGGTGAATCCGCCGCAAGACTGTTCAGATTATATCGACCTAGTGGTCCAATTAGATCATCGGCTACAGAACAGGAAGACCGATCGATCCAGATTTGAAACCCGGGTACTTTCAAGACCTCAGAGCTCCGCTAAAGGGAATGACTCCGTGGAACCAATGCAAATAGGAGTAGTAAAAGGACCATTAACCCAGAAAGAACGGGAAAGAAGAAGGCAATTACAGTTGTGCCTATACTGTGGGAATTCTGGACATTTCCTTCGTGATTGCTCAGTGAAACCGGTCAAGAAGACCGTAGGAGCTTCTGATAAAACTGCTGAGAAACTGGAATCGGGAAACGACCTCGCCCGACAAGCGTAGAGGTCCGCTTGCCGAGCGTTAGAACCAGTTCCTTGACCTCGCATTTGGTAATGCCCATGGTCCTCATATGTCCCAATAGACCAGATCGCATGCATGCTATCAAAGTATACATCGATAGCGGAGCAATCGGTAATTATGTGGACCACGACTTGGCTACCAGGATGGATCTTCCCCTACGTCCCAAGATGGTAAAGGACGTAATCACTACAGTGGATGGTACTGAAATAGCTTCCGGACCAGTTTCTCATACCACCATGGAGGTAACGTTGTTATGTCAAGGCGGACATCGGGAGAAGATCGTGTTTGATGTAATCAAGGCCCCGCAGTTTCAGGTGATTCTGGGAATGCCTTGGTTGGAAAAACACAATCCTCAGATAAACTGGCGAGCCAAGGTGATTCGGTTTCCGGAATGCTCTTCAACCTGTTATCCTCAGCCCAAAATCAAGCTAGCAGCCATCACTTCCGAGGACCCCCGATTACCTCTAGAATACCAAGACTTCAGCGACGTCTTTCAGAAAGACCAAGCCAACACCCTGCCTCCACATCGGTCATACGACTGCCAGATAGACCTGATACCTGGGTCCACCCCTCCGTGCAGTAGAATATATGCCCTCACTGAACCAGAAAACCTCCATCTCAGGCAATACTTGGACCAGTACTTGGCTAATGGATTCATCCGCCCCTCGAAATCCCCGGCTTCCTCAGCTTTGTTCTTCGTCCCGAAAAAGGAAGGTGACCTAAGAACGTGTATCGATTATCGCGCCCTGAACCTGATTACAGTCAAAAACCGATACCCGTTGCCCTTGATTCCTGAATTATTGGACCAGGTAAAAGGCGCCTGCATATACACAAAGTTAGACCTCAGAGGAGCTTACCATTTGGTACGCATTAAGGAGGGCGACGAATGGAAGACGGCCTTTCACACTAAATATGGATTATTTGAGTATCAAGTAATGCCCTTCGGACTATGTAACGCACCGGCCGCTTTCCAGTTTTTCATGAATGATGTCCTCAGAGAACTTATTGATGTGTGCGTAGTCGTTTATATTGACGACATCCTGGTATACTCAGCCTCAGAATCTGATCATCGTAGACACGTCACAGCGGTTTTACAGAGACTTCGCCAACACCGCTTGTTTGCTAAACTGGAGAAGTGCACCTTTCACGCAAAGGAAGTGGAATTTTTAGGGTTCATTTTATCACCCAACGGAGTTCACATGGACTCAAGAAAAGTGGATGCTATCACCAAATGGCCTTCCCCAACTTCCGTGAAAGGTGTGCAGAGCATGCTGGGCTTCGCTAATTTTTACCGAAGGTTCATTCCTGAATTCTCTCGGATAGTCCAACCTATCACGGCTCTTCTGAAAAAGAATAAAAAATTCGAGTGGACTCCAGAAGCCGAACAAGCCTTCCGAGAATTAAAAGCTAAATTTATCTCTGCTCCAGTCTTAAGGCATCCCCGTCCAGAACTTCCCTACATCGTCGAGACAGATGCTTCCAGTCTTGCAATGGGGGCGGTGCTGTCACAAAGAGACCCCGAAACGCACCAGTTACACCCTGTAGCCTTTTGGTCTCGCAAATTTTCAGCTCCTGAAATCAACTACACAATTACGGACAAAGAACTCTTGGCAATTAAGTCCGCCTTTAAGGCCTGGCGGCATTATCTTTTGGGAGCCCGGCACACAGTAACTGTAATCACGGATCACCGTAGCCTCCAGTACCTGAAGTCAGCTAAAGCTCAATCTTCGAGGCAACTACGCTGGGCTTTATTCTTCGCAGAATTCGATTTTGTAATCACATTTCGACCAGGCGTTAGGAACGGAAAAGCAGACGCCCTTTCCCGGATAGGGGTAGACGAACTTACAGCTAATCCGGAGCCGGTGCCAATAATTCCTGAACAAAAGATACTAGGAGTAATCAACACATCATCCCTCGAAGAGATTAAAGCAAGGGTCAATCAACTCATAACTCCCGAAGATTCATCGAATTGGCAATTGAAAGGAAAGGATTTTACAATAGATCAGAACCTACTGTATTTCCAAGGAAGACTATTCTTACCCTGCGCTTACTTACAAAAACAGGTCATCACCTGCTACCATGATTCTCTAATGGAAGGACATCCTGGAGTTGCCAAAACCTCAGAGAAAATTAAAAGGCATTTTTGGTGGCCATCCTGGAGGAAAGATGTTAAGGAGTTTGTGGCTTCTTGTGGTATCTGCGCACAAAACAAGAGTCAGAAGGAAAAACCAGCAGGATTATTACATCCAATAGACATTCCACCAGGCCCTTGGCACACGCTCTCGATGGATTTTATCACGGATTTACCCCCTTGCTCCGGATACAACACAATTCTAGTGATCGTGGACCTTTTTTCAAAAATGGCTCATTTTATCCCATTGAAGGGTTTGCCTACAGCTTCCATTCTAGCCCGAGAATTTCTTGAAAACATTGTCCGGTTGCACGGTTTCCCTTCAGTACTAATCTCTGACCGAGGGAGCCAATTCATTTCCCATTTTTGGCGGAGTTGTTGTCGTTTAGCACAGATTGATGTACGACTTTCCACCAGCCATCATCCTCAAACCGATGGGCAGACTGAGAGAACTAACCAAACTCTGGAACAATATCTGCGCTGCATGTTGCATCAATCCGAGGGTACTTGGAAGGATGTCCTTTGGATTGCTGAATATGCTTACAATAATTCAATCCATTCTGGGACAGGAAAAACCCCTTTTTTCCTGCTGTATGGAAGTCATCCTCGAACCTCAAATCTGGACCCACCTCAAGCTCTCGGAACACCTGCTGTTGACCATCTGCATTCGACGATAACTCAAGCATTTAAAGAAGCCACAGCTCAGCTTCAACGAGCTAAAGAATCATACAAAAAAGGAGCAGACCAACATCGAAAAGAGGCTCCTCAATATCAAAAAGGAGATCAAGTCTGGCTGTCCACTAAACATTTATCTTTAAAAGGACCACGCACCTTCAACCCAAGATATTTAGGACCCTACTCGATCACGGCCGTGATTAACCCAGTGGCTGTCAAACTAGAATTACCTACTCGAATGAAGATACATCCTGTCTTCCATGTTTCTCTCCTGAAACCTGTGCAACCCGGAACCCGTTTGACTAAACCTCCTGAGCCAATCCAAGTTGACGGAGAACCCGAATTTGAAATTCGAGACATCTTGGACTCCAAAATTTCCAAATCAAGACTATACTACCTGATTGATTGGAAGGGATATGGACCCCAGGAGAGATCTTGGGAACCCTCAGAATATGTACATGCACCTCGTTTAGTCCGAAAATTTCATCAGGCTTTTCCCAACAAGCCAAAACCGCCGGAAAAGACAAGCTTGGGAGGGGCCTTGAGGGGGGGTACTGTCATGACCGCAGCCTCCAAGGAGTCAGATTTAGCCCAACTGCCTCGGAAGCTGGGTCACAACTTCATTTTCAGGCACCCTCCGGCTCCCATAGGGGCCTTATGGACCTTGTCCTGGCGCCAGTGGCGCCAGGCTCATAAGGGGACCCAGTCCCGGCACAGGACGTGCCGGGCTCATGATGTAAGGAATGGTGCTTGGGTGGACCTACCGGCTGCAGACCATGCTGCTCACTCACCTGCAGGATGAAATCCTCATCCATCCATGGCTGGAACTACTTTACCTTCTGGGTGTGGCCAGCACCACTCCCTGGGACTGGATACTGGAACTATTCTGGAAGCTGGGACTTCTTACCTGGGCGAGGCTGCTGTGGAAGGAGACACCTAAGCACTCCAGTAGGACTATTTAAACCACACCCGATCAGAGCAACGTGCTTCGCGTTATTCTGCAATAGCAGCAAGACGCTCACCGTGTCAGCTCCAGAGAATCTTCAACTTCTGCATCTAGGGAAGAGAAATCCATAATCTTACCTTCTGAAATACCATCTTCGTCTTCTGCAGCATCTGAGAAGGGAAAAGAACACCAGGTTTGCACGAGATAAAAACCAGCGCAGCTCTTACCCAATCCATCGGTGCATCTCAAGCCACGGGCTGCAGCTTTCCATTTTTTCGGCACCCTGTGGAAGCAAGGACATTGGTTAGTAACCATCTTGAAACTTTCCCTACCTGCGCTGCATTCTTCTCGCCTCCGCCGACGCTGCTACTCGCATCTGCAAAACAAAACGACATCATTAAGAAATACAAACTTCATCCATACGCACGTGTTTTGGGCAGCTCTCATCTATCTCAATCCTCGGCGCATTCCTCGACATCTATTTTTTCCACCCAGCTGCTTCTGCAACCTGAAAAAGGGAAAGAGACATTAAGAAGTGCTTTAAACTTCGAATTGACATTTTCTACTTACTTGCCTGCAATACCTTCGCCGTTCCATCGCTCTCCGGACCTCCATATTCAAGCAACCGCTGTTCGTGCTGCTAACGACGGCCTAGCTTCAAATCTTCATCCTCTGCAACCAAGAGGCTGGACAATTAACCAGTGAAGTAACTGGCTTCGGCGCCCCTGCACAGACGCAGGATGGAGAGCTCCGCTTTCACCTATATAAGGTGAGCACGTTAAGCCTACAAACTACTTGGGGAGTACCAGGAAGGGGAGTCAGCTTGCCCAGTCAGGCTTATATATCCTATTAACCCCTTGCTCTCCTAATTGCAGACACCTCACCCTTCAGATCAAGATCTCAGTGAGGAGAGGGCCTTTCCAGGGTGGCGTTCGAGGCCTGTGCGTGACCCTAGAAGACTCCGAGAACCCCCAGCCCAGACCTGCGCCTCCGAGGGATTCAGGTGAGCGTTACAGGATAGTGCTGACAATTTGATTTGGCCTATGTCATGAGGTAGTCAGTATGTCACCTATCATCCGTCGCGGGTATGTCATTGTTGTAAGTTTAGACTGAATAGTTTTTAAGACGTTTCGTGTATTTATAAATGATAATTGAAATTGAAAAACACATGAAGAATAAATCAGTTACATGGAATTAGTTACACTGACATGAAAAACGACAAGCCTAAATCAGGAGCACTAAATTGTATTATTTAGTGCAATTAAGACAGAAATTACATATATTGAATGCTCATTGGCGGCTTCTATAGGCTTGGACGATGCAATTTTGTAACAATGAGGCAATTTCTTTTAAACAGACAATACAAAATTGGATAAACAAAAAGACAAAACATTTTCTTATAGGATGAACAATTCAACAATAGAAAATATAAACTGAAGTTTCATTCTACTTTTCAACCATAAGGTATCTAATGTGAGTACCCTAAGGAATGAAAAAGTGAATAGCAAAATTAATTGAGATCAAAAGTTGAAAAGTAATTGATGAAGTTCGGGTATAGTAGACCGAATTATTTTTGTGTCCCGTGTTCCTTATTAACACTGGAAAAGTCTGGGTCTAACTAGTACCCATTATGCAATAAATGTTGTATCAGGGTCTTGTTCCGGTGATGGCCAATGTGGAATGATCTAGTTAGACTAGATCTCTAGACTGGGAATTAATTGAGTTTTGGTAATTCCCTTTGAACTTCACGTTTCACCGGTCTTAGGTGGTTCAATTTCTGCCTTCATCAGGGCTCCATGTCGGGACCCTGTGTAGGAAACACATATAGTGTATAAGAGGTGTTATTTTATGTTAAGCATATTTATAAAGCGTGCTATCACTAAAGGTATCTTGGCACAAAGAGAACAGGTAAGAACCAACCAACAGCCGAAAACCTAAAAGGAGAAACTAGAACAAAAAAGTGTTTAAGGCACGCCTGGGGGCTTGGCCGGAGCTCATGGAGTGAGGCATCAGCAGGCTGAGCTCCCGTCCTGATTTTTGTATTGATCCTGTAATCGCTACCAAACGCGATAATTCTGGCAACTAACGACTGCGCTAGACAGAATAAGCACTGATGTGCCCTCTCGGAGAAGACCCGAAGAAAATCTGTGCCTGCATTCCCTGAAACGCGGTTTGCGAAAGTGCCCCGGGGGTCTCGCCGCAATGGCGGCCTAATCGGAGCCGTAGACTCCAGCGTGGGAGGAGCTTGCTCGGACGCCAAGCGCCAAGCGCCTGCAGTGCGCCGGAAGGTGGATGCTCACGGAGACCGCTGCGGACCAGACCTGTGGATCCTGAACCGCTGAAACTGAGCAGCCGTGGAGGTTGCAGTGGCCCCTTGAAATAACCGCACGGAGGTCTCAATGTGCATTGAGCCCATTGCGGCCCATCCCAGCTGACCACCTAACGGGTTGGGGCGCGGTGGACCCACCAAGCCACGGACCTGTTGGCGTGTTCTCCCAGCTGCTGCTGCAAGGGAGTTGTTTGCCGGCACCGAGATCACGCCGCGAGGGTAAGGACTCACGGATAGTCCTCCCCCCGCATCATCCATGCATTCTGTTGGCCCCCTGAGCAGACGAAGATCGGGCTCATCATAAGCCCCCACAACGCGAGTAAACGCGCGTACCAATGGGATCCCGGAAGACATGGAGGGAACCAACCCAACTGAGTATGTAGAGTCCATGATACTTCAGGAGGTTGGCCCTGGCAAGCTCACGCAGGGATTCTCAGTCGAGAGAGCCCACCAATCTCTACAAAAAAGACCCCCACTGGGATCATATCCACGCCCAATGATCGCGAAGATTCTAAATTTCCGAGATAGAGAGACGATACTTAAATTCTCGAGAGAAGGGGGTGAGATTAAATGGAATGACTCCAAGATTGTCATGTACCCTGATTATACCCCCAATGTGCAACGAGCCAGGAATTCCTTCATCCCAATTAAAGCAAGACTACACAAACTCAATCTTAAATACATGCTTCTATACCCATCACGCCTCAAGATACTCTACAAGGGGAAAGCTGTCTTCATGGAAACCCCAGCTGCAGCCACCATGTGGCTTGAACATAACAACCTAGCTGATGGCCTAGGGGCCGGGAAACCAGGCAGAAATCACGAATCCTATGAATGAAATGCGCCGAGTGGTAACACCAAAACATTGCACCTAAGAGGCGATCCTTTGCTGAAAAAAATGGAATATGCTCCTACAGACGGTAGCTCTGAGAACCACACATGGTCACTACCACAACCCCTCCCCATCGCAACCGGTGCTGGCCTGTTGCCAGCACTACACCCGCATCTCATGTCCTGGATAGGCCAACGGTAATCGGGAGCCCCCGAGCGTTGCCTTTCCAAAGCAACTGCTGGCAGCAGTTCACAGTTGTTTCATGTTGTTAACCCACCTTTTCGTGTGGAAGTTGAATCAGTTAACAAGTCTCCAATTTTCAATGCAATTCAATTACCGAGGACACGGGGGAGAACGAAGAATGCATCAATATTGATCGATCCAGAGTGGTGGCACCCAAAACATAGGCTCGACTGGAAGGTGTTCTGGGCCAGCATGAAACGGGCACTCGAACTTTTTCTCGTAATAACATGGCTACACGCATTAAGGTTGTGACCTGGAATGTGAGAGGTCTGGGTACCTACCTTCGTCGCAACAGAATTAATCGTATCTCTATAGGAAAAAGATAGGGCTGGCCCTCCTGCAGGAAACCCATCTTACAAAGGAGTCCATCACCACTCTCCAAACACACTGGGGAGGACAAGGGTTCGGAGCCACTTACTCCAGATATTTTAGAGGGGTGTTCACATGGATTAGCCCTCAAATTCCTTTCCGACTCATTAGTACTGAATCAGATCCAGAAGAGAGATATGTGATACTAAGGGGCTACATTGAGCAAACGGAAATATGCATTGTCAATTCATATCTCCCCAATAGCAACATACCAGCGCACTTGGAACTGATGTACACCAAGGTCACGCATTACAGGAACGGATTCTTTCTCTGGGGGGGAGATTTCAATTGTGTCAGAAATCCAGATTTGGACAGGTCCACCCCTCTCCCTGGAGGTCCGTCGGCATCCGCTGCAACACTGAATGCTATGCTGAGCCGCCTGGATCTAGTGGACTTCTGGCGGGAGCTGCACCCAGGTGACTGGGGCTACTCCTTCTACTTGTCTCCGCATAACCTCCACACTAGAATCGACTACATTTTTTCTAGAAGAGAAAGTCTTCCCCAGATTGACACAGCGAGATACCTAGGCCGGACCATCTCCGATCACTCCCCCTTGACAATTGAATGGAGCACCGCAGGGCCCAGATCTCCAATACCTACATGGAGGATGCCTACCGAGGCGCTAAAAGACCCAGCATTCAGAGATGACCTTAGGGAGTCTCTAGAGAACTACATTAAAGAAAACACGAACAGCGTTGAGCACCTAAGCACACTATGGAATGCCCTCAAGGTGGTTACATGAGGTGAAATCATTGCAAAGGCTGGTGGAATCAGGAAGCACCTAAAAACGGAACTTGAGCAGCGGGAAGCCGACATAGAACAGCTGGAATCCGGCACCCGCGATTCCCAGCAAGAAGAAGAGAAGCTCACTTAAAATCAGGACTGAATGTAAAAAGGCTGGGGACAGATTAGCCAAGTTTGACTACACCACCAGGACCAATAGGGCACACACCCAGGCAGACAAACCCGGCAGACTACTGGCCTGGCTGTGCAGAAAAGAACACCCCAGGTACCCGGCCACAGCTTTGAAAGGCGCAAATGGCACATTACACCAGACCCAACAAGGCATCAATGACGGTTTTAAACAATTCTATGCTCAGCTATACTCCCATGATGTCCAAGTCCCCCCGGGTGAGATCTCAGACACCCTGAAAGAGATAGGATTGCAGACGCTGCCGCCCTCACACAGAGAAGCCCTGGATGCAGATATTACGAAGGACGATATAACAGATGCGATCAAGTCCATGGCAACTTGCAAGGCCCCGGGTAGCGACGGACTTCCCACTGAATTCTACAAGACCTATGAACCAGAGTTAACCCCGCTGCTGTACAAGGTTTTTCAAGAGGCCTACGAGTTGGGGATTCTACCTGAAAGCATGCGTGAAACGCTGGTGATTCCTATGCTTAAGCCCAACAAGCCTGCTGATGATGGCGACACCTACCGCCCACTTGTAATGATCAATTATGACGTCAAGATCCCGACAACGATTTTAGCCAAGCGGCTTTCCAGGGTAATAGAAGGTGTGGTGCATCCTGATCAAAATGGCTTTGTGCCGGGCCGTAACACCACCGCCAATCTCCGTATACTTCAGCATGTTTTGTCACAGGCCAGCCTGGATGGGGGATCCTACACACTGCTTTCCTTGGATTCCGTAAAGGCGTTTAATTCCATCTAATGGGAGTGGTTTCTGGCGGTGCTCCGTGAATTCGGCTTTGGAGAAAAATGTATTAGGTGGGTCAAAGTCCTCTACACCAAACCGAAAGCACGAGTGAAATCCAGACGGCTTATTTCTGCAGCATAGGACATTCAAAGGGGCACTAGGCAGGGTTTCCCACTCTCCCTCATGCTCTACATACTTGGGCTTGAACCTATTGCCATCTATTTTCGGAAACAATTTTTTGATGCCGGAATACGGCTAGATGGGATAGACCATATAGTATCCCTGTACACGGACGATGTCCTCCTTTACATAAGAGACCCACACCTAAATGTCCTGACCATGTTGGAGGTCCTCAGCAACTTTGCTAAAGTATCGGGCATACATTTCAGCAGAAGTAAGTCCTGTTTCTTCCCCTTGGGAGGCCTCAGAGGTAGACACTCGGATGATCTGCCTTCATTGGGGATGAGGTGGCACCTCAACACTTTCCGCTACCTGGGAGTCAACATATACCACACGCCTGAACTCATGCATGAAAATAACACAGCAGCGGCACTGCCCCCTCTGCGCAATTCAATTGTGTTTTGGTCCAAACCCCCCCTGTCCATGATGGGAACGGCTTACATCATCAAGATGATTGTTCTCCCCAGATTTCTCTACGGATTTAAAAATGTGTTCTACTATATCAAAGCTCCCTTTTTCCAACTACTAGGATCAATACTTAAGGACTTTTTGTGGGGAAAAGGCAGACACGAACTGGCACTATCCACGCTAACCCTCCCGTACAGACACGGTGGCATTCAGATCCCCGATTTGGAGAAGTATTACCTAGCAGCCCAGCTCAGCTTCGTAGCTAAATGGTTGGCGGATGATGTCACTCCAGAAACAGCACTGCTGCAGCACCCGATTACTCCTATCCGGCTGAATGAACTCATTTGGGCTTCCCAACACCTCACCAGTGAGACCCCCTTCTTAGCTGCCCTTGGAGACAAATATGGCACAGAACAGAATCGCTCCTCCACCTGAAGCATGCATATACACCGGACATTCCGCTCCTTGCTGACCTATGCCAGAACAGTGTTGATCTAGCAACCATCAGATAATGGGAAAGGCTGGGAGTGTACACCTGGGAGGACCTATATAGCGAAGGTTCCTTCCGAGACTCTTCCTTACATGATGTGCCCAGCAGCCAATTCCTTTGGTACCTCAGAATCCGGAAACTAGCATGGCCAGATGGGATACTTGGCCTGAGGAGCCTGAGTCCAACCCCTTCTTGACACTCCTGTACGGTTTGGGAGAGGGATGGAGACCAGTGTCTCAAATATATAGTCACTTAGTAGACAGGCCCAATCCCCGCAGCCCTGACCTAAAACTTAAATGGGACGTGGACCTGGGGGGCGAAATGACCGATGGAGAATGGGGGAGAGCATTGGCGTTCCCTAAAGAGGTTTCCAGAAACTCCAGATTCAGACTGATGCAACTCAATGTACTATATCGCTTGTACCTAACACTGCACGGAATAGCGAAGATCTACTAGCAACCCCAACACAACTGTCCATGGTGTAAAGGAGACAAAGCGGACCTAATGCACATGTTCTGGGAATGCATCAAGGCCTGACAACTCTGGGCTGCAGTGGAGCAAACCTGTATGAAGGCTGGCATGACCAGGTATGAATGGTCCCCTGGAGAGTGCCTTCTCGGAACTTAACCCAGACTAGCCAAAATTAAGCACAGAGTGAAGCTCATGGACCTGTCAAGCATCATGGTTAAAAGGACCATCGCCATGGCATGGAAGCGACCAGGTGGCCCAAGAATTCAGGCATGGTCCAGTGAACTTGAACGTTGGGTAGGGGCAGAGACTTCGGCCTGGGAAGAAAGCATTGCCAGGTCCCCTGATGAGGAAAGTCAGACATTGGATGCTTGGAGGGCCCTCACATGGGCTTTGTTCAACCCCTCCAACAATGACAAACCCCCTTGAACGATCCACCCATGTACAAACTGATCTACCCTTTACAAGACACCCCACTTGCCCACCACTTGAACTTATCACCCCTTTTTTTTTTGTTTGTTTGAGTTCCTTCCTTCCCCCCCGTGATGACCCTCTCAAAATGATCTACTTATCATTCACGTGGAATCACCACTGTTATTGTTAATGTTTTATGTTGAACCTGTTTGTTGTTTACTAATTTTTTGGCTTACCAATAGAATTCCACCTTATGTTTCAGTTGGCATCCACTGCCATACTGCTGTTGTACTCACTGTAAATGCCAATAAAGAAATTTAAAAATAAATTAAGGCACGCCTGAACTCCAAGTTCAAGTGAGTTGCTGTAGATCTTAAAAGAAATGGAATTGAATTCCATAACTTTGCAGCCGCAATAGGAAAAGCTCAGCCACAAGTTCCCATTAAAGTGAAATGAGGAATCTACAGACACCTAACAGGTACATCATGCAAAAACGTAGTTTGAAAATACTCGGCACCTTGCGCATTAAAAGCTCGATGCACGATGCAGAGAAATTTAAACACAACCCGTTTCTCAACAGTAAGCCAATGAAGTTGGCAGAGATTCCGTGTTATATGGGACCCATAGGGAGTGCCAGTAGCAAACCTGGATGCCTGATTCTGTAGACGGTGCATCAAATATGTAGGCTGAGCAAGGTATAGTGAATTACAATCGTGAATTCTATTCAATGCCAATGCTGCAACCACCGGGCGTGGAGTGAATCTGGGAGGAAAAGCAATATTTTCCTCAGAATTCTAAGAAAGAAATAACCAGATTGGCAGGGCATGCTGATCTGTGCCTCCCTCGAAAGAGAAGAAGCAATCTTCAATCCAAGATCTTTAACCACAGAAACAGGAACAGGAGGGGAACCCAGTGAAGGGGGCCAAAAAGCAGAAGTCCAAAGAGAAGCAGAGGAGGGGCAGGGGCTGACAACCAGGATTTCCATTTTGTCCCCATTTAGCTGTGTCACCCGTCCACCACCCAATGGCCTCCAGACAGCCATTGAAAAGATACGAATAACTAGATTGCTTCAGACTAAGCTGGATAACAATCTATCATCATGTGAGACTCCATAGGGTATTCTCCCTCCTAAAACCCTGGGATCCTCTTCTCAGGCTGCCAGGGAAAGGCCATCGCTATTGTATCCCGACCCTGGGGTTGGAGAAGCGAGGGATGATCACCTGAGTGGAGGGTCCTTGGGAATTGGGAGTGGGAATGAGATGTCCTTAGGTGAGACACAGTTTTCCACATTTCCATTTCAGGGAGAACCCTATATCCCAGAGGTGGTTGTGGGGTGTTGTTATTCCTGTCCCACTGACCTGGAAATTACCCAAAGATGGTATCACTCTAGAAGAATAAAGAAACAAAAAGGGTAAGAATAAAAAAGGAGAGGCATGGTATCTCCCTTATCCTGTTGAGACTCTCACCCAACCTTTATAGGATATTGTAAAGCTGTTCCCCTCCTTTCACCACATATAACACTAAAACCACTTTGGTACTGGGGCGAGGAAGATGCCTGCAGGGAGCTGTAAAGGTCAGACATGTCCCTGTAATCATGGTCAGGCAAGTCACATTAGAGACCCACACCTGCAGGACCTTGCTCGCAAGGAGGAAGCAGTGGTGGGACCGGACGAGGAGCCAGGATGCCGGCAAACTGCCCAGAAGACTCACACAGCACATAGCCAGTGGGCTGTGTAAGTGTTATCAGTCTGGGAGCTTCCGAGACTTGAGCTCAGCAGCAGGAGCTGCTCCAGAGCACAAAGTAAAGAAGTAGCCGTCTGCCCCCCGCAAAGCAGCGTTCAAGTCACTGGCGTGTTAAGAGAAACACGCTGCGGCGAACGGAGCACAAAAGAGTGAGTTTCCCGATCCCCACAATGAAAGAGAACTAACTCCCAAATGGAGAAGCCACAAACCGGTGAGTGTCGGAGAAGACGCATGTACACCGGGGCACTCTTTTAAGCATATATTGAATACCAAATGAGTGGAACTTCACAATTACATGAAAATAATGCTTACGCCATACCAAATAAAAAGGAACTTTAAAAATCAGGCAAAATAATGCTTATTGAATACCGAAGTGAATAACACTTTAGCAATCAAGCAAAACTAATGTTTATTGAATATCTAATTGAATGGAACTTTAAAAACAGCAAAACCAATGCATATTACTGAATGGAGCTTTACAACTTAGCACCATGAACACTGAATTATCTGAAACCCTGCAATTACGCATTTTAAGTGTTGAATGGATTAAAGCAAGTAAATCAAATGAATATTCCCAATACCCAGGGGAAAACAAATTACAGAAAAGGACACACATGTCATAAGAAGGTGGGTGTGAGTAAAACACTCTTAACAGATGTTTGGTGAATAAATGCAGAATGACACGGCCAAAGACTGGAAAGGATGTGTGACTACTGATGGTAGAGCTAAGAGGACAAAAGGAAAAGCTTAAAGATTGTAAAAGTACACATCGAAGCCAAGTGGCCAAGAGTCAGGGATCCTGGTTGCATGACCTGTGATGAGTGGATCGTTTGATCTGACAACTGCGCCTAGACCAGTGAGCCCTACATATTGGAAACTTAGACATTGTGGTCATAAAGATAAAGTCTTGGGGTAGGGAACGCTTAGACTCAAGGAGCTGCGGCCCTCTGTCCGCACTAAGAAGAGAGCCCACTTTCAAGCCTGCATCTCTGCAGCATCTAACAACTCGGCCAAACACTTTAAAATCTGCAAGGAGCTGGCCAATCCTGCTGCAGTCTCTACCTCTCCTGTCCCTCCCAGGCCTTCTGCATGGCCCTGGCTTCTCGTTTCAAACCCAGGACATCCTGTCCACCCTCTTGTCCTCTCCTCCTCCTCCCTCTACTCTCTCATCTACCTCCGGCCCCCCCTGTGGCCACCTCTCCTCCCTCTTTCTCTTCCTTTCCTCTGTTCTCCTCTAACGAGGTTTCTAGACAAGTCCGAACTATGAAAGTCTTGTCAAAACAGGTTCTTTCCTGTTCTTCCAAAACCATCAAGGACCACATTGACACCCTCGCTCCTGCCATGGCTTACTTCTGCAACCACTCCTTCACCACTGGAGCCTTCCCTTCCCCCCTGAAGCACTCTTGTGCACCCTCTTCTCAATAGAACCCTCAGCCGACCCTTCCTTCCCGGCTAACCATCGCCCGATCTCCATCACTGCTTTCCTGGGCAAACTCCTGAAAAAGCTGGCTATCTCCCAATTTAATCTTCACACTGAATCTGTTGGTTGTCTCCATGACCACCAGTCTGGCTTCAGAGCAGCCAGACGCACGGAAACTGCTCTCCTGAACACCCGTGAAGACCTGCTCTTTAACCTTGATTCTATTCTCCCCTCTGTCCTCATCTTACTTGATCTTTCTTCTGCCTTTGATACGGTCAACCATGCCATCCTGCTCAATCATCTCTGTAATGACCCGGGTATCGCCGATCAGGCCCTGGCCTGGCTGACCTCGTTCCTCTCTGATCGACCCTCCCAGGTCCAACTTGGGTCCTTCCTTTCCTCTATCTCACTCTCTACCTGTGGTGTTCCCCAAGGGTCTAACCTCTCTCCCTGGCTGTTCAACCAATAACTGGCACCTCTCGCCCACTGCACTGACGCTCTCTGCTCCAACTTTCAGTGCTATGCTGATGACACTCAGCTCGTTTTCAGGCTCCCCTTTGCCACCTCTTCTCCTTCTCTCATCTCTGACTGTCTGCTATCCAGCAGTGGTGTGCCACCAATGATCTCTGCCTTAATGCCAGTAAGACAGAGATTATTCTCATCTGCACACATGCACCCTCCTTTCCTGTCACTCTCTGGGCGGCCTCCCTTGGCCCTCTTCCGGCTCCCACTTGTGAGGCTAAGAACCTCTGGGTCATCTTCGACTTCACGCTCTCCTTTTCTCCTCACATCTCTGACATCTCTAAGAAGTCAAACTACCAACTGCACCTTCTCAGAAGTATTGTTCCTTTCCTCTCCTTCCCCTAGAAGCTTACTGTCTCTAGAGCTCTGGTTCTCTCTAGGACTACTTTAACAGACTCTATGTAAATCTGCCTGCTTCTACTCTCCACCCTCTGCAACTCATCCAGAACAGGACTGCAGGACTTGCCCTTGTACTTGTAAGGTATGGCACATACATAGAGTTTTGAGGGGATTTGGTGAGGTTTTAATAGGTTTTTACATATTCTATAGATGGTTGGCCTTAACCTTCCTTGCAGTGTATGTAGGGTGCCCCAAGTCAAGATGGAGGTTCCCAGCTTAAGTTCTGATTGGCTGGTGTCTGCTGATGGGAGGATAATGATCATTCTAAACTGCCCTTCATCATCGTAGCCCAGCTGAGAGGACATGTTTTGGAGCTGCTCCTGCTTAACCTGGGCCTAGAGGATTTGGGGTCCTCTCAGGTTTCTAGCAGTGGAGCAGCTATGTTGCGAGGGCTTACAGGAGAAGTGTCAGGAGTCGTTTTGGAGACAGTTGAGGAGAGCAGAGTACCAACTTTTACCAGTGGAGAAACAGCTGAAGTCTTTTGGAGATAAGTGTCTAATCCTCTGTCTCTCCATGTCAGTAGATTGTCCTGTCAGTGGAAACACTGTTCTTTTAAATATCTAAAACCAAACTGTTAAAATAAAAATAGTTCAAACAAGAAAGTTTGTCTCATTAGGATGCCCGGCAAGTCTGTATGCAATTTACTGGCTCAGGACATAAACTAACTGCCTATTAAGTAGTGAGCCTTAGTGAAGACTTGAAGGAGTGAATGCCAGCATGATACTGAACGCGTGTTGTGTCAGCTTTGTATCGTGACTCAATCAGTGCGTGGGATTGGCTGAGAGGTGTTAGCGCAGGTTGACAGGCGCGGTTCGTTTCTCGTGTAGTTTTAAGTTACGCATGTGCGTATTTCTGAAATGTAAGGTGATCCTGTTTCACGCATGCGCCTTCGTTTTCCCTTCGCGTCATTGCCAATGCGCGGGCGCGTTCCTTGCTTCGTCGTGTTTCTTTCAACGAGCATGCGCGATTGGATTCTTGTTTTCGTTGTGTCCTTTTCATCACGCGTGCGTGATTGGATCAGTGTTGCCAACCTAGCGACTTTCTCGCTATATTTAGCGAGAAAGTACACCCCCCTAGCGACTTTTTCATTAAAAAGCGGCTAGCGAGAAATCTAGCTACTTTTTTCAATTGGTTTGGAGACTTGCTCATTTATGCAAGTTTCCAAACCAATTGAAAAAAGTGTGGTCATTTGCCCGTTTTCTAACGGGAGTAATGTAAAAACACACTAATAACTTAAAAGGGAGGTGTTAAAAGGGGAGGGGGCCACAGTAAAACACACTGATATCTTAAAAGGGAGGTGTTAAAAGGGGAGGGGGCCACAGTAAAAGCCATAAATCGCAGGGGGAAAGAGGAGGTAATTATGCAAATTAGGCAGTGACGTCATCTAGCTACTTCTGGCGACTTCTAGGGGAGCCAATAGCTACTTTCTTCACTGAGGAGTTGGCAACACTGGATTGGATCAGTGTTTCGTCGCATCCTCATATCGCGCCTGCGATTTCAGAGCCCCAAGTATTTTGGAATGTTTTTCTTCACGTGGGTGCTGATCTTAAAAGCTTGCATCTCTGTTCCATGAGAGACCAGACTACTTAATAACCAAGCAAGCTGAGGAAATCAGACATGAACAGCAAGATTAGCTCATTCTAGGACAAATAACTGTGTGACATGTTTTAATAGGAACATTTCTGGATTCCAAGAAGGGAAGCAATTAATATATAAAGCAGATCCATAAATAGGAGCAATAAGCAGATTTAAGGAACAAACCCAAGTCCAAGTGTTAAAAGAAACATAGGCAGAATAAATGCAGAACTGATTAACAAGACTAAGGTTTCCTGGACATTGGTCTAATCTGGAAAGACTTTATTAGTGGGAAAGAAGTCATCTTCATAATACACTGGCAGTTTGGAAAATTGCATTGTATCAGGAAAAGACAGAGTAAGGAGGACTTTCAGAGAGCTTCCAGAGCGACTAGGAAAAGTAAGAAGGAGCTGAGCAACCTTCCCAAGCAAGTATAACAGACTTCTCTGGGATTCCTTAGGAGAAGTACCAGGTATGGTTTCTTAATTTTTTGGTTGTGGATAAACAGTTCAGAACCCAGATAGCCAAGTCAGTAATGAAGGTACTTCTATTGTTTATGTTTCATCTACAGGTTCAGAGCCAGCTAGTCTAGACATCACCAATTTGGTGTTTTTTATTTTATCAATTTCCCCCTTTCCCTTAGGAGTGTGATAACCAGAGCTGTAAATATTATTGTAGTTCAGAGTGTTACACTTCAGAGGGATTGTCGGGGGTTCAGCAGCTTCCGCAGACACAGGTTCAGACTCTCAGCCTGACAGACCTCAAGCCCAGGGATTGTATCTCTCCAGCACTGAAATCTCTGCATTGGATCCTAGTGGCTGCAATGATTAAGTTTAAGACCCTCTGCATTGTCCACAAGGCCTTCAGGAGCCTGGGTCCTCAATATCTCCAGTGAGATATGAACTGCGGCTAATTTCAATAAATGCAAAGGTTACCGGGAATACCTTGTCAATTTTCCGTAACATAACTCTGCCCCATGGTGCACCACAAATGAAAATCCTCCATGATTTGTTGAATAAACAATCGAATACAGTCTTTGCGGCTTGGATAGACCGATGTCAGCAAATCCTAACAGATATAAACACTGACATGGTCAATTGGTGGAAAATCCCGATGCTGTAAAGAAAAAACTGTGGGAACATGATTGGATAAATACTGGTATAAACAGAGCAAAATACTTGCGTATGAAGAATGTTCCATCGGAAGGAAAAGCTTACAATTCTACATACAAATATCTTGAAAAGTGCCCAGACAAACAAAAAAGAACTCTGCTCATGAAATTTAGGCTGAATCAATTTAAGACCAAAGAAGTAATCATGCGATGGCATAAATATGAGAAGCTGGATCCAAAATGTAGATTCTGTAATCATTATGAAGAAAATATCAAACACTTGACTCTCACTTGCAAAGCCTTCTCTGCGATAAGAATGACATTGTTCAAACCAATTGTGGCAAATAGAGTTCATTGTACAATGGAAGAATGGTGGGAGGAATGTTTTACAGAAGCTAACAATAAACTAACGTATGCTCTGACATTTCTCCTCAAAAACATCGAAGAAGAACCATGTAAATCTAACCAAGAATGGACGTAATTTGGGCATTCCGTATTGTGTGATAGTTTGCTTAAGCAGTGTTCATTTGATATTACTTTTAATTGTTTTTATTATTATGATGTTTTGCATTGTAGGCGATAATTATGTTATTTGTTTTTTTTTCTTTCTTTCTGGGAAATTGTTAGATGTAGCTATTAGTGATTTCTTTTAAAGGTTTAAATAAACCAATAAAAGAAATATCTCCAACTCTCTCTTCGTTAATACCTGTCAACGAACTCATTGAGTTTATCTGTACAGGCTACATACAATTAGATAAATGTCCCACCAAATTCATCAATTCCAAAGAACTTAACAGATGGCCCGGGCTCCCCGAGGGACGACCCGGACCTGTAGCTGAAGAGCGTTGCATACACCGGACCGGCTTGTGCTCACCGCCGTGGCCCGGGATGAAGGTACTACAACATTCCTTTGGCGTCTCTCTAAGGATCAGAACGCCTCACGGCAACCGTTGTGACCGCCTGTGCTGCATAACCGTCAATAAGCCACAACTACACACAGGCGGCCGGCTGTTTAGTAGTCTACCCCTAATCACTCTTAACTGTTTATGCGTGCGAAGTGCAAGGACTACAGGTGGTTCCCAAGGCTGCTGGGAACTGTAGTTCACTACTCGGAAAGCGGAGTTACACACACCCTGCACTGCTCTTTCTTCCTCAGCCCCAATTCCTGACAGGTATTAACAAAGAGAAAGTTTGAGATATTGAGGACCCAGGCTCCAGAAGGCCTTGTGGACACTGCAGAGGGTCTTAAACTTAATCATTGCAGCCACTAGGAGCCAATGCAGAGATTCCAGTGCTGGAGAGATACAATCCCCGGGCTTGAGGCCAAGGACAAGTCTCGCAGCCCTGTTCTGGATTAGTTGCAGAGGGCGTAGATTAGAGGCAGGTACATTTAGAAAGCGGCTGTTACAATAGTCCAACCTAGAGAGAACCAGAGCTTGGGAGACCATGAGCTTCTGGGGGAAGGAGAGAAAAGGCAGAGTACCTCTGAGGAGGTGCCGTAGGAAGTTTGACTTTTTAGAGACATTAGAGATGTAGGTGGAGAAGGAAAGTGTGTAGTCAAAGATGACCCAGGGGTTCTTAGCCTCGCAGGTGGGGGTAGGAGG